>NC_142867.1:134437500-134745416 GCF_051225735.1 Oryctolagus cuniculus
AGGCCCTGAAACGGCTTCCAGAGGGAGAGGCTCCAGAGCCCTACCCACCGGCCATCCTCATCCAGACACCAGACATACAAGCGAAGACGTCTTGGACCCTCCAGACTGGCCCAGCCATCAGCTGAGCAACATAGAGCGACTCCAGTCAGTGCCTTGTGGAGTAGAAGAACCACGCAGCTGAGCCCTGCTCAAACTCTTGACCCACAGAATCCTCTGACATTGAAAAAAGACTGCTATTGTTAAACTCCAAAATTATGGGGAGGCTTGTTGCATACAGTGGGTAAGTAGAACACCAGCTCCTTGTTATTACGCTTCATGCCTGTAACACACAATTACAACTGAACTGTGAGAAAAGTCTGATAAAGTCTCCAAGTCATACATCGCACAGGCTGTACATCCTTTATCTGAAATGCTTGGGACTACAAGTGTTTCATACTTGTAGTCACATGTAGTCATGCTTGTAACAGTCACATGATAAGGTCTCTTTATCTTGGGGATGGGACCCAAGTTTAAACACAACATCCATTTATGTTTCATATATATCTTATGCAGACAGCCTGAAGATAACTTTACACAATAGTTTTACCAATTTTGTGCAAGAAACAAAGCTTCATGGTGTGGAATTTTCCATTTGTAACCACCAGCTCAGTCCTCAAAAAGTTCAGGACTTCAGAGCATCTCCGATTTCATATTTTTGGATTAGGGATGCCCAACCTGTAGTTACATTCCATTCTTCATCCCAGCTCGACCTTGAAGTTGTCTTTAAAGCTATTTGGAAACTTCCAAAGTTGCTGGTCTCTCACCAGCGTTCTTGGATGCTTCAGTAAGTTGCTCCCTCTCCAAGGATCACCCTAACCCTTTTCTCCCTAATGGATTCCTCACAGGCCGTTCCCATCACAAACAGGGGAACCATTCCCACCATGGAGATCCATCTTCAGACACGGACAAAATGGTCTTTTCCCAGTCCAGTGTATTCTGATGACTGCCCTCTGGCCCAACAACAAAACCAGCTCATGCATTTGCCTCATCTCCCCCTAGAACTGTGACAACCCAGTTCGCTGGCGACTTCCAGATCGTAAGCTCCTATCAGCTGTAGACAGATGTAGACAGTGCTTTCTGCTGAAGGAATTGACAACTTCCCCAAACTGAGCCATGTTGATACCTTGTGTCTCAATGGAACCACTAAATAACACAGCATGTCTTTTTTTTTAAAGACTTATTTATTTATTTGAAAGGCAGACTGACAGAAGGGGAGAGACAGAGACAGAGACGGTGGTATCTTCTGTCTGCCAGTTCACTTTCAAATGGCTGTGATAGCCGAGGCTGGGGGGTCTCACGTGTGGGGTCATCTTCCGCGGCTTTCTCAGGCAGATTACCAAGGGGCTGAATCCCCAGTGGAGCAACCAGGACTCAAACTGGAGCTCAGAGGAATATCCACATTGCAGGCAGTTGTTTAACCTGTTGTGCCACAATGCTAGCCACTCCCGCCCCCCTACATCCAGTCTTAAAGCTGTTAGGAGGGGCCGGAGCTGTGGCACAGTAGGTTAATCCTCCGCCTGCGGTGCCCATATGGGTGCCAGTGCTAGTCCCAGCTGCTTCTCTTCCCATCCAGCTCTCTGCTATGACCTGGGAAAGTAGTAGAAAATGGCCCAAGTCTTTGGGCCCCTGCACCCACATAGGAAGACCTAGAGGGAGCTCCTGGCTCCTGGCTTCGGATCAGCACAACTCCGGCCATTGTGGCCATTTGGGGAGTGAACCAGCGGATGGAAGACCTCTTTCTGTCTCTCCCTCTCACTGTCTGTAACTCCACCTCTCAAATAAATAGAAAAAAATCTTTAAAAAAAAAAAAAAAGCTGTTAGGATAGTGCTATCTTCCTTGAAACTCGAGTGTCCAAAGTCCTTTCCCACAGCTACCTGTACACACAGGCCATAAACACAGGCACACACAAGTCTTTATTTATTTATTTTTTGACAGGCAGAGTGGACAGTGAGCGAGAGAGACAGAGAGAAAGGTCTTCCTTTTGCCGTTGGTTCATCCTCCAATGGCCGCCGCGGCCGGCGCGCTGCGGCCGGCGCACCGCGCTGATCAGAAGCCAGGAGCCAGGTGCTTCTCCTGGTCTCCCATGGGGTGCAGGGCCCAAGCACTTGGGCCATCCTCCACTGCACTCTGTGGCCACAGCAGAGAGCTGGCCTGGAAGAGGGGCAACCGGGACAGAATCCGGCACCCCGACTGGGACTAGAACCCGGTGTGCCAGCGCCACAAGGCGGAGGATTAGCCTATTGAGCCGCGGCGCCGGCCAGAAGTCTTGATTTTTAATACATCTTGATACTTATAAAAAAGAGGCCTCATTAAACAAATTCATGGCCAGTGAGTAGAGGCCGCAGTGCAACCCTTCTGAGCTGCCCTAAATCCTAGGGCCCACTCCTGGTCCCTGGGAGGAGCATGTGCGAGGCAATTATCCCAAGGAGCAGGAAGCAGCCTCTCAGAGTCCGGAGCAGCTGGCGGGGCATAACACTGTCTGGCTTCCTGGCACCATCCCCAGAGTGAAACCTCAAATGCCTGGTCCAGTTTTTATTCAATTCTAGGTCCTCCTCAAGGTGCCTCTACAAAAAGCAAACTGCTCTAACAGTCGAGTTCTTTTCCCATTGTGAATAAAATTCACTCCCTGGTTTCCTTTGACCACCTACTTTTAAACCTCAGGGATGGGAATAGATGCCAGGGCCCAGCAGTTAAGATGCCAATGGGGACCCCTGCACCCGGTACCAGAAGGCCTGGATCTGACTCCTGACTCCAGTTTCCTGCTAATGGACAACCTGGGAAGCAGCAGTGATGGCTCAAGTAATTGGGTGCCTGGCACCATGTGGGAAACCTCGATTGAGTTCCTAGCTCCCAGCTTCAGTCTGACCCAGTCCTAGCCTTTGTGGGCATTTGGAAAATAAACCAAGTTGATGAGAGTTTTTGTCTGTCTGTCTGTCTCTCTCTCTCTCTCTTTTCCTCGCCCTTCCCCCTCTTAAGAATATTAAACAATAAACTTCTAAAAACAAAACTCAGGGCTGCAATTTTATTGGCCTTGCTTCTATGGTTTGCCAGCTCATGATCCCACCAGGGAACAGGTTACACCTTCTGGTGCTTGGTAAACGTACGGCATCCAGTGACCAACCACAGAGCCCTTGAAAAGTGTACCCTAGAGCTGTGAATTTCCCAGTTTCCTTTTGCCTTGTAGATAAGTCAGTCACACCATGTAAATTAGATTCAACAGATATGCTTAGAAATAGAGAAGCTAAAACCAAAAGCACAACCTCTCTGCAGACTGTAACCGCCCACTGACAACCAAGTTCTGGAACAGTTCCTCCCTTGGTACTTCCTTAGCTCTAAGGAACTGGGGTGACCTCCTGAGTGGGACCTGGGCAAAGAGGCGGGAGAGCAGGAAGGCGCATCCAGGACAATGGCCATCTCAAACCACCACCACAGAAACCAGAAGTGTGAAATCCACTAGCTACTCCAAAACTTCACCTTTCCCAAGAGAAGTTACCCAAACGCTTGAGCTAAGTGGAGGAAAGAATACGCTAGATTAAAGGGAAAAGAAACTTTAGCTTGGATCAAAACTACCTTTTCTTCCTGGAGTTATTTCTTCCAAGACTTCCAAACTTTGGTCCCAACGTTCTCTATCATTAAAATGGAGAGAACATCACTCACTTTTTCCTTAATCTTAGGCAACTAAGATTACATGAGTTCCTGAGAACATGAATGGGATGGAAATCTGGGAGGATTTTTATTGACAGGTAGCCAATCTATCTTTCCCTATGGCCAATAAAATAATCATGGAACGTCTGGGACCTTGCCATTAAAACAACAAAAGCTAGCGCTCATCCACTGACTCAGTCCTCACCACATTCAGAACATTTGGGTCATGAGGCATCTTGCCAAACATATGGCATTGCAAATGGAATAGTGTTAAATGTTTAATATTCCACACAGCCTACTGTAAATGGAGCTATGAACAGGTGTGAGCAAACCACCAGCCCCACAGCAGAGGTAAATCCTACTTGTTTCTCTAACTCTCTTGGTTTTTCTTTGCAGATTAGCTGTCTACCTAAATAATTTATTGGTTTCATTTGCCACTGAGAAAGAGTACAGAGAAAGTACAGAAGCTATTCAAAAGAAAAATATGTTGGTCAGTCAGTTTATCTATGCTTAAAAGTCCCATACTGGGGCTGGCGCTGTAGCACAGCGGGTTAAAGCCCTAGCCTGCAGTGCCGGTATCCCATATGGGTGCCAGTTTGAGTCCCAGCAGCTCCACTTCCAATCTAGCTCTCTGCTGTGCCCTGGGAAAGCAGTGGAAGATGGCCCAAGTGCTTGAGCCCCTGCACTCACGTGCGAGACCTGGAAGAAGCTCCTGGCTCCTAGCTTTGGATCAATTCAGCTCTGGCCGTTGCAGTCATTTGGGGAGTGAACCAGCGGATGGAAGACCTCTCTGGCTCTATCTCTCTCTGTAACTCGTCTTTCAAATAAATAAGTCTTTAAAAAAAAAGTTCCATACTAACATGTCTTCACAACTTTGAGCCCATTTTTCTAATTTTCCAAGGTTTGTTTTCTGCCTTCTCTCTGCAAAGATCATACCTGTCATACTGCATTTAAAAGAAATGGTTATAAACTTCTAGATTTTAGAGGTCCTAATCATGGTTATATTCCTGCATGCAACTGCCTCACCTGTACCCAGTGTATAATAATCTTAATAAAGTAATAATAATTAATAATGAAAGTAATACACCATTCACTCATTATACACAAAATATTAAGCATTTATATACCTCATCTCTAATTCTCACATTGACTCTCCAGAGGGGGTTATCTGTCTTATCCCATCCGGACAGACACAGAAGACACATACAGCTTACCAACCAGCAAAGAATGGATTTTTAATTCATAGCTTTCTGAGTTCAAAGTCTATGCAGGAATGAGCAGTTAGCCTCACAATGGGATACCTATACCCTGGGTTTGATATTCAGCTTTAGCTCTTGAGTCTGGTTTTCTGCTAATGCAAACCTGGGAAGCATTAGGTGGTAACTCCCTCTCATGTGAGAGACTTAGATTGAATTCCTGGCTCTTGGCTTTAGGCACCAACCATTGCAGACATCTGGGAAATGAACCAATGGGTGGGAATGCTAATATTCTCATTCTCTCTCCCTCCCCCTCTCCCTCACCCCCACCCTTTCAAACAAATAAATAAAACATTTTTAAAGCCAATGCAATTTTGTGTAGCCAATTACTCTGCAACCTATACAGAAGCTACTTTCACATTGTGTGCTCAAAATCAAAAAGTTATAACAGGGGCCAACGCTGTGGCGCAGTGAGTTAAAGCCCCGGCCAGCAGTGCTGGCATCCCATATGGGCACCTGTTTGAGTCCCGACTGCTCTACTTCCAATCCAGTTCCCTGCTAATGTGCCTGGGAAAGCAGCAGAGGATGGCCCAAGTCCTTGGGCCCCTGAACCCACGTGGGAGACCCAGAAGAAGCTCGTGGCTCCTGGCTTCGGATCAGCTCTGCTTGGGCTGTTATGGACATTTGGGGAGGGAACCAGCAGATGGAAGACCTCTCTCTCTCTGTCTCTACCTCTCTCTATAACTCTTTCAAATAAATAAAAATAAATCTTTTTTAAAAAAGGTTTTAAGAGCTGTGTATGAAGCAGACAAAAAAATAGCATTCCAGCACCCCTCTAGGTAAGTTAGCAGCCCCATCAGTTAAGATTTGGTGGTAGCCCCTATTTGTTCCTCTAATTCACTGCCAAGGTCTGGACACTAAAATCAAACCAGAAAAGAGCAATGCACAGAAACCTAAAAATGTCTCTTTTTTGACTTTCAAAAAATAATTTTAAACGCACAAAACATTGCAAAATAGCAAACTTCACTTGTCTTTCCCTAACCTTACCACCTTGTATAAGCCCATATTACCACAAGAATAGTAACTAAACTACAGAGAATTTACTATAAAACTGGAATTCATCCACTCTTCCCACTCTTACACATTTCCTTGCTGTACAGTCCAATCCGGGATCTCACACTGCATTTGGTTGATGTGTCTCACCCATCTGTGACACTTCTGTCCTTTTTATCTTTCATGACCTTAGCACTTTTGAAAAGCATTGGTGGGGCTGGCACTGTGGTGCAGTAGGTTAATCCTCTGTCTGCAGTGCCAGCATTGCATGTGGGCACAGGTTCTAGTCCTGGCTGCTCCACTTCCCATCCAGCGCTCTGCTGTGGCCTGGGAAGGCAGTAGAAGATGGCCCGAGTCCCATGGACCCTGGACCCATGTGGGAGACAGGAAGAAGCTCCTGGCTTCAGATGGGCGCAGCTCCAGCGGTTGCAGCCATTTTGGGGAGTGAACCAGTGGATGGAAGACCTCTCTCTGTCTCTCCCCCTCACTGTAACTCTGCCTCTCACTGTAACCCTTCTCAGTGCCTCCTATCAGGAGTTACATGATGTCGATGTCGTTCTACTGGTGATGTTATCCTTGCTCTCTTAAAGTGGTGACTTCAGGTTTCTCTACTATAAAGGCACTTTCCCCTTTGTAACTGAACATCATCATGGGAGAAGGGGGATACTTTAAGACCATGCAAATATCCTACTTCTCATCAAATGTTCACCTAGTGATTTTAGCATTCAGCAAAGGCTCTTGCCTGCCATCATTAGTCTTGTGTTGTCTTAAAAGTGGTTTTTCATTTCCCTCATCCTTTGTACAGTTATTCACTGGAATTCCTGTGTAAGGAAGAGGGGCCTCCTCTCCCCCTTTTACTTACTTACTCAGTTGATTACTTAAATCAGTACCGATTCATGCTTTCTTCTATGAGTTATCAGCCAATACTGGTGCTGCTTTTTTTTTTTTTTTTTTTTTTTTTGACAGGCAGAGTGGACAGTGAAAGAGAGAGACAGAGAGAAAGGTCTTCCTTTGCCGTTGGTTTACCCTCCAATGGCCTCCACGGCCAGCGCACTGCGCTGATCCGATGGCAGGAGCCAGGTACTTCTCCTGGTCTCCCATGGGGTGCAGGGCCCAAGCACTTGGGCCATCCTCCACTGCACTCCCTGGCCACAGCAGAGAGCTGGCCTGGAAGAGGGGCAACCGGGACAGAATCCGGTGCCCCGACCGGGACTAGAACCCTGTGTGCTGGTGCCGCAAGGCGGAGGATTAGCCTAGTGAGCCATGGTGCCGGCTTCATTTTTGTCTTGACAACTGTTCCAGTTTAGCCACTAATGGTTCCTTCAGGTTCGCCTGGTACCTTTCCTACTGCCTTGGTCTTCTGGTTTGGAGCACCTCTTCACTTCCTGCTGCTCCAGGCTCATCTTGTGATTCCCCTATCCCAGCTCTAGAACCGGCTATTTCAGCAAGCAGCTCCTGTGCCTGTTGTTGCTGAATGCTATTTAGACGCCAAGAGCTGGGTGTACTCATTGCTACTGTGGTGTCATTGCTTCTAGGCCTTCCTAGTGGACAGAGCACGGACGTACATGGATGTGTTCTACACATCTAAAGGCACACGTCTGCAATATGTGGTGTCTAGGTATTGCATTTATTTCTAAAAAACATCACGGGCTCATATTGATATTGCTGCTTCCAATTCTAAGGACTTTTAATTCTTCCCAAAGATAAGGGTTTAAGAGGAATAAAAAGAGTTTGAACAAAGATTTCCAGTTATTATCTGGGCAAGGAGTTAGCAACTGATGGCTAACTGCCTATTTTTTAGGGCACTAAGTAAAACTAAATGTTATTAAAATAAAGGTACAACATAAAGTTAAAATTAAAAAAAAAAAAAACAGAAAAATCAAAACCAAAAAAAGAGAAGGAAAAAATACAGCTACACCCACTGATTTAAGCATTGTCTATGGCTATTTTCCACTACACAGCAGAGTTGAGTAACTGCAACAGACACTTTTGAGCCACAAACCTGAAAATACTTTCCATCCATCCCTGTATAGAAAAGGCATGACTGATATTTCAAATTTCCATTTTGGAGATGGAATGCGAAGAATGTGGGTTCAAATCCCATGTAGCCTCAGAGAAGCCCCTGACTCCCTCCATCCCTCGGTTTCCCCTTCACTGTAGGGCTTTGGGGAAGACTGGAGGCACAATGAATAAAAGTCCTATACAACAGAAGCTCAGCCAATGCCAGGTGAAGTGACCCGGCAGGTCAGCTGTTTATAATTCAGAGTGGTGCAGTGGAGTTCTGTACCGGAATAAGGGGTGGTGACTAATACATGAGGGTACTTCAAAAAGTTCATGGAAAATGAAATTTAAAGTTTATTTTGGTGCAAAACACTTTTGAAATCCAAGTCCAAGAGGAATCTTCAGTAAGTTCACAGAGGGCTGGCACTGTGGCACAGTGGGATCCAACAACAGATCCTGTATGGGAGCAGCAGTTGGAGTCCCAGCTGCTCTGCTTCCAATCCAGCTCCCTGCTCATGTGCCAGGGAAGGCAGTGGAAGATAATCCAAGTACATGGACCCCTGCCACCCATGGGGGAGACCCTGATAGAGTTCCTGGCTCCTGGCTTACCAACCACCACAGCCATTTGGGGAGTGAACTAGGGAATGAAAGATCTCTCTCTCTGTCTCCCCCACCCCCTTCTGTATCACTCTGCCTTTCAAACAAATAAAGTAACTCTTTGGACCAGCACTGTGGCATAGTGGGTAAAGCCACTGCCTATGACCCTGGCATCCTGCGTGGGCATGGGTTGGAGTCACAGACTGCATTCCTGGTCCGACTCCCTGCGGGTGCACATGGGAAAGCATTGGAGATGGCCCATATGCTTGAGCTCCTGCACCCATGTGGGAGACCCAGAGGAGACTCCTGGCTCCTGGCTTTGGCCTGGCCACTGTAGCCATCTGGGGAGTGAACCAGTCGCTAGAAGATTTTTTTTTTTTTTTTGACAGGTAGAGTTATAGACAGTGAGAGAGAGAGAGAGACAGAGAGAAAGGTCTTCTTTTCCGTTGGTCCACCCCCCCAAATGGCTGCCACGGCCGGCGCTACGCCAATCCGAAGCCAGGAGCCAGGTGCTTCTGCTGGTCTCCCATGCGGGTACAGGGCCCAAGCACCTGGGCCATCCTCCACTGCCCTCCCGGGCCACAGCAGAGAGCTGGACTGGAAGAGGAGTGACCGGGACTAGTACCCGGCACCCATATGGGATGCTGGCACCGCAGGCGGAGGATTAACCAAGTGAGCCAAGGTGCCGGCCCCAGAAGATCTTGATCTCTTCGTCTCTATCACATTAACTTTTACGCTCTCTCTCTCTCTGTAGCACTGACCTTTGAATATATAAATAAATGTTTAATAAATAAGTTTTTTTAAAAGTTCATAGAATACATTTTGTGAAAACACTATACACGGATTTCAAAAAATGATTTTTAAAGATTTATTTATTGATTTGGAAGTCAGAAATAAAGAGAGGCCGGCGCCGCGGCTCACTAGGCTAATCCTCTGCCTTGCGGCACCGGCACACCGGGTTCTAGTCCCGATCGGGGCGCCGGATTCTGTCCCAGTTGCTCCTCTTCCAGTCCAGCTCTCTGCTATGGCCCTGGAGTGCAGTGGAGGATGGCCCAAGTGCTTGGGCCCTGCACCCCATGAGAGACCAGGAGAAGCACCTGGCTCCTGCCTTCGGATCAGCACGGTGCGCTGGCCACAGTGCGCCGGCCACGGCGGCCATTGGAGGGTGAACCAACAGCAAAGGAAGACCTTTCTCTCTGTGTCTCTCTCTCACTGTCCACTCTGCCTGTCAAAAAAAAAAAAAAAGAAGAAGAAGAAGTAAAGAGAGACAGGGAGAGTCAGAGAGAGAGAGAGAGAGAGAGAGATCTTCTATCCGCTGGTTCACTCCCTAAATGGCTGAAACAGCTAGGGCCAGGCCAGGCCAAAGCCAGGAGTCTGAAGCTTTATCCAGGTCTCTGACTTGGGTGGTAGGGCCCAAGTATTTGAGCCATCTTCCCCTGCTTTTCCCAGGCCATTAGCAGGGAGCTGGACCAGAAGTAGAGCAGCCTGGACATGAACTGATGCCCACATGCGATGCTGGCATCATGGGCAGTGGCTTTACCCACTACGCCACAACACCGGCACCCGGATTCCACAAATTGTTGCACCAAAATCAACTCACCTGTTAATTCCATTTTTCTGAAAACTTTTAAAATCCCCTCATTGTTCTCAGAGTCCACAGGGACTCTGAGCCATCATCCTGAACTCACACACTCACTCCATGGCTAGCTGTGGAGGAACAACTTCTTAGAGCCTGTTTGCCTCTCCATCCAAGTGCAGGACCTCCGTGAGCCCGAAGAGGCTACATCTATGATGTCTTCACCTCACGGCCCCCAGACCACAGCTGGGTTGGCCACATCAAAGTTAGAATAGGAACGTCCTGGCCCTGGACCCGGGGATCTGATCTAGGAAGTCTGGAACAGGTCCATGCCAAGGACTTTTAACAAGCATCCAAGGTGATTTTGCTCTAGGGTCTGGAACCCACTGATTTCCACTAGTAAATGCCACACAAAGCCACTCCCTGCCACCAGGTCAGTCCTGCATCTTCACCACTGCCCTGGGAGAATGTGTGTCCCATTACAGGGCAACCGCAGTGCCAGCAGAGACCAAAGTCTCCTTCCTCTGAATCACTTCACTGTATCCTTCCCACAGGGCTCCAAGAGCTGAGTGGGATTCTCCATGTTGCAGAAGAAACCTGAGCGCTACTCCTTAAGCTTCTTCATCCTTTACAGAAACACACCCTGGGAGCCTCTCCTCCTGCAGCTGGGCCAGGTGGAGCCGAGGGCAGGGGAGAGGAGACAGGAAACCAGGAGCCAGTGGGGAGAAGGGGAGCCAGTTAAAGAGGCAGAGGAGTCCCCTCCCCATCCCCTGGCTCCTTCCAGGTGACTCCCTCCACAAAGCCCCCTAGGCCACAGCTGGGACCCACAGCAAGTCTGCAGGAACAGGAAACCCCAGGCTCTGGGCTGGAGGTTCCCAGGAGTCTTCTGGGTGTATACCGTGAGTGTGGCATACCCCATGCCTGAACACACACACGTAGGGTAGAACACCAGGTCAGAAGACGAGAATCCCCAGCTCACTCTTGCACGCCAACGGACAGCAGAAAGGACAGGTGTGTCCAGAGTGAAAATGCAGTGGCGGCTGTCGTTGCCCCAAGAGAAGCCTCCCAAGTGACTTAACCCTTACAAGCTTATTTTTTAAAAATTGAGGTGAAATTCACCTAACATAAAATTAACTGTGCAACCACTACCAGTATCAAGTCTCAAACGTTTTCATTGCCCCCACCAACCAAAAATCCTGTACCCACTAAGGACTTGCTCCCCTGCCACCCTCTCTGCCACCCAGGAAGGGATGAAGAGTTTCTCTATAAGGAGACTTTGTGTAGCCATCGTTGAGGAACTTTGCAAACCCTGGGCTCCAGGGGCACAGGAACATTCTCTCTCTTCACACCAAACCTTTCCAGAAAGGCCTAAAATGACCTCCCTTCTTCTGTTCCACCCGGTTCAGTGGGGATGGCACTAGCCTATTCCACTCACACACCCACCAGCCGCTCAGTTGCATGGGGCCAATAGTCTATACAAGCAAAGGCACCTCGAGGGCTCTGGCGGAACCCCTGCAGTGGCCCCCAGTCTGGATCACTCCCAACTACAGGTGCAGACAGAGGACAGCGCTTACCCTCTGCTTCTCTGGGTCCACATAGCGAATGCCGAAGTAGTCCTTCTCCAGCAAGCTGTAGTAGTTGCAGATGTGGTCGATAAGAAACTGCCCTTTGGTCTCCCTCTGCAAAGCAAGCACATTTAGCTTTCAGCCACAGCTCACCCTGTGCATTCCCATCTGCAGCAAGACTATTAGAAAAACAGATTTGCCCACCCCAATCCCGGCAGCAGGGGCTTCCAAGTTCTTTCGGCCACGGCCTTCAGTGAGAAACACATTTCATGTCATGAGCCATTACATTGCACACACACATAGCTGAAACCCAAAGGACACCATAAGGAGTCCAAGGGGCTCCTGACAACCCCTCACTGGTACAAGGTGCCCTGATTTGCTCTCTTCTTCTAATTCAAGTCTATGTCACTGAATTTCTCTACTCATGACTTAGAACACTGATTTTACCACAGTCTGCAAACCCTCCCCTAATCCACCAAGTGTCCCCACTGCTCGTCCTGATCACTTTCCATAGATTCACTCATTCAGTCCTCACAGTGATCCTTTTAGTATCCGCAAAAACTGAAGCGCTGAGCTACTCAGTAATTTCCCACAGCCACTCAGTTCATACAGGGCAGAGCAGGACATGACACAGGCCAACTGGCTGCAGAACCTGGGCTCCCACCAAGCCACTGTGTCCCTGGAGCATCCAGGAGCCCACTGCAACTCTCTAGGAGCCAGCGCCTGGTTGATGCGGCAGTGCCGTGAAGGTGCTATGGTTTGGATATTAGGTTGGCTGTTGAAGGTTCCCTCAAGTCCCATATGTTAAAGGCCTGTTAAAGGTCCCAAGGCTGGCAGTATTGGAAAGTGATGGAAACTATAGGAGGTGGGCCCTGATGAGGTGCTAAGGCCACTGGAGGTGTTTCCTTGGAAGGCAGTTCTCATAAGAGGGTTGTTGTGGGGCTGGCACTGTGGAATAGTGGGTAATGCCACTGCTCATAGTGACAACTTCCCACATGAGTGCCAGATGGAGTCCCAGCTGCTCCTCTTCTGATCCAGCTCTCTGCTGTGGCCTGGGAAAGCAGTGGAAGATGGCCCAAGTCCTTGGGCCCCTGCACCTACATGGGAGACCCAGAAGAAGCTCCTGGCTCCTGGCTTCAGATCAGTACAGCTCTAGCCGTTGCAGCCATTTGGAGAGTGAACCAGTGGGTGGAAGACCTCTCTCTCTCTCTCTCTCTCTCTCTCTGCCTCTCCTTCTCTCTCTGTATAACTCTGCCTTTCAAATAAATAAATAAATCTTTAAAATAAAATAAGAGGGTTGTTGCGAAAGCCTGACTTGGGACCAATGTCTCCACTTCCTGGCTCAGCACATGACCCTTCCTCCACAGGTGCTCCATGGCTGCCATCTGCAGCCCTCATCAGAGGCCAGACCCATGGGGCCACTTGGCTTTGGACTTGAACCTCCAAAGCTATGGAACTTCATAAACCTTCTCTCGTCATAAAGTTAGTTACCTCGGGTATTCATGGTAGCAGTGAAAAGCTGACTAACACAGAGGGGTATCAGAGTACCCTGGCTCCCACCAGGAACAGAGAAAAACCTGCTTCCTTGGGCTTCAAAGCCGCTACGTCAGTGCACAAACCAGCACAGAAAGGCCCTGTGGGAGATCTAGCACAGCCCAGGACTGCAGTCCAAAGACAGACACATGGGACCTTCAGCAACCTCTGTCATCCCCCTCCCTGGGCATTTCTACTCCAACAAAAACAAGAAGGTGGGCGCCAGCACTGTGCCGTAGCAGGGTAAGCCGTCGTCTGCAGTGTCAGCATCCCTTCTGGGCACCGGTTCAAGTCCGGCTGTTCCTCTTCTGATCCAGCTCTCTGCTTATGGCCTGAGAAAGCAGTAGAAGATGGCCCAAGTCCTTGGGCCCCTGCACCCACGTGGGAGACACCTGGAGGAAGGTCCTGACTCCTGGCTTCGGATCAGCTCAGCTCTGGCCATTGCAGTCATTTGGGGAGTGAACTATTGGATGGAAGACCTCTGTCTCTCTGTTTTTCCCTCTCTCTGTCTGTAACTCTACCCCTGAAATAAATAATAATTAAAATACCCAAGACAGTGGACTAGGTGATTTCTAAATCGGTCAGATTATGAGTGAAAGACGTTATCAGCCAAATCTGATGAAGATAAATACCATTTCAACAAAACCCTCTTAACAGCATGGATTTCTCCAAGCCCTCATCAGTAAATCTGATGAAAAGATTAGTTTCTGCTCCAATCACAGTTGTTGACAGATCCAAGGAATGTTTTAGGGCTGGAATGTGACCTACAAAAATACATGGAGAAATTAGAGACATTAAGTGAGACAGTCTTCCTACCTACTAGAAAGAATTTTGGAAGATCACATGGTCTCTGTTACATGATGACCTCTTCAGGAGAAACTGACAGCCAGTGGCTCAGGCAATGGAATGAGAAAGCCCCTCCCCGGCCCAGAATGCACTGCCCTGAACAAAGAACTGGGGTATTTAAGAGCATATTGTGACTGATATGAAGCTTCTATCTCCCTGAAATCACGTTAAAGTTTAAGTCTGAATGAACTTTGAGACTTTATGTCCTTTCTTTAAGAAACCATTTGACGTAGCCTGAAAGAGACAACACATCCAAACTCTAGTTGCTTTTCTGGGAAGATTTATTTATTTAGTTATTCAAAAGGCAGAGTAAGAGAGAGGGAGAGATAGATACAGAGAGAACTTCATCAGCTGGTTCACTCCTCAAATGGTTGCAACAGCCAGGGCTGGGCCAGGCTGAAGCCAGGAGCCAAGAACCCCATCTGTTTTCTCCATAGGGGTGGCAACAACTCAAGTACTTGCACCATCAACTGCTGAGACGCTCACACGAACAGACAGCTGGAACAGAAGCAGAGCATCCGAGACAACTGGCACTCTGCTAAAGGGTGCAGGCATTTCAGGCTGCAGCTGAACGTACTGGGCCACAACGCCTGCCCCCTGAAACTTGTTTCTACATTTCTGAAATTCAGGCAGGCATTGGGCCTGGTTTTTAAGACATTCTTTTCCCGTCTCAGGATCCCTGGGCTGGGTCCAGGCTCCAGTTGCCTCCTAGTGCACACCCTGGGATGCAGCAGGTATAGCTGAAGTAATTGGGTTCCTGCCACCCACATGAGAGACCAAGGCAAAGATCCCAACCCTTGGTTTCTGACTGGCCCAGCCCCAGCCGTTGTGGGTATTTGGAAGTGAACCTGCAGATGGGAGCTCTGTGTGTGTGATAGAGAGAGAAAGAGATACAGAGACAGATGGACTCACTCACCTCTGCCTCTCAAATAGTAAAATAATAATGATCTATAAAAATCAATCAATCAATAAAATTTCTGTGATTGTCTTTTAAGCCAAAGGACTCAAATGACAAGCTCTACCTGATGACAGCTAACTCCAGTGCCTGGACGTAGTTCCTTTCACACATCTGCTTTGTAATCCACTCATCTTTAAGAAGCTGAGCATTATCAATTCAGTGAACACAACACATAAGCCCATCATCTATGATTGGATTTTCAAGTGTTCTGTGCTAGGATTTACTACACAAGGCAACGTGCTGTGACGATATGGAATGGAGCAGGCCTTGATCAGGCATGGCAGATACTGCTGTCATCTTGCCCTAAAGATATCCTCAGAAGCATGACAAGATTTTTCACTGATTAAATGCAGAGACTAACATAAACCCTCCAGCATTATCTTCTCCAAGATCCCTGGAGAGAAGAAAACGCCACTACAGACAACACGGTGACCGGGTAGGAGGCATGGCTGAATAGGACCCAATGCCTTCCACAAAAGCAGATCAGCCCAGTTTCTAGGGTTCCAGGCCACAGGGCAGAGGGGAGCAGGTTCCAGTTTTTGCTACTCAAAGCATGGCCTGCAGATCAGCAATATGACAGAGTGGGGGCCTGGGAGTACGTGTCTTGGAGACAGCATCTCAGGCACAACCCCAGGCCTACTGACCTTGGAAAGGCCATTCAAGGTCACTCAAGTTTGAGAAGCATTGGTCTAGGGGATTGCTGCCACCTACCAAAGCAAAGTGCAAAATTCTTCTGGTCCCTAGAGATCATCAGGAAGAAAAAGCCCACTCTCCATTAGGAATGGGCTGTCCCTCGACTCAAAGGCCTTTCCAACCTGGGTCCGCAAGTCTGCCCCTGCCCGGATCTGCAGACGAGACAGTCTGGCCAGCCTTGGAGCTGGGTGCTTCATGCAGAGGGCACCTGTGCACACAACCACCTTCTGCTCAGTCCCACTCCTGCCGGGAACCTGAATGACGTTCCCAAGCCGCTCACATGCCTACTGTTACCGCTGCTGGGCACTAATCTTGGTTCTTACACTAAACAAACGCTCTTGCAGGCATCCGGTGCATGAGGGCTCCGGGCTGAACAGGGGCTCCCAGCTGAAACTCCCCCCTCACCCCGCACACACACACACACACACACACGCTTCCTCCTGAGGCCCCGAGGCAGAGACACCTGCCCGGCTGCCCAGCACGCTGGATGAACTGTGAAGCTTGCCTTTCCCTCCTGGAGAACCTGAGGCTTGGGAACAAGCAGCAGCCCGTCGTGCCCGCCCTCTGCGGCCCTCAGTGCGAGAGTGAGGGTTAGGCCTACAAGGGGAGGGGTCTCTCCTTGCCTTACAACTGCTGTCTGTTCACCGACTAGCTTTCCTAAATTATTCTGATCATCTGGAGACTGAAAACATCTCACTCCTTTAAATCTCTTACCTCCTGGTTTGCAAACTAACTGCACCTTCTCTGACGGGTGAGTATGAAAGACAGTGTTGGTAAACCAGCTAGTTTGACATGTGGTGACTGCCCAATAAGTGGAAACTGCTCTGTGCTGTTGGCAGCCCGCTGGTGTTTCTCTTCTGATGCCCACGGCCCCTTCTCTGCGAAGGCTGTTGAGCAGACCGGAGTGAATAGAAAGTTCCACCCAATGTGGGTCACTGCAAAATTTCTCTTCTCTCGCAGAGTGGGTTGGATACCCTCTCCCGCCCCCAGAACCTGGTTCTTATCATCACAAACTAACCTACTTCTAGAAATCCCCCATACCTCCCCACCCCAAAGTCTGTGCTGGAAAGCAGAACGGGCTCCCGCGTCCCAGCACTCACTAGGCAGGTGGCCACAAGCGAGAAGCAATCTCTCTGAGCCTTGGTTTCTTCACTGTGAAAGGGAAATTAGGATGACAACTTCCAGATCTACCCTGCAGGGGGTATTTTAATCCTCACTCCCATAGTTGCTCACCTATTACGCACCCGGCACTCAGACTGGGATTAGAGATGAACAGTGAGTGAAACCCAGCAATTCAGAATCTCAGATCTTAACGCCCCATGTTTTGTTTTGTTTTGTTTTGTTTTGTTTGACAGGCAGAGTGGACAGTGAGAGAGAGAGAGACAGAGATGAAGGTCTTCCTTTGCCGTTGGTTCACCCTCCAATGGCCGCCATGGCTGGCGCGCTGCGGCCGGTGCACCGCGTTGATCCGATGGCAGGAGCCAGGTACTTATCCTGGTCTCCCATGGGGTGCAGGGCCCAAGTACTTGGGCCATCCTCCACTGCACTCCCTGGCCACAGCAGAGAGCTGGCCTGGAAGAGGGGCAACCAGGACAGAATCCGGCGCCCCGGCCGGGACTAGAACCCTGTGTGCCGGCGGAGGATTAGCCTAGTGAGCCACAGCACTGGCAACGCCCCATGTTTTGTAAAACGTGAAAGCACTTTGTAAACTGCAAGGCGCTGTGCCCATGTACGATGCCCTTATTAAAAATACTGAGAACAACCACAACCTTCAAGTCCTTGTCTCTGATTTCATAGATCTTTGAGACACAGGAGGTGGAACAGGGTGGTGCTCACCTCCCAGAACTGGCCTCTGGCAGAGAAAGGTTAATAAAGAGCCAAGACCTCAATTCTTTGCTTGACTCCTCTTGCAGCCAGATGTTGACGATGCACTTCTTTCTACCGCCTGGTTCAGGAGCAAAGTGAAAACAACAATAAACTGTGCTTAAAGAAAAAGGGCCAGGAAGTCAACTCCCTTCAGTGGAAAAGATTCTCCATCTCCTAACCCTGTATACCACACACTTTGCTACCTTTTAGATGTCCAGTAGGTGAAGAAAACAGTACCGATTTAAGAATATGCACTATACTGCTGTACATCAGAGTGTATAAAGTTTGACTATCTACCTTCAGGCACGAAGGCATGAACATAATAATAGCTACTGTTTCTTTAACACTGTACCCCCAAGAACTGTGCCAATGCTTTGAGTTTACTCTCTTGAAAGGTAGTTAACATTCTCACCATGTTACAGACCAGGAAAGTGGACGTGGAAAGGTTATGCTTCCTTATAGGGAGGTCAAGTCCAGGTCTAACACCTCTGCCAAAGTTGCTCTAGGGACTCAGTTTGCCTCTACGCCCTCACAAGGAAATACAGACAGGCAACGATACGAGGATCTAAGAGCAACGTCAAGTTCTGCAGTTACCCTGGCAGGAAGGAGCACAGAGTTACCTGTCACAATACCAGACCTTGGAAGAGGCAGCTTTATAAATTACAAGGTACATTATAACAGGCATCATTGGTTAACTTCCCAGCATCCATATACCTCTTCACGTTTCCTAAAGAAACCAAGATTGGGGCGGCGCTGTGGCTGGCTCTGCGCTGAGTGAGTCCTGGCTGTTCCACTTCTGACCCAGCTCCCTGGCCTGGGAAAGCAGGGAAAGATGGCCCAAGTCCTTGGGCCTCTGTACTTGCCTGGGAGACCTGGAGGAAGCTCCTGGCTCCTGGCTTTGGGTCAGCCCAGCTCCAGGCATTGCAGCCATCTGGGGAGTAAACCAGCAGATGGAAGACCTCTCTCTTTCTCCCTCTCTCTCTCTCTCTCTAACTCTGAAAGAAACCAAGATTTTGTTCAAGTACATGCATGTAAACATGTATATACACACACACACAAACAGGTGCACATAGGAGCCTCCTAGAACTACAAACCACTTATCTCCAAGGCTCAAGCTTGCTTTGCGGAAGGGCAATCCCACCCCTCTTGTCTGATTGGCTCAAGAAAGGATACAAGACCCAACGTAGACCAATGAGACATAAGGAGCAATGTCCAGGGTTTTCTGAGCTGATTCTTGCCCACTCTTCTGAAAGAGCTTCAAGAAGAGAGCTTCTGTTCCCTCTGTCTATTAGACAAAGGCATGCAGCCTAGAACTTCTAACAACTGCTGAAATCAGCCCAAGGACAAAGCCAAAACAGTCAAGGGAAATGGGGCCTGTGTCCCCAGACTGTCAGTCTGTTAACGTGAATTTCCAGGCATGCTCACAAAGTGCCTGGTAATCCCAGCCAGCACACACTGGCTTTTCCTGTTTCTTGCACTCAAAATTTTCCCTCAGGTAAACAAGTGGCCCAGCAGAACAGCCCAGAGAAGACATCGGAGCAGGTCGCTGGCCACGCCAGCTAAGTCTGTCCACCACCGCATTCCATTCTGCCTGCACAGTACATTGGTAATTTTAGACTGAGCGACTGCATAAAATGCAGATACTGGCTGCTGTGGAAAAGGCAAAGGGCCCAGGAGCTGGAGGGTACAGTCTGCTGGAGTTCCTTCCCTGGGAAACGGACCCCGCGGTCCACCACACCCTGGCCCTCCCTGAGTCGCCCACTTCTTCCTTTGCCCTCATCTCCCTGGTCGCTAGAGGTCTGTGGGTTCACAGCCCCGCAGGCAGAGGCAACCCGGAGGCCCGAGAGGGTCCCTTGAGAGAGTGCTCCTGGGAAGTGCTTGGAGCAGCCGAGGGCCAGGAGAAGGCCTGAGTGGGCACAGCTCGGCACTGCCCTCTGAGGCTGTCAGGACCCAGGGGAGGAAGAGAGGCCCAAGGCAGGCCAGAGACACGGGAGAGGCGGGGTGGGGAGTGGCCAGAGCAGTGGGAAGCACACGTTCAGGCCGCGGGCACTGGTCCATCCTGGGGTTGGCGCTGTGCCTCCCGGGAGTCCTCTGTGACAAACCCAAGTAGGAGCTGGGAGACCCCATTTCTTGGCAATAAAGGCTGGGAGGCTCTTGTTCAAGGGGCTCTACTGCTGGGCACGCTGCGTCTGTAGGAGCTGCTCTGGGGAGAAGGGGCCGTCTCCAACAACACACATTTGGGGAAGAACAGACTCTGCTGGCTGTCCTACCTGCAAGGAAAGAATCACCCCTGTGTGGATGCCTGGAAACCCCAAGGAGAGCTCCCAGCCGAGTTCTTTTTTTTTTTTTTTTTTTTTTAAGATTTATTTATTTATTTGAAAGGTAGAATTACAGAGAGGCAGAGAGGCAGAGAGAGAGAGAGAGAGATAAGTACTCCATCCGTTGGTTCACTCCCCACATGGCTGAAATGGCCAGAGCTGTGCCGATCTGACGCCAGGAGCTTCTTCCGGGTCTCCCACGCGGGTGCAGGTGCCCAAGGACTTGGGCCATCTCCCACTGCTTTCCCAGGCCATAGCAGAGAGCTGGATCGGAAGAGGAGCAGCCGGGACTCCAACCGGCGCCCATGTGGGATGCCAGCACTGTAGGCGGTGGCTAGGCCACAGCGCCGGCCCCTCCCAGCCAATTTCAAGGCCCCAGCGAGAGCTCAGAGCTCCGCCTGCTGCTAGGACGTGTTTGCTCAGGACTGACAGCTGCATTGCCTTAGAGAAAGAAAGGCCCCACCCACTCACCTTCACAGGCAGTTGAACAACGAATAGCAGTGAGAAACCAATTAACTGAACAGTTCCGCTTCTATCATGCAGGACAAGCACTTGGTAATTTAAGAAAGGCTGTGGCTTGGCTGCACAACATAGAAGCGTTCTGTTTATCTTCTGCTAACTGTTCCAAGCCTATGTGTGTAACTTAACACATTCTGTTTTGGGGAGGGGCCGCAGCTTTAGCTGAAACACAGCCGTCTCTGCAGGAAGCATTCACTTTTAAAACTGGATCTTAAGCAGCAAGTAAACAAACCATCCATTTGTGGTTTCCGCCCACTGCAGACAGTAACCGATACTGGAGATCTCGCCTTGACATATATTCAGAAAACTGCATCACTCCAACACAGGGAGGAAAGAGCTCACGTGAAAGCTGTTTACACAGACATTTTCAGAAAAGCAACGAAGGAGTGTGCAGGGCTGAATTTATAGTTTTCACCTAGAAATGCAAAGTTGCTTTGATCTGTGTTGTTGAAATATTTTCAGATGTACAGAAGCCTGGGGAAGCTGAAAATAGCTGATTATGCATACACATCTGTTTTATAATAACAATCAATGGATTGTGGCTACGATAACTTAAAAGATAGGTCAGGTTTATTAATGGTGTTTTTGTGCACAATAAATATTCTTCATTTGTGGAGGGGGAGGTGGTTATAAGTGTAGTAGCAACTAAAAACCAACAAAAATAACTACGAAAGCCAGGGAGGGGGTGCAAATCAACAGTTGCTGAGAGTGAGGAAGTCAAGGCAGACACAGCGGCCTCCTCCTGTAGCTGGGCGGTGTGGCAGAGCCCAATCCCAAAACCCGCTGGAGTCCACGGCAGCTCCCGCACACTCCAGGAAGACAGAAACACCTTGTCATCGTCACTGCAAGGGGCTGGGGAGAGCAAGGGCCCAAGGGAGACACAGGAAGAAAGACTGCATACATGAGCATAGGGATGCTACCCAAGTCCTAGATGGACGGGTTACCCCGCGACCTACCTAAGTCCTAGATGGACGGGTTACCCCGCGACCTAGGTCCTGGGTGCATGGGTTACCCCTCGACCTAGGTCCTTAGTGGATGGGTTACCCTGCAACCGTGGTCCTGGGTGGATGGGTTACCCTGCGACCTAGGTCCTGGATGCATGGGTTTCCCTGCAACCTAGGACCTGGATGGACAAGTTACCCCGTGACCTAGGGTCCTGGGTACACAGGTTACCCTGTGACCTAGGGTCCTGGGTGAAGGGGTTACCCCGCGACCTAGGTCCTGCAGGCACGGGTTACCCCACAACCTAAGTCCCGGAGACACAGGTTACCCTGTGACCTAGGTCCTGAATGTTATCTTCTGAAGGCGTCCGACAAGCAAGCACCATGGCTGGGAGGTGGTGACGTCGGCCTTTGCTTTGCTTTCACCTGGATGTGTGCCAGCTCCACTGGCTCTCCTGCGTCTCCAAGCTTTCATTCTAAATCATGTCGTGCACATGCCCTATGCCCAGTCACTGGGTCATGTCTGTTCTGACCGGCACACAAATCCACTGATGCCCGGTGCTCAGGTAGGATCTGCCAGCTCCACAGAAATGTCTGCCAAGTTCAAGCTCTAAAGGTCCTGCTTTTCCCATCTTTTTCTTCTCCATGCCTCAGGGGCCAACAGCAGGTCTGACCCTTGAAATCACTCACCTCTGAATGATTTAAAGGTTTTACATGCTAACCCTTTATACAAGTTCAAAAAAATGCATTTTTTAATCTCATGTTGAAGAAAAAAAGGCTACGGCTCAAATAGGCAAATTAATTTTCCCAAGATCAATATAGCTAGAAAGTGGCAGGGTTGACACTGCTTGATGGGGCTTTCAAAGCCAAATTTTTAAATGGTTAAAAGAAATTTTTAAAATGCATCTCAAAAAAGCAAAATCTAGAGCTAGCACCATACTTAGTGGTGACAAACTAAATGCTTTCCTCCTGTGTACCTGTCAGGATTGGGCAGAGAAGAACCTGACAGGGCAGCTCCTGGCTCTTCTAAGAGCGTGAGGCATCATACTCAGGTCAAGAGTTGTTGAATGATCCATAGAGAAACTCCGAAACATCTCATGACTCTTAAGGTTAGCTACCCTTTGCACAGGCAACAGCAAACAGTCCCCTTAAGGTACGCCAATCAGAAAGGAAAACTAAGTGAGGGCAGAGAGATGGATTTAAGAGGAGGGGGTGGTGTACAAGTAGCTCTCGTGCAGCCTTGGGAGTTCTCTTGGCCCTGTGTCTGCAGGATTCAGACACGACTAAGAGGAACAGGTCAGTCACAGAAATACTTGCCAAGAAATCCGATTCTTGGGGCTGGGGTTGTGGTGCAGCAGGTTAAGCTACTGCCTGCGACCCCAGCATTGCACATGAGCAACGGTTCAGGGTGTGCTGCCCCACTTCCAATCCAGCTCCCTGCTAATGTGCCTGGGAAAGCAGCAGAGGACCGTCCAGACGCTGGGGCCCTGCCACCCATGTGGGAGACCTGGATGGTGTTCCAGGATCCTGGTTTCAGCCTGGCCCAATGCCGGCCATTGCAGCCATTTATTTGGGGAGTGAACCAGAGAATGGAAGATTGTGTGTGTGTCTCCATTTCTCCCTCTCTCTGTAACTCTGCCTTTTTCCAATCAATAAATAAATCTTTCTCTAACGAAGAAATCCAACGCCTCATTATGAGCTCAAGGCACATGACATTCAGCCTAAGGTCTGAGCCAGAATAACAACTCACAGAGCCCTTTGCCAAGCCAAACCTTGCAGTCTTCTGGTACTGCACAGCTTATCTCTTGCCAAAACCTCCAAAATCCCTCCCCTGGGCCAAAACCACGAGACACTAGGCTTCATCTTTTCTCTCCCCTAACATCCTGAGATCATCCATCATCCGCTGGAGAGGGGAGGATGGGGAAACTGGCTGGGTCAAAGCAGAGGGCGGCGTGGACACCCACCTGTGCTTCAAGTACCAGGGTAACCTGGCCACAATGCGATCGATGGCTTAGCAGAGGTGCCAAGAGAGCATGCCGAGAAGGTGGCAAAGGCTGGGAGGGCAGTGATCTCAGAGCGTCGTGACTGCCCTCAGCATCCACAGGACCGGACGTGGCCACACCGCTAGAGATGCACGGCTTCCACCCTTTCCAGCCACCTCCGTTCCTAGTTCTCCCCAGCTATTTTTTGTCCATCTTTCAAACTGATTGCATTTTTCAATTGCCCCACCCACCCCTCCCCTGGCCAAAAAAAAAAAAAAGCCACCGCGGCATGGCTCACAATTCCACTTTGTGAAGGCCTCCCTCCTTCTCACCTCATTACTGTCCCCATTCCAGTGGTCAGGCAGTGACCAGGCCTAGAGCACACAGCCCCTGCAAAACCTGCTCTGTGTCCCGGGGTGGGAGGGATTCCTGCACACACACGCACGCGCGCACACACACACACACATGCACGCACACACACGCACACGCACACACACACATGCATGCACGCACACACACACACACACGAGAAATGCTTGTTGCAAATATTTAAAGCCTTGAGAGTGGGCTGGGTTTCCCGACCAGCACACCTCCCCCTCCCCTCAAGCCACAGGTCAGAAGGGGGCCAGACATCCTGCTTCCGTTTACACTGCTTCTGACTACACAGCAACCCAAGCCCAGGGTGTTTCAATTCTGTGAAGCTAAAAATATATGGAAGGATTGATGTGAATGTGACTCTCCATTATCAGCCATTATCAGCTATAACAAACCGGGCTTTCTTCTTGAAACCTCCCCTGCCTTTTTTTAAAAAACTGTATGTGGCAGACTCTAGCTTCCTGAAGGAAGCCACTTTACTGGCTCCCGATTCCTGAAAAACATTCTCATTCATTAGTTAGCATCAACACGGAGCCGGATGGCACCACGTGGACACCAAAGAACACACAGAAATAAATGCTAAAAACAAGTGCAAAAGTGAGGGCTCCCCATCAGGGTTTCAGTCTTAAGGAAGCATGCAAAGATATTCAAGTCATATGTAGAATGATTTTAAAAAAAGAACAAATAGTTTTATAAAATCCTTAAGTACACACACAAGCTCTGTGGGAGCTGACAGGTAGGGTATTTTTCAGGTTCCTTTGTGTCTATTTGCATCTGCTAGCATTTCTACAAACAACAAGTGTGATGATCAGTGCAAAGATAATGTACTTCTTTTTAACTACTGAGCACCTGTTTGCTCCTGTAGTAATGTGTGGATTGCATTGCCACAGGCCAACAGACCAGAAGTACCCTTAAGACTCACAGAGGGGGCCGGCACCATGGCTCACTTGGTTAATCCTCCACCTGCGGCACAGGCATCCCATGTGGGTGCTGGGTTCTGCTCTTCCAGTCCAACTCTCTGCTGTGGCCCGGGAGTGCAGTGGAGGATGGCCCAGGTGCTTGGGCCCTGCACCCCATGGGAGACCAGGAGAAGCACCTGGCTCCTGGCTTCAGATCGGCGCAGCACGCTGGCGATAGCAGCCATTGGGGGGTGAACTAACAGAGGGAGGACCTTCTCTCTGTCTCTCTCTCTCTCTCTCTCTCTCTCACTAACTCTGCCTGTCAAAAAAAAAAAAAAAAAAAAGACTCACAGAGCACAACTCCAGTTATCATGAAATATCCAGAAATACCGCCTCCTTTTCATCCAGGATGGAAGGGAAGCAATAAGATAAGGGCTGAGAGGAAGTGACATCTCCCATCTTAATGTTCCTCTGTGGCTCAGAGTTCCCAGCCTCAGCCAGCCCATGGTCCCGGTATGGTTCCCAATCTGTCCGGGTCTCCAAGTGCCCAGGTGTGCAGTAGTAGGCTGGGCTTGTGACAGACCTAAGCCCAAGGCCAACCTGAGTTTCCACACTGCCTTGTTAGCAGAGGGCTACCTGGTGATCTCCTGGGTCTCAGATGGACCCCCCTGCTCCTGAACCCCATTAGCGAGCTCCCCTGTAAGTTGAACAACAGAACCTGGAGAGGCAGTAAAGAGAGACGGTGTTGAAAGTGTCCATCATCCCTCCCTCCAGTGCTCTGACGATGAGGGTGGGACCTGAGCTGACACAGGTGCCCAGCTCAACAAGCAGGCTGGCAAGGGGACAGGACTGTATAACTGACTTTTGTCTTTCGTCCTAATGAGAATTCTGCCCATTTTACCCCATCACAGATGAAATCAGACAGTAACTTAATTTTCCTTTCACGTGGACAACGTCTTTGCTTTTTCAGCAATCTGATCACATTCCATTCCCCTTCTACTCCCCCCTCCACACACACACACACACACACACACACACTTTGATGCACACACACTTTGACACACATTTCGTGTGAACGAGGTAAAGCAGCAGCCCACAGATTCCATCTGGGCCTCTTAGGGTGGGGAGGGGGGACCTTCAACAGGTAACAAGCACTGGCTGATTTGAAAGAGCCTGTTGAAAGCAGTTGAAAAAAAAAAAGCCTGCAGAAAGCAGGCTACCAAAGCTCCCCTATCAAAACTCACCAGTGGGCAGAACAGAATTCACTGCAGGACCTGCTCCTAAGTGACCTCTTGCCTGCAGGAAGCAAGTTGGCTTTTCCTCCTGCAGGCCAAGTGAAGACCCTGGCGAGCATCTTCCCAGATCAGAACACAACTTTCAACCCACGCGTGCTGGCACCCCAAGATAAAACTTTAAAAACTTCATGGAAACGGAACTGAAAGGTAAGTTTGTTTGAATGCAGGAGCGACTGAAATCCAGCATAATTTTTTTCATAATACACGTTTTTCATGAACTTTTGGATGACCCTCTCTATGGTGGGTTTCAAAATATTTTTCACCAAAATAAGTTCCTCTTTTCATTCCTCTTTGCACAAACTTTTTGAGATGCCCCACTGTGATCTACCTGAGATCAGTTCCTTGGGCACTGGACAAGGGCAGGATGTCAACGGGTCAGGCAACATTAGCCACTGTCCACGCACACAGTCCCCCACTGGAGAGCGTAGATGAATCCAGAGATGTCAACCGTATGCACCTGTTGTCCACGCACACAGTCCCCCCCTGGAGAGCGTAGACGAATCCAGAGGTGTCAACCGTAAGCACCTGTTGTCCACGCACACAGTCCCCCCCTGGAGAGCGTAGACGAATCCAGAGGTGTCAACCGTATGCACCTGTTGTCCACGCACACAGTCCCCCCCTGGAGAGCGTAGACGAATCCAGAGGTGTCAACCGTAAGCATCTGTTGTCCACGCACACAGTCCCCCCCTGGAGAGCGTAGACGAATCCAGAGGTGTCAACCGTATGCACCTGTTGTCCACGCACACAGTCCCCCACTGGAGAGCGTAGACGAATCCAGAGGTGTCAACTGTACGCATCTGTTGTCCATGCACACAGTCCCCCACTGGAGAGCGTAGACGAATCCAGAGGTGTCAGCCTCACGCACCTGTTGTTCCGCTTGCTCAGTCTTGCTTCGTCGTTGTCTATGGCAGTTGGTTGGTTTTGGTTTTGCTTCATCTGTTACATTTCCCTCTCGCCCCTTTTACCACTTCAAAATGCAGCACAGAAATGCCCCCACCGCCATTGATTCCCCCGTGCCACCCCTCTGCATGCTCAAAGCTTCCCCTATCAAAACGCACCAGTGGGCAGAACAGAATTCACTGCAGGACCTGCTCCTACGTGACCTCTTGCTGACGGCACCGTGGCTCGCCTGTCCTCTGCCCTCGTGTGGAAACAGATGAAATCAAGGGCGGGCATCTCTCAGATGGCTGTCTGATATGACTGTGTACCTCTGCCTTTATCACTTCTCCCAAGCTTTTGTTTTCTCAAGGTAACTTCTCCATCATCAAGTTCTTCACTGTATTTCACTGAGTAGCTTGTACATAGTTAATGATGGAAGATACGACGAAGCCACAGGGAAACCATTTTCTACCTATCAGCTTCCCAAAGTCAAACACAAAAATCTAAAAATGGCCAACCCTAACCAAGGAATCGTCTCCTAAGAGAAGCCGAAAGTAAATTGGACGTGAGCAAACATTTCTGAGATACAATGCAGAAGCTTCTTATATCTCCCTGCTTCTCCTACCCCAGCTACCACCACTCCCTTTTTTTTTTTTTTTTTTTTTTGACAGGCAGAGTGGACAGTGAGAGAGACAGACAGAGAGAAACGTCTTCCTTTTGCCGTTGGTTCACCCTCCAATGGCCTCCGCAGCCGGCGCACCGCGCTGATCCAAAGGCAGGAGCCAGGTGCTTCTCCTGGTCTCCCATGGGGTGCAGGGCCCAAGTACTTGGGCCATCCTCCACTGCACTCCCGGGCCACAGCAGAGAGCTGGCCTGGAAGAGGGGCAACCAGGACAGAATCCAGCGCCCCGACCGGGACTAGAACCCGGTGTGCTGGCGCCGCAAGGCGGAGGATTAGCCTAGTGAGCGCGGCACCGGCCACCACTCCCCTTTTTAAGAGATATTAGGCTCAGAGAGCTGGATGAAAGTGGAGCAGCCGGGACTCAAACCAGTGCCCATATGGGATGCCAGCACTGCAGTCGGCAGCTTTACCCACTACCCCAGGGAGCCGCCCCTGTTTGTTATTTGAGCCTCCATTTCCCCACCTGTAAAGTGGTAATAATGACAACTGCTGTCTACTCAGGAGACTGTGTTAGTGCACACCAGCTTAGCACAGTGTTGGGGCCAACTCACTCCGAAGAGCCTCACATTCTCTTACTGAAGTCTGGGAACCAACTTGGGAAGAGCTGGTTGGGGCTTCCTTGTGCTGTGGAGAATTCTCAACGTGTTTCCTTGAGGGAGGGCAGACGCTGGGTGACAAAGCACAAAGCCACAGGCAGGGCCATTAGACCCTTACTACATTACAGGTCCAGTTTAATAAATGCTAAATGGGAGGCTGCAAGGTGAGGTCAACAGGAGTGGGGAAGTTAACCCCTTTCTTGGACCAATAACTTGCAATATCAGGAGTGAGCCTGTGATCTCCATGTGCCTGGCTTCTGTCTCACCCTGGGTTTGCTGTCATGGCTTTTCTGCTCAGCATCCCACCACTGGGGATTCTCTCAGGAAGCCTGGTAGAGAGGAAGCTCACCTCCACACCTGCACGCCTGCACACCAGCGCCCTTGGCACTGCTGAGCTGCACACAGATGATGCCATGGCCCGGCTTCTGTAATTTATCACAGCTTTGGCTGAGTTGCCCAGGGCAGTGCCACGGACTGTGCGTCAGGTTGGTTCTGATGAAGCTGCTGCGCTGTGTCTTCTGTCCTTTTCCCTAGCATGGGATGGGAACTCCAGCTCCACAGGGAGTTGTGTATTAGTCCCCCCGTTGTCTACTGTGCCCCTGACTGGCTGACACAATCCATGTGCGGCTGTGTGGGCTGTGCCGAGGGTGCCTGCGGCAGTAGCTTAACCCTGCACTGGGGATTAGCAGTGAAAGGAGATACTGCAGGGGCTCAGCTGTGAGAGGCAGAGACTCCTCACTAAAGGGTCAGGTCAGAAGAAGGATTATTCAGGGTCTGCTGACAGGAAGGCCGTGAGTTCCCAGATCAGGCTGGAAGACTGCACCTGCTTTCCATGACTGACCTGATTTTCATGCTGCTTCCCCTTCCTGCTGGTATACTTGGAAAATGCCCACTCTGAACCTTCTCAGTGCTCAGTTGGTGCAGCAAAGGATGGCTCAAGGCCTTGGGCCCCTGCACCCACCTAGCAGACTCGGAAGAAGCTTATGCCTCCTGGCTTCAAACCAGCCCACCTCCAGCCTGGTTGCACCCATGTGGGGAGTGAACCTGCGGATGGAAGACTTCTCTCTCTCTCTTTCTACTGCTCTCTGTCTGTAGCTCTGCCTCTCAAATAAATAAATAAAATATTAATAAATAAATAAACTAAAGCTGTACCTACAGCTGTAGGACATTTCTCCTCCCAGGCTTTTTTTTTAATATTTATTTATTTGAAAGGCAGAGTTACAGAGAGGCAGACAGGGAGAGACACAGAGAGAGAGAGACAAAGAGACAGACAGAGAGAGAGAGAGAGAGAGAGAGGTATTCCATCTGCTGGTTTACTCCCCAGATGGACACAATGGCCGGAGCAGAACCAATCCGAAGCCAGGAGCCAGGAGATTCTTCCAGATCTCCCACATGAGTGCAGAGGCCCAAGGACTTAGGCCATCTTCTGCTGCTTTCCCAGGCCAAAGCAGAGAGCTGAATCAGAAGTGGAGCAGCCAGGATTCGAACCATTGCCAATGTGGGATGTCGGCACTGCAGCCGGCAGTTTTACCTGTTATGCCAAGGCACCAGCCCCCCTCCCAGGCTTTTAATAAAGTGATTTTGAAGTAGATAAGATGGGGCTAACCACATAATTACAGTTAATCTAACAGAGGCTCAACCTAGTGGAAGTGTCTTTCTTCATCCTCACTTTGAAGTGGCTTCCCAAAATCGCGTAATGAATGAGTCAGCCCTTACCAGTGCTAGAGAGAAAACAACAGAGATTCTATTGACTGGGGCTTGCTGTGCACAAGCCACAGCACAGGGCTCACCTGGAGTGTCCTACCTAGCTCTGCACCAACACTGACGAGACTTCACATTCGCAGACACCGAGCCCCAGAGAAATCTAAGGAACCCCCCCACACACAACCAGTACAACAGCTGAATTTCTTTTTCTTTTTTGTGTGTGTGTGTGTGTGTGTGTGTGTGTGTGTGTGACAGGCAGAGTGGACAGTGAGAGAGAGACAGAGAGAAAGGTCTTCCTTTTGCCGTTGGTTCACCCTCCAATGGCACTGCGCTGATCCGATGGCAGGAGCCAGGTGCTTCTCCTGGTCTCCCATGGGGTGCAGGGCCCAAGCACCTGGGCCATCCTCCACTGCACTCTCGGGCCACAGCAGAGAGCTGGCCTGGAAGAGGGGCAACCGGGACAGAATCCGGCACCCCGACCGGGACTAGAACCCGGTGTGCCGGCGCCACAAGGCAGAGGATTAGCCGAGTGAGCCGCGGCGCCAGCAGCTGAATTTCAAACCCTGCTTTCAGTTAGTTCCAAAGTGCAGCTCCTTCAGTACCATCACACACATCTAGAAATTTCTCAACAGGCAATGAGGGGGTGGAGAAGGCAGGTTGTAATTTTTTTTTATTTATTTATTTAGATTTTATTATAAATGCAGACGAACAGACAGATAACTCCTTCCATCACAGGTTCACTCTCTGAACACCCTGGGAGGCAGCAGGTGATGGCTCAAGTAATTGGGTCCCTGCCACCCACGTGGGGGAACCCAGATTGAGTTCTCAGCTTCCAGCTTCAGTCTGGCCCAGTCCTGGCTATTTTAGGCAATTGGGGAGTAAACCAGTGGATACGAGATATCATTCTCTCTCTCTCTCTCTCTCTCTCTCTCTGCCTTTCAAATAAGTACAAATAAATAAAAATTACATAGGACCCACAGATCCTTTTCTAATACTTGACGGTGTGGAAATCTAGGGAACCCGCCATGTCTTAGGACGCCTGGGCAGAATGGACAGTCCCATCAGTGGGGCATGTGGGCTCTACTCCCAGTGCCCTTGGCACTCACACACAAGGGAGAACTGTGCCAGCCTCTGGTGGGTAGAAATACGGGGACACACCAGGGACACGCCTACATGCTCACAACAGTGTGTCTGCTCTGCTGCCCGCATGCCTGGGGGCGAGACACAGCACACGGGTCCCCTTTCACAAACCACCCACCCTTCAGCACTTTGGGTGCTCAGCCACCAGAGATTCCACTGTGAGCGTCCCTTGACAAGCCTGCATGAGACTCCTGGTAGTAAGAGAGCCACGCTGCCTGCCCTTCCTTAGCTCCTCAAGTTCTCCCAGTATGTTATTTTGGGTGGTCAGAAAATCCATGTGCACAAACCCTACACAGCTTCTCCAGAAGTGCCATTACTAATCCAAATTTGGCGACAAATTATCCTTTAACTATTAGAGAAGGCCACCAAAAAAAGGATTCACTACTGGAGATTTCCACATCTCAACCACAATGTAGTCTGACACTGTCCATGACATTATCCAATGGCTGTTCTAACACCTGACACAAATAATTCTTCCCAGAAATGACAGCATCATAGTCCTAACAGGAACCAACCAGGAGGGCCAAGTAAAGAACTGAGATTCCCTTTTTGTCCAAGACAGGGTTTGCATTCAAATAAAATAACCACATACCATGCACATGCAGAGAAAAAGCATCCAAAGGCTAATCGATTGAGCCAGGAAGTAGATTAGTGGTTGCCTGGGGGTGGGTGTAGGAAAGCAAAGGCAGCAATGGGCATGCAGTGCTCTTCTGGGGAATGGAAATGTTCTAAAATTAGATTACAGAGACGACTGCACAGCTCTGTAGATTTACTAAAGAAGCACTGAACTGCAGGCTTAAAATGAGTACATATAATGGTATATAAATTATACTACAATGAACTTCTTTTCAAAAATCATTCCAAAACGGATCATGCACATTAAGGGTGAAAGATAAAACAATAAAACTTCTGGGAAAAATGTAAGAGAATATCATCATGGTCTTGAGGTAGGCAGAGATTTTATATACAGAACACAGAGAGCACTAACCGATAAGAGGGTGATAACGTGGACTTCCTGGAAATTAATAAAGCCTGTTAGACAAAGGCTATTGTTGAGGTACTGAGGAGCCATGCTATGGTCAGAGATATTTGCAATACTCATCTCTGATAAAGGACTCATATCCACAGTATATTTTAAGAAATTCTACAAATAAAGAAAAAGACAAACAACCCAATGAAACGTGCAGAGGTCATTCACAAAAGGTCGATAACCAATTGGCCAGGAAACAGAGAGGTCATGGTCATGGCTCTCTCAATTACTAGTCTTGTGTCTACACCTTTTGATTTGCTTTGTGTTTTTTTAATAAAGAAATAATTTTTAAAAATTATTTATTGAAAAAGAGAGAGAGAGAGTGGTCCCATTCACTAGTTCACACCCCAAATGTCCAGAGTGACTGGGGCTGGGCCAAGCTGGAGCTGGGAGCTAGGACTCAGTCCATGTCTTCCCTGTGGGTGGCATGAACCCAATTACTTTTTTTTTTTTTTTTTTTTTTTTTGACAGGCAGGGTTAAGATAGAGAGAGAGAGAGACAGAGAAAAAGGTCTTCCTTTTCCGTTGGTTCACTCCCCAAATGGCTGCTATGGCCGGCATGCTGCGCCCAGGTGCTTCCTCCTGGTCTCCTATGCAGGTACAGGGTCCAAGTACTTGGGCCATCCTCCACTGCACTCTCGGGCCACCGCAGAGCGCTGGCCTGGAAGAGGAGCAACCAGGACAGAATCTGGCGCCCCGACGGGGACTAGAACCCAGGGTGCGGGCACTGCAGGTGGAGGATTAGCCAAGTGAGCAAAGGCGCCGGCCGAACCCAATTACTTTAGCCATCAACTGCTGCCTCCCAAGATGTACACTGGGAGGAATCTAGAATTAGAGAGGAGTGGGAACTCAAACCCAGGTTCTCCAATGTAAGATGCAGGAAGTCCTCACCAATGGGTTAACCAATAGATCAAACCTTTTAACCCCCTATTATTATTCTTATATATTTTGACATCTCTGTCTGTCACAGTCCTATCAGGGGGCAGATGGCACTCTCGATTTTTAATAATTCCAGAAGAGTTCCTTTCCAAAGGACCCATCCAACAATAGCTTTAGTTGGGCGAAGGGAAACCAACAAAGAATGTGTAGGAACCAGATATGAAGCAGCAAAAATGTCAGCCCACTCACTAACCAGGTGCAGCCTTCAGGAGCCGTGGGAAAAATACTTAACCCTCACCTTCACTTCCCATGACCTCCTGCCTGGGGACCTCCACTGGTTGAATTCAACTGGAAGCCAAAGGACAAAGTACCTTTTCTAACCATGTCACCCATCAGGTCAGCCACCTGGGCAGAAAAGGCAGGGAGTGGGTCGGAGAGGTGAACACAGGAGCACAGGGGGTGGCTGGAATTCCATTCAAAATATGCAGACAATAAACAATGAACAACTGCAACAACCAGTAAAACTATGGTCCTGGGCCACAGAAAGCAGATTATCAGGAGCCACTATATTAGCTTTTCATACACAATTTGTAATGGAGAAGGGAGAGGGGGAAAGGCAGGGGTTCATTATTGTAGACCCAACCAAGATAATGCCCTGCATAATGTGTTTTCTATTGATGGATGGAGAGCTGACTCTTGTCCAAAAGCGAATCAGACATCCTCCAGACGTAATGATGCAGTTTCTCAGAGGGAGCCGGTCCTCCTCTGTCTCCTCACACAGCCAATTCTGAGCACTTGGGGAGGTTATTATCTCACGGGAGCCCAAAGTCAGTCTCCTCTTCCACAGGTGCCCCTTAGTTTGAAGGCCTCTCGTCGCTCTCCTGTGGTCTCCCCTCCACCAGCTGCCCCACCCCCACCCCCTCTTCAGCACTCACCCTCCCTGGGTTCTCAACCGCATTCCATTAGTGCAGGATCCAGGATGTTGCCATTGATTTTCTTAAAAGGTTTTTAAGAGTGTCCATCAATAAGCACACCGATGCATTCTTGTATTTCACAAACCTCGGCCTGCAAGGTGATCTGGGGCACTATAGTTGTTTCCTTTTCGGAACCTGTCTGGGTGATGGCACAGAGCAGAGCCCGGCTGTTCTCTGCAGGGAGAGTCTCTGAACCTGAAATAATCTTGTTTATCAATTTGTGCAGCTATTGTCTCCCCTATCTGCACAAAGGCTCCCATGAGCAAGCTCTTGTCTGTCTTTTTTGACATAACGTCCTCACGGTCTCTCAATGCAGTTGCTACCCAGTAGCCTAAAGATATGCCAAGGGGCTGGTGCTGTGGCGCAATGGGTTAAAGCCCTGGCCTGAAGCACTAGCATCCCATATGGGCACCAGTTCAAGATCTGGTTGCTCCACTTCCAATCCAGCTCTCTGCTATGGCCTGGGAAAGCAGTAGAAGATGGCCCAAGTCTTTGGGCCCCTGCACCCACGTGGGAGACCCAGAGGAAGTTCCTGGCTCCTGGCTTTGGATTGACACAGCTCTGGCCATTGTGGCCAACTGGGGAGTGAACCATCAGATGGAAGACCTCTCTCTCTCTGCCTCTCTCTCTCTGTGTAACTCTGACTTTCAAATAAATAAATTAATTTAAAAAATAGATACGCCAAGTAAATAAAAGAGCAACTGATGTGACATGCATTCTCTCTTGGTAGCATGGAGTCTGAAGTCCACCGTCCTCTCAAACTCAGCTGTGGGTAACAAAGTCCACTTCTGATATGTTACATGGAGATTAAAGGGTATCCTAAGCCACCCCACCCACACCCACACCCTACCTTTGAAAAACTGGCCAACCGCAGTAGGGTGCGCCATCTTGCTTCACAACTCAAACCCCATGTTGTGCCAAAGCCAGTTCACCAGCATACCCACCCACAGCCATTAGACCTGACCACACTAGTTCCTCTAGCCCACCATATCTTCCCTCACCATATTCACCAAACACCACACCTTTCTCCTCTCACCCAGACCCTTCTACTGTTCACCACACAAGTAAAAACGCCAAGAGTTCTGCCACAGAGCTTCACCACTGGTGAAATCCAACAACTGAGCATTCAAAGAGAAACAGTAAGATCGTGTACTTTATCAGTTTTAGGTGATAAGATCATTAGAGGTTACTAGACTCAGAAGCTTCCCAACTCTTTGACTAAAACTCATAGTCGGATAGATGTTTTGCCTCCCAACTGAGTACACCTTCTTACAAAAAAATATACATTGAGCCAGTACACACACAGCACAGAAAACACACAACACTTGCCTGCTGCCACAGAGCTTACATTCTAAGGTAGAAGCCGTGTGTGTGTGCGTGTGTGTGTGTGTGTGTGTGTGTGAGATCTGTTCACCTTTAGTTGTCTTTTACTGGTTTGCTTGCTTGTTTATTTTAATGCTAGTCACAGCCCTCTAAGTCACTTCCAGACTCATTAAAGGCTCATGACCCACAGCTCAAAAACTATAGTTGATCCCAATTTTCATCTGACAGATACAGAAACAAGGCTAGAGAGAGCGAAGTCGGTGAGTTTGACTTTAACCCGTGAGCTGGAGGTGCCTGAAGACACGCAAGGGGAGAGGACTACTTGACGTTCCAGAGCAGAGATGTGACGCTCAGGGAAGACGTGCACACGCTGCAAGTCTAGGAGTCAACCAGCTGAAGCCGTGGAACGGATGAAAGGCTTCCAAGAAAGTGTGCAAATTGCTTTTCATAAAAGAACGTGTGCTGGGAAGGCCGGAGGAGCACCAACATATAAGGGCTGTGCTGCAGGCAGAGAGCAAGACAGTCACACGGCCGAGGAACAGCAGTGGGCAGCAAGGTCCAGGAAACGCCCTGTGTTCACATGACAAAGAGGCTCACTCATTTGTCTGTTTGAAAGGCAGAGCCACAAAGGGGTGGGGGAGGGGGACTCTTCCCTGTGCTGATTCACTCTCCAAATGGTGACAACAGCCACGTCTGGGCCAAGCTGAAGTCAGGAGCCATCCCAAGGCTGAAGAAGAAAACCCAAAGGAGACCAAAGGCTCAAGAGACCAGAGCCATGTGGCATGGGGCAGGGGTGTTACGATGACCCGGTGGGTAAACCAGGAAAGGGACCACTTCTACTGAATTAGATGGGGAGGAGAGCTGTGGGGCAGAGGCAGCAGATGAGAGAGCCAGGAAGCTCCAGGAATCCACACCTGAGATTATTTCTCAGGGAAGGAGAGACACAGTCACCCCCAGGAACAGTCTTGCAAATGGCCAGAGAATGGGAAGCGCTGGAGGAGCAGGTGGAGGAGAGTTGAGGCGTGAATGGCAGAAGATACAAACATGGAAATGACTGTCAGGGAAACCAGAGGCTTGATGGTGGGGAGCCCTGACCCACACAGTGTGCACTGCCCCCAGCAGCCTGGATCTGGGAGGAGACGGTGCCTGGGCTGAGTCAGGAATCAGGGTGGACTGGAGCAAGGTCTTCGAGGACGAGTATAGGCTTGTTTTTAAGAAGTGCAAGAAGGCAAGCGGAGAACAGTGGTTCTCAAACTTAATCCTCACGGCAGTCACCAGGACAGGAGGTTCAGAACTTCAAGTCCAACATGGATCTCGCCAGTCTAAAGGCAAGGTGTGGTCAGGGTTCCTCTCTGGAGGAGAGCCATGGTCTTGCCGCAGTGGCATTCCTTAGCTCCTGGCTCCCTGCCCCCTTTTCAAAGCCAGCAAGTGCCACTTTCTACAACTCATCACTCTGACACTGGCTCTTCTGCCTCCCTCCCCCCACCCCAAAGAGAGAGCACGCGCTCTTCCATCCACTGGTTCACTCCCTAAATGACTGCAACAGCTGGGGCTGAGCCAGGTTGAAGCCAGGAACCAGGAGTTCCCTCCAGGTCTCCCAAGTGAGTACAGGGGCCCAAGCACTTGTGCCATCTTCCACTGCTTTCCCAGGAACATTAGCAGGGAGTTTAATGGGAAGTGGAGCAGCTGGGACATGAACCAGTGTCCACATGCCTGCGTCACAGGTGGCAGCTTAACCCACTGTGCCCTGAGATGCACCCTTAATTACTGTGCTTCTTCATGCCCACTACCACGTCACAGACACACAAGTTCAAGGGACGAGGATATGGGCCTCTCTGAGAAGCCATTATTCTGCCCACTCCAGCAGGTGTACTGAGGCTGTCAGTGTGGGACCACAGTTTAGGAACCAGAGGTGTAGGCTGATGATGGATAATAATGGAGTGAGCTGAAGGGAGAGAGGAGGCAAGAGAACCAAATTCAAACACGTGGGAGAGTGAGTCTCCCAGAGCTCACACAAGAGAGGAAGGAATGTGACCACAGAGGTGGTTGGAGAGACGCTCTGCCCAGGTGAGAATACAGCAGTGGCCATCAAAATCATTCCTTGTGCCAGTACTACTCACGAGAATAAACTGAATATTGGCAAAAAAAAAAAAAAAAAAAAAACTAAAGGCTAAAATTGTAAATAGTTCTGATGGGATATATTAGGCAAATATCTGGTAGGGACAGAGTGGGTAATACAATTAGGATTTCTGGTAGTAGGTAGGGCTCAAGCAGTATTAATATTTAATTCTGAATTTTGGGTTTTCCATATCTCAAGAACTTGACTTTTGAAATATGAGTTGCTTTGAAAAAAAAGTATAAAGATGAGCTGTTATTTGCTTTTATCACTTTTTTTTTAGTTTTGTAAAGGAAAAAGCCTTAAAAATACATCTTAGATGGGGCCAGCACTGTGGCACAGCAGGTTAACACCTTGGCCTGAATCGCCGGCATTCCATATGGGCGCAGGTACTGGTCCCGGCTGCTCCACTTCCCATCCAGCTCTCTGCTGTGGCCTGGTAAAACAGTAGATGGCCCAAGTCCTTGGCCCCTACACCAACATGAGAGACCCAGAAGAGGCTCCTGGCTCCTGGTTTCCGATCGGCACAGCTCCAGCCATTGCAGCCAACTGGGGAGTGAAACAACGGATGGAAGACCTCTCTCTCTTTCTCTCTCTCTCTCTCTTTCTGCCACTCCTCTCTCTGTATAACTCTGACTTTCAAATAAATAAATAAATCTTTTAAAAAACACATCTTAGCAGTTTATCATGTAGTATAATGGGTCCACCATCTTTTTTTTAAGATTTATTTTTTTGGGCTGGCGCCATGACTCACTAGGCTAATCCTCTGCCTGCGGCACTGGCACCCCGGGGTTCTAGTCCCAGTTGGGGTGCCGGTTCTGTCCCGGTTGCTCCTCTTCCAGTCCAGCTCTCTGCTGTGGCCCAGGAAGGCAGTAGAGGATGGCCCAGGTCCTTGGGCCCTGCACACGCATGGGAGATCAGGAAGAAGCACCTGGCTCCTGGCTTTGGATTGGCGCAGCACGCGGCCATAGCAGCCATTTGGGGGGTGAACCAATGGCAAAGGAAGACCTTTCTCTCTGTCTCTCTCTCTCTCACTGTCTAACTCTGTCAAATAAATAAATAAAAATTTTAAAAAATAAAAAGTAAAAGAAGTGGAGCAGCCATATGGGATGCCAGCACCACAGACCACAGCTTTACCCACTGTGCCACAGCACTGGCCCAGAACCTCTTTTCTTTAGGAAGTACCTTGTCTTAGGTATTTAAGTATAGCAACAGAAAATGGACAAAACAAAGTTCTCCTTTGGTAAAACTAACCTTTGAGCATCCAACAGATGTTCTTTTTATGACTTTCCTGGATCTGAGGAGCTGGGAGTCATGCCCATAACTACAGTCAGGGAAGGTCAAAGGAGCAGCGGACACAATGCAAACAGACATGCGGTGGACTCTCTGCCCCAACAGCACACACACACAGCCTCGCTACAAACTGAGGGCTCCCCAGATGCCCTAAGCCCACCTCCAACTCCCTCCATCACAAGATCCAAGATCCTAGCCAGCCTCTTCTGCTAACTCCCAGCAGGCCCCACAGACGCTCCCTCCATCCTCCCTACAATGAGATGACCATCGAGTTCCTTCCTATTCTTACTGTCTACGATAGTGTTAGCTTGGGACCGGCGCTGTGGCGCAGTGGGTTAAAGCCCCAGCTTGCGATGCCAGCATCCCATAAGGCGACTGGTTCTAGTCCTGGCTGCTCCACTTCTGATCCAGCTCTCTGCTGTGGCCTGGGAAAGCAGTGGAAGATGGCTCAAGTCCTTGGGCCCCTGCGTGAGAGACCTGGAAGAAGCTCCTGGCTCCGGGCTTCAGATCAGCTCAGCTCTGGCCATTGAGGTCATCTGGGGAGTGAACAAGCAGAATGGAAGACGTCTCTCTCTCTCTACCTCTACCTCTCTCTGTGACTCTTTCAAATAAATAAAATAAATCTTTTTTTTTTTTTTAAAAAAAGATAGAGTTAGTCAATATTAAAGGACACGACACACTTCCCTATACCTGATGACAAAACACTTCTTTCTGAAGTATCATTAAATACAAAGCCTTGGTCGATAAACATTTCTATTTTAGAATCGATGTTCTTTCCCATTGAATCAAATTCTAATTTCCTTCACCCCGGCAGGACTCCGGGTCTTCCGTGGCCAGGGGTTGCAGGGAGGGACAGATGGTCACAGAACAGCACTTGGAAAGACACGAGAGCACCTCCAGCCAGAACAGATGTTTGCATCACCACTTAGCTATGCATCACCAGTGAACAGCAGGGAAGTGTTTTGTGCTGCCAAATTTGACACCAAGAGTTTACGTTCGGAACATGATTAGAGATGACTGGCATGGAGAAGGCAGAAAAAACACAGGAGTCTCAAAGTTCTAGAACCTGCTTAGGACATCATCTAACAAAGGTAAGGTCCCTGTAGCGGACTCTCCCAGGTGAGCACCCCTTGGGCCTGGGGACCCAGAGAACTGGTGCCTGAGCAAACAGGCGTCGAAGCTTCTCATGGCCTCTGCAGGGGACCGTAACCAAAAAAACTTGAACTGGAGTTTGCTATGTGGAAAAAGTGATATTAAAGAGGAAAGTGAACAAAAATAGCATCAGCTTACCTTTTGTAAGCCAGATACACTGTAGGTGAAGCAAAGCAGAGACGTCTGTCTCCTGGTCTTCCGGGATTTGTGAAATAATAGAAATAACATAATTAGAAAATAGTGGTTTTCTGGGGCCGGTGCTGTGACATAGCAGGTTAAGCCTCCGCCTGCAGTGCAGGCATCCCATATGGGCGCCAGTTCGAGTCCCAGCTGCTCCTCTTCTGATCCAGCTCTCTGCTGATGGCTTGGGAAAGCAGTGGAGGATGGCCCCAGTGCTTGGGCCCTTACAACCATGAGGGAGACCCAGAAGAAGCTCCTGGCTCCTGGTTTTGGATCAGCCTGGCTCCGGCTGTTGCGGCCATTTGGGGAGCGAATCTGCAGATGGAAGACCTTTCTCTCCGTGTCTCTCTCTCTCTCTCTCTAGTTCTATCTCTCAATTAAATAAAATTTAAAAGAAAAAAGAGTGGTTTCCAATGTCCTGCATTCGTTTAGTGCAGGTACTTGGTTCTCCAGGTATTTCTTCCACATCGTTTTGAGGCTGAGTCTCCAGAAAGGAGAGTGAGAGTGAGAGACAAGTCCCTCCCTGGACTGTACCGTGGTGTCTCTGGGCCCTGCAGGCTCTGACTACCTCCTGGCCATGGTGAGGAGCCAACACTACCATCAGGAGATCAGGGGGGATCCTGGACTCAAAACCTAGTAGCAGAGTCTCCTGATGCACTGCCCGATGAGGTTAACACTACTTGTGGCTATTTACATCCTGCTGCAGTTTGGACATGGTTTGAGTGTGTCTCCACGGGGATGAGAGGAGTGGGGGGACATTCAAGAGGTGGAGCCTACTGGAAGGTCCTTGGGTCAGTCAGGGGCACTGTAGGAGCCCAGTCTCTCTGGCTCCCTGTTTGGCAACATGGCCTTTCTCTGCTACACACGCTCCTGCTATGATGCTGTCTGGCCCTCAGCAGAGGCCAAACCAATGGGGCTTCCTGATCTTGGACTTCCAGCCTTCAAATCTGTAAGCCAAGGAAACATCTTTTCTGTATAAAGCTAAGGCAGATGCATACATTGCACCTGTTTCAAGTCATCAGCCACTTCAGGCCAGTAGTCTACCTTCTCAGACACTGCAAATACAGACCATCTCCTTCCTCACGGAAAGTTCTCTTGAACAGCATTGCTCAAAAGCAGAGTTTCTTGAATCTTAATGTGCGCTGGGTCACCTGAGATCTTGTGAGATGCAGCCTCTGGGGGCCTGGGACTCTGCATTTCTAACAATGGCTTGGTGATGCTGTGGTCCCTGCACCATACCGAGAGGTTCAAAAGGATTCACTGTTATGCACAGGCCTGGAGCTGAATAGCAAATGTTTCTCTTGCTCCAACACAAGGGGCACCTTTCACACTCAAACTAGGATTCTACAAAACAAGGAGCCTCAGACAATGCAAAGCTGGTTAAGGCCTTTTCCCTTTCCTACCTCTCCACCTTTACACAAAGTGGTTTTCAAAAACTCCAGGACTCACGGCAAAAATGGGCAGGCCACCGAATCTCTGTCTGCTATATTTCCAGCAAGGGAGGCCTCTTTTCCAGAAAGTCTGGCCCCGTATAATTTAGGCAGCTGGGTTTTCAGACGATAACATCCTGCACACAGCAGTAGCTCAAAGAGAAACTTCAGGCATGTGCAGGAATGCTACGTGGCTGCCTCTGTGCTCTATATTTAGGGTAATGAAAAGGGAAGAAAGAAATTCTCCCAGCTTAACAACAAAAGCTTGTGTCACAACAGAAAAGCAATGGCACAAGTAAATACCAAGTAATTTATCTGTAGCACTGCCACTGCTCCCAAATGGAAATAACTCTGTTGGTTTCGGCTTCAAAAATCAAGGAGACAGTCTTAGCTGTGGGATACACAACTCCCTACGATGATGTTATCTCAATTCATCGTCCTAACTGTCCACACGAGGTAGGTCTACTTCGTTTCATTTTTGCAGGTGTGTACAGCAACTCTCGGAGGCTGAAGAAAATGCCAGGCACTCATCCAAGTCCATCTGGCTTTGCAAAGAGGCAGGAGAGCACACCTTGTAAGCAGCAAAAACTGAAGGATTTGCACCATCTTCCTCCTCCGGCTCCTGCTGACTCACCTCCAAGGAGAATGGTTCACCTGTCTGACCACTAAAAGGTGAATCGGATCAGTAAGAGATTTCTGCTAAAAGTGCTGAGGGAAAACCGAAGCCAATGTTTCTGTTTATTATTTAGTCGTGTCGCGTTGTGACAGGATTTATAGCAATTACAGGTTGAAACTGACACATATTTCAATTTATAAATCAGCTTCCAGAGCAAGTGCTAGAGTGTTCAAGCTGGTAACGAGTTGCCTTCATGGGACTTCATGGCCGGAGCTGGCAGTCTGAGATCTGACCCCTAGCGTGGTTCTCACAGCCAAGCAACTTGGCTGAAAAGCAATGTGTGGGCCTGAGAGAAGAGGTCAAGGCTGACATTTGCAGGACCTCAAGGTTGGGGTCATCACACACCATTCATCATCCTGACTTCTGGGGTAAAGCACTCACAGATAGCAAGAGTCAGCGTGCATGGGCCCAGGCAGACCAACCATGAAGTACCATCAGCCTTGGAGGCAGTTGGATTTTTCCCAGAAAAACAAGCAACATATTACAAATTTGCAATTTAAAAGTCTATTACAGGCCAGCACCGTGGCTCACTTGGCTAATTCTCCGCCTGCGGCACCGGCAGCCCGGGTTCTAATCCCAGTTGGGGTGCCGGGTACTAGTCTCGGTTGCTCCTCTTCCAGTCCAGCTCTCTGCTGTAGCCCGGGAAGGCAGCGGAGGATGGCCCAAGTGCTTGGGCCCCTGCACCCGCATGGGAGACCGGGAGGAAGCACCTGGCTCCTGGCTTCGGATCGGCCATTAGGGGAGTGAACCAATGGAAGGAAGACCTTTCTCTCTGTCTCTCTCTCACTGTCTATAACTCTCTTTCTCTGTCTCTCTCTCACTGTCTAACTATGCCTGGCCAAAAAAAAAAAAAAAAAAAAGTCTATTATGGCACCTGTGTACCTGTGTAGAGAATGGGGATAGAAGAAGCTATTGAACCTCAGCAGTCCTATCCATACAAGAGGTGTGCACTTGTGTCCCCCGAGGGTGAGCCAACCATCCAAAGAAAATTCAGAATCCAAGGCTGATTTTAAACTCACTAATCTTGACCTAAGTGAGGCACAAGGAAGTTGACTCTTTCCAGTGCCAAGGCAAGTCGCCCACTCACAAGCTTCTGCCTGGCGAGCTCCGTCACTCGGCGAGGAAGCAGAGCCAGCACTTCAGGCCAGAGGCACCAGGCAGAAAGCAAGGAGTTGCTGACCTCACCGGGGAGATGGTCACAGACAGCAAAACCTGTCTGCATTGGTCCGCTCCGGTTCTGTACAGCATCGGGGACGTGTGGTAGGGGTCTCCCAAGTCCTGAGGGCACACAGGAGGGGCAGGTGACGCAATCTGAGCCTTGAAGTCTTTTGATTGACAGGGTGGCCCCTGGCACAGCAGGACCCTGCATTACCTGCGAGCTTGCCAGGAAGGCAGAATCTCAGGTTCACCCTAGACCAGCTGAACCGGAATCTCTACTCTAACAAGGTCCTGGGGATATTTATATGCACATGAAGTGTCCGGAAAGCAAAAAGATAAAGTTGAGTTAGCCAGAGAGAGACAAGCGAGAGGGAGCATCCAGGACGCCGGACACATAAGCAGATCTTTTTGATACAGCAGCTTGGAGCACAGCACCCAAAGTATTGGAGTGCCTGGGCTCAAGTCCCGGTTCTGTTCCAGATTCCAGATTCCTGCTAATATGCACCCTGGGAGGCAGTGGTGATAGATCAAGTGGTTGGGTTCCCGACAGCCACGTGGGAGACCCAGGCTGAGCTCCTGGCTCCTGGCTTCAGCCTGGCCCAACCCTAGCTGTGGTGGGCATTTAGGGGTGAACCAGAAGATGAGCTCTCTCTATGCCTCTCTCTTTCTTTCTCTGTCTTGCAAATAAATACAATGAAGTAAAATAAAAATTTAAGAAATTAAGACACAAGAAACAGCACAAGCAAAATGACTGGCAGGAGAGGAATGGTCCATGTTCCTTTCTTGCAGAGATCACCATGCCTGATGTATAGAATGGTAGGCAAGAAATAGTAAAGGGAAAAGCTTCAGAGCCAGACAGAGGAAGACCAGGTACAGCCTTGTAAACCATGGCCTGAGACACATCGTTGTACCTGGAAGTGGACACACAAAGAAAATCAGTGGTCCAGGTCAGCTGCAGGCTAGCAGCAGCCAAGAGTTTCCTGGTCCAGGCTGAGCTGGTTTTCTGAAACCAAGAAAAAATCGTTCTCTGATCCATTTGTTTTCCCCTAAATGTTATTGCTCCCCAGCTAGATCTGTGGCGAAGAAAAGCATTCACAGCTCCTTCACCCGTTGTATCTGAGTTCCAGGCAAAGGATGTGGGCAGGGTTCCCAGAGTCACCTACTGATAGGAATTAACTGGTGCACCTGTTCAAAATTCATATTCCCAGGCCCCTATGCAATGTGCAGAATCAGAAACCCACGGAACGGCCTGAGGATTATGCGTTTGGAAAGCAGCCAGGGTGGCTCCATGTACCAGGAAGCCTGGGGTTGGGGAAGGAGCGCTGCTGCTCCCATCACTGCAGGAGATCAGCCCCTGTGAGCTTCCCCATCACCAGCCCAAGAGGTCAGAAGGGGCCGACTCACTGAACGAGCTCTTTACAGAAGTTGTCCAGGTCACACGTCCCACAGGCAGCAGAACCCGAAGAACGGGCTTACTTGGGACCAGACCGAGAAAGGCAGTATACGTGATGTGCTAACTGTACATCTTGATGAGAGACTTGCTTTTCTCTCCAGATTTGAATCATTTAATATGGATTATTCAACACCTGTGACAAACAGGCACCTATTAGGTGCAAGCAACAAGCTTGAGGTCTCTGTCAGATAAAGCTACCAGGTAAAGTCAGTGTGAATTCACTCTTGAACTCTGGCATAGGCAGATAAATGAGAGAGAGAGAGAGAGAGAGAGAGAGAGAGAGAGGGAGGAGAGAGAGAGACCTTTATACCTTTTAAAAAGATGTGTCTAAGAGAAAAATGGGAAAAAGTATGAATAGGCATTTCACAGAAAACTAAACCCAAAAGACCAGCAAATACATAAAAACATGTTCAACTGATCAGTAATCAAGAAAATATTCATTAAAATAAAATAAGGAGATGGGAGCTGTCACTGTGGCATAGTACATTAAGCCCCCTCCTGCAGTGCTGGTACCCCATATGGGCCAGTTCCATGTCCTGGCTGCTCTTCTTCCAAACCAGCTCTCTGCCTATGGCCTGGGAAAGTAGTGGAAGATGGCCTCAGTGCTTGGGCCCCTGCACCCACGTGGGAGACCCAGAGGAAGCTCCTGGCTTCTGATCAACCCAGGTCCAGCCGTTGAGGCCACTTGGGAAGTGAACCAGCTGATGGAAGACCTTTCTCTGTGTCTCTCCCTCTCTCTGTCTATAGCTCTACCTCTCAGATAAATAGATAAAATCTTTTTTAAAAAAAGAATAAGGGGATGGGCACTCAGTCTAGGGGTTAAGATGCCAGTTAAGGATGCTCATGCCCCTATCAGAGTACCTAGGTTCAACGCCTGGCTCCAGCTCCTGGCTCCAGCTTCCTGCCAAAGCAGATCCTGAGAGGCAGAGGTTATAGCTCAAGTAATTGGATTCCTCCACCTATAGGGGAGACTTAGATTGCATTACTGGATCCTGACTTTGGTCCCGGCCCAGCCCTGTTACCTAAGGGTGTTAGAGGAGTAAACCAGGCAATATAAGAATCTCTCTCTCTCTCTCTCAAATAAATAAAACTTTAAAAGTAAGAAACCAGATATATTTCTTACCCATGAGACTGGCAAACATTTTAAAGCTTCCAAGATTGGTGGGATCCAGAGAAACGGTGGGAAAAAGCATTCCACTGCTGGTGGGAATGTAAATGAGCACAAATGCTTTAGAAAACCATTGGGCATCACCCAGCAGAGGGGAACATGGGTGTAGCGAGTGCCTCCACTCCCAGACAGGAAGCCCTGAGGAAGCGCAATATGCATGCACCAGGAGATATGTCTAAGAATATTTACAGCTGGCCAGCACCGTGGCTCACCTGGCTAATCCACCACCTGCAATGCTGGCATCCCGGGTTCTAGTCCCAGTTGCTCCTCTTCCAGTCCAGCTCTCTGTTGTGGCCCAGGAAAGCAGTGGAGGATGGCCCAAGTGTTTGGGCCCTGCACCCGCATGGGAGACCAGGAGGAAGCACCTGGCTCCTGGCTTCGGATCGGTGCAGCACGCCGGCCATAGCGGCCATTGGGGGGTGAACCAATGGAAGGAAGACCTTTCTCTCTGTCTCTCTCTCTCACTATCTCTATCTGTCAAAAAAAATATTTACAGCAACACAGTTGATGAGGGACTACTGCTACAAACAAAATTTAAACATTCATTGACAAGAGAATGGAAAAATATATTCATATAGACATAGACCCGATATATACATTATACTCAAATTGATGTGTAATATGTGATTATTTCGTAAATAAAATATTTCATCCTCAGTTCGTTCAATGATTAACAATAAGAAGAATTTTATTATCATTTCCACCATTTGTTAAGGCATGTGCTAGGTGGTTTTTATAGAACTCTAATTATCATAAAAGCCTTATCAGGTATCATTATTATATCCCAGTCGGAGAAAATAAAGCTGAGTGATGCCTTTAGCCAAAGATCACACTACTTGGAAATACTGCCCCTCACACTGCTATCCATTAACGCCGAAGCCCAAGTTCTTTGCATCATATAACAGAGAGTTCTTTCCAGAAAAATCTCCATCACAACAGTGTGTTTAACCCATGATCTTGACAATGACATAGCCTAACGCGTTGGTATGTAGAACACTCTGCACTGAAGCTCACTGAAGCTGAATGCGCACACATGCACACACACACACACAACCACACAACTCATGTGTGACAGCAGCTAATTGTCGCTCCCCCTCTTCGTGGAAGAACGACACAGGACCCTGCGCTGTTCTTTTGTCTGCTCGGCCCTTCCCGGGTTTGCTGCTGGTTCTTCCCGGGTTGGCTGCCGTACTTCCACCTCCGTGGAAGGGCGGTGCCCCCTGCCACTTTCCCCACTTCCGTGGGGGAGCGGCACACCGCCGGCGGGCTCTCTCGGGGGCTGCACAGGTGTTCCTTCAGATAGATGTTCCCCTTAGATGTTCCTGGTGCATGTTGTCTCTCTCCTCCTTTATAGTCCTCTTCCACCAATCCCAACTCTGCTACCCACACGCCGAGTACGCTGCTCTCCTCCAATCAGGAGTAGGTCCTACAGTTTATTGGTTGAACTGGAGGCAGCTGCGTAGAAGCTGTTTCCTCCTCTCCCAGCGCCATATTGTGGGAGAGCAGATGCATAGAATAAGTCTTAATTCCAGTAACTTAGTCTAGTCCGAGTTGCTCCCCACAGCTAATAACAGCCTGGTCTCCCTGGGCAGCCCATTCAAGTCCTCTGTACCTCGTCCATGCTGGATTGCTTTGTGCTGAAGTATCTGATTTCTCAGAATTAACTCGAGCGAGCCACAGAAGTCCACAAACAGCAGATTCTCCTCTTCGTGGTCGCACAGGAATTGGCCACCAGTCTCCAAGGCTGGTGCCTGCTCTCAAAGCTGCGGCTCCCCTGCTGTGCTGTTCTGTCCTAGTGTGGGGCCCAGGTCCTCTGTCCAGTGAGAGCCTCCTTTCAGGCCTGCCACTCTAGACCCTTCTGGGTCCCATCTCATGCCCCCTACATGACTGAATCCCATCAATTATTTATCCCATCTTCAGCCTTCATCATCCATCTCTCCCTCTCCCTGTGACCCTCTGCCTCCCCGATACACAGGCTCCCCGTGACACCCTCAGAAAAGCCTCTGCATTCATTCCGCTCGGCCCCCAGGCCTCGGGCTCTCTTTTCCACTCTCTGGAAAGGGCCCGGCCTGTCCAGCGGTCCCACGTCCTTGCCAGCCTCTCTCCTTCCTCATTCATAGAAGTGAGACGGCCATGCCTCTTCCCAGGCTTTCACGCGTCTCTCATGGAAACAAAGGTGACATGGAGGTGCTGAGTAGAGCTCATCTGGGCCTTGACTTCTTGAGACGTTTTCTGCTGGACTCCATCTAGCTCTTTACTGTTTTCCTTGGTCCTGGGTGGGTCTCTGTCTCTTCTCTCTGTGTGTCCTTTGCACAGGGATCTCATCGAGTCGCCTGGTTCCAACAGCTACACAAGGAAGTGGATGATTGCCCAAACTCGACATCCACACTGAAGCTACCACCTGTAAGCTGGCAGGTCCCAAGCCACGTCCACACAGAACCCTGATCTCACAGAACCTGCTACCACCAACTGCCTCTTCCCACCCCCATTTTCTCAGACTTGAACTCACTTCTTTCCCCATTGCAAACCCCTGCCTTAGGCTATACAATCCCCAATGCAAGAACGAAGCCATTCCTTATCATATTAAAACTACTCCATCCCTGGCCTTGACCTTAACACCTCTGGCTCAAACAACTTCAGGAGATTGCTGCCGACTCCACGACTCCACGCTCTGCCTCTCCCACCCCTCTGCTCTCCAAACCAGGGCAGACAGATCTTCCTACCACACAGCCCAGTTCTGCTGCAGCCCCCTCCCTCTGCCAAGTAAAATCCCAGGACAGGTTCCCTTTGGCTGGGAACTGAGGACTCAGTATCAGAAACCACACTGAATTTTTACCTATGCATACGTGTGTTAGGTACTGATAAACACACATATACAGACACACATCACAAAGATCTAACTCTGCCTAATGTTCAGAGTAAAACATAGTGGCCACAGGCTGCACATCCCTCACCCAGCAGTGTTTCAGATTGCTGACCTATATGGATTTGGGAATACTTACGTGTACATAATGGGATATCTCGGCGATGGGACCCAAGTCTAAACACGAAATTCATTTTATTTTCATGGACACCTTTGGCACACTGCTGACAATATTTTTAGTGTGTCTACCATTTGCATGTGACCAATTACATAGGTCAGGTGTGGAATGTGCCACTGTGCCCAAAAAATTTCAGACGGTAGAGCACTTGGGATGTTGGATTTCCAAATGAAGGATGTGCGACTTGTGGTCAGCTGCCAGACCATAAAGTCTCTCCACCTATCTGCTCCTCGACTTGTTAAAATCCTAATTATGACCATGATAAAGAAAACCCCTGTTCACAAACTTGCTAAATTTTCCTTTAAAATGTCTTCTTCATATCAAGGAGTCAGCAAAATTCACCTGCTATTTCCTCTTCTCTAAAGTTGAAAATCAAAGTAAGCACACTGAGGCCGGCCAGTGGGGCTGGGGGGCTGTGGGCCCCTCAGACATAGGTAGAATGTCTGTCACAAGCAGGCCGCCGGCTGAGGCTGGAAAGCCCGTCTCCAGACCTGCTGGCCTCTCCCCCCACAGCTTCTTGTGCTGCATGTGTGACCCTGCGGTTTTCAATCCCACCTTCAGGGTGGGTGCAGTCTTCACCCAGAGCCAGCAGAGGAGGGGGCTGAGCCCCTGAGGAGAACTGGACTGTCTCCAAGAGAACCCTGCTATCTCCATGAGCCCCAGGCCAATCAACACACAGTATGTAAACCCCCCATGCAATGGGCACCCCTGTAGACTGACCCAATGAACAGAGAGTAATGCCTTAAACACCCTGGGCACTGCCTGAAAGCCAGCGTCCCATTCGGGCACTCCGCCTGCTCTCCAACCTCTGACCAGATGCTTCACTGTCGCTTGCCAATCAAGTAAGAGTCTCTGCTTCTTTGTAATTGTTTCCCGGCCTTTTATTTTTTACTAAGCTGAGGGAAAGAACCCACAAAACTCACTCCAGCAACTGTCTTCCCTTCCATGACCAGTAATACACACTAGTGGTCATACATTCATACCTCCGATATTTAAAAACCAATATATAAAAGTTACAAGCAGGGACCAGCTTTGTGGCGTGGCAGGTAAAGCCACCACCTGTGACACCAGCATCCCATATGGGTGCAAGTTTGTGTCCCAGCTGCTGATCCAGCTCTCTGTTAATGGTCTGGGAAAACAACAGAAGATGGCCCAAGTGCTTGGGCTCCTGCCGCTCCTGTGAGAGACCAGCATGAAGCCCCTGGCTCCTGGATGAGTTTCCACCATTGCAGCCATCTAGGGAGTGAACCAACAGATGGAAGATCTCTCTCTTTTTTTCTCTACCCCCCCCCCATAACTCTGACTTTCCAATAAATAATTTCTTTTTAAAAATTACAAACAAGTGTTTGGCCTAGCTGTTAAAATGCTGGTGAAGACATTCACATCTATCCCACATCAGAGTGCCTTTGTTCAATACCCAGACAACTCCTGATTCCAGCTTCGTGCTACTGCAGACCCTGGAGGGCAGTGATGATGGTCAAGTACTAGGGTCCCTGCCACCCAAGTAGGAAACCTGGATTGAGTTTCTGGCTCCTGGTTTTGGTCCAAACTGCACCACAGTGAGCATTTGGGGCATGAACCAGCAGGTAGGAGCATCTCCCTCTCTCTCTCTCTCTCTCTCTCTCTGCTCCAAGTAAATAAATACAAAAGTTAGATTTTTCCCCTCTAAGATCTGAGTAGCTGGCCTCCCTTGACAACTCCCCTGGCTGGATGCTGCAGGATGAGCACCGTCAGGACAGGAGCTGGCTGGAAGAAAACAGCAACCACCTGCCACTCTGTCCGGGGCCACAATCAGCTCTCTGGTCAGGCACACATCTGCATTTTATCACCCACCTGACCCCACTAGGAGGTCCATGCTTGGACCTCCCAGGGTGCACAGCAAGGTTGTGTTGTAATTACACAGAACAGCAAGGGAGCCCTTTGGTGCTGGGAGATACTTTTTTTAAAAAAAAAATTTATTTTATTTATTTGAAAGAGTTACAGAGAGAGGTAGAGACAGAGAGAGGGATCTTCCATCCACTGGTTCACTTCCCAGATGGTTGCAATGGCCGGAGCCACACTGATCCAAAGCCAGGAGCTGGGAGCTTCTTCCGAGTCTCCCAAGCAGGTGCAGGGGCCCAAGCACTTGGGCCATCTTGCACTGCTTTCCCAGGCCACAGCAGAAAGCTGGATCAGAAGTGGAGCAGCCGAGACTTGAACCAGTGCCCATATGGGATGCCAGCGATGCTTCTTCTGCAGGGAGTCCACCAGCCTTGGGGGAGCACATGTCCCACAGTGAGCACCTTTGAGAACATCGACCACTTTACATGCATCGCCTCCCTCATCCAACAGGACTCCCTCTGTAAATGAACACGACATTGGCGTAACGTGTTTCACGTTTCAGAAAAGGAAACCAGCGCTACATGTGCTTCCAAGCGTTTATCATTCCCTTGTGAGTAATAACTCTCAAACATTTCCAGGAAGATGAGTGAGGATGATTTTCTCTGCCTTCCAAGATCAGCTTTGCTTTCTGAAAATCTCTAGGACAAAACGGAATCTCCAAATCTGAATTTATCTTAATTTGTGTTCCATCCCTTCCTTCCCTATGCTCTTCTGATTGACTGATCGACTGATTTTTGGTATTCTATTTTAACGTTTTGCACTGTACTTCCCCAGTTATGGTCCTCCACAGCTTTGCGGCTTCGTTTTCTTTCCTTTTTAAACACTGACATCGCTGCTATTTTAGTTCCCGGGAGTATCCGCTTTGCTGAACCTGTGAGGATGGCGTAAGCGTCCCTTGCCATGGCTTTCCCTTCTCTAATGTGTTGACTCTGTCGCCCTTTTTAACTTCCGCAATCTAGTAGCTCCCTTATTACGTTGGCTTTCCATGTTTTGTGCCTGAATTTAGCAGGGTTTTTTGTTTGTTTGCTTGTTTCCCTCCCTCCTGTTCTCTCTCCTCCTGCCCTGGCCTGAGACCCAGTGGGAAGTTTCCAGCTGCCTTTCAGGAATGAGCTCTTTTTTCTTTTTATTTATTTATTTATTTATTTATTTTGGACAGGCAGAGTGGACAGTGAGAGAGAGAGAGAGAGAGACAGAGAGAAAGGTCTTCCTTTTGCCGTTGGTTCACCCAATGGCTGCCGCAGCCAGTGCACCATGCCAATCCAAAGCCAGGAGCCAGGCTCCCCCTGGTCTCCCATGTGGGTGCAGGGCCCAAGTACTTGGGCCATCCTCCACTGCACTCCCGGGCCACAGCAGAGAGCTGGACCGGAAGAGGAGCAACCAGGACAGAATCCAGCGCCCATACTGGGACTAGAACCCGGTATGCCGGCGCCACAGGCAGAGGATTAGCCTAGTGAGCCACGGCTCCGGCCAGGAATGGGCTCTTATCAACAGATGACCAACCCATGAACACGCTTGCCTGCCCGGCCTGCAGGGTGCTCTGCAGGGAGAGGGCGCTGTGCTTATTCAGAACCCAGGGCTCTGCAGAAGTGACCCGGGCAGCTCCGGGCACAGCCCGGCACCCAGCACTCCACGTGTAACTGGATCCTCTACCCAACACCTTTCTCCAGCTGCATGCCCACTCTGGGGGCTGGAGAGGCCCTTGGCAGACACCTGGCAGCACTGGGGTCAGCACGCTACCTTTCCAGTCTCTTCCCCAGGGCTCCTGCTCTCTGGATACCCCGCCGCTTCCCAGGATACTGGTGACGTTATCCAATGGCTGTGAAGGAAGAGCTAGAATGCACTTGAGAATCAGACGGCGAGACAGAGCAAGAGAGAGGGCACGTTCCCCATCTGCTCCTTCACCTCCCAAATGCCCACAATGGCTGGGGCTGGCTGGCCAGGAGCCAAAGTTGGGAGCTGGGAATGCAAACCAGGTCTCCCACATGGGAGGCAGGAACCCATTACTTCAGCCATCACCGCTGCCTCTCGCGGGGTCTGCATTAGCAGGAAGTTGGAGCGGGGAGCTGGATCCAGGCATCAAATTCAGGCACTCTTCTTTCCAACCTCTCTCTCTCCCTCTCCCTCCCTCTCTCTTTCTCTCCCTCTCCCTCTCTCTCATCCTGCAGATTCAGAGGAGGCAGGGTACTGAAGCACCACCTCTGTACTACCCTCCCCCATCCTATTCCCTTCCTGGCCCACACTATTCCTGAACAATGCCAATGTGCATGTGTGTTTTCCTCACCTTTTCAATAAACATTATCACTCTGTGCATCGTATTTGTGCCTGTACTGAGAATGCTTCTCTAGGTAAAAGGCAAGCGCCTAGAACAGGGATTTGAGGCCCCATCTCACCCATGGGAGACACAGGCGTCCTAGCCAGCGTCTTAAGTGCTCGCTTAAACGTCTGCCCTCTGCCCCTGAAATCTTACTTTTAATAGAACCTCCTCTGTAAAGTGATTCTGCAGCTCCAGCCCTGCCATGGAGACGAGGAGTTGTGTCCCCCCGGGTCCCCGAGCTTTCCCTGCACCAAGGAATCCAGGAAATCACTCCCAGGGAACAGAAAAGAGCACTGCCAGATGGCACACGGCCTGGTGACCCGGGAGGAATGTGTGCCTTTTGTGTGGCTCCCTCACCCCACCCCGCTCCTCCCCCTCCAAAGCCTGGCCGGTCCATGTTCCCCAGGAGCCCACTCGCATTCCAAGGCTCTGTGTGTGAGCCACAGCTGGCCCACCACCACACCATGGGAAACCCCACATCCCAGCCCCAAGCCTATCAGAGCTCTCAAGACCACTCAGCATCTCGGGTGGAACATTTAAAAATCAAGGTCATGGGGCCGGTGCTGTGGCGTACCAGGTAAAGCCACTGCCTGCAGCTCCGGCATCCCATATGGGTGCCGGTTCAAGTCCCAGCTGGTCCAATTCCTATCCAGCGCTCTGCTGTGGCCTGGGATAGCAGTGGAGGATGGCCCAAGTGCTTGGGCCCCTGCACCTGCATGGGAGACCAGGAGGAGGCACCTGGCTCCTGGTTTCAGATCAGCGCAGCTCCAGCTGTTGTAGCCATTTGGGGGGTGAACCAACGGATGGAAAACTTCTCTCTGTCTCTCTCTCTCTCTCACTGTCTATAACTCTACCTGTCAAATAAATAAATAAAACCTTAAAAAAAAATGAAGTTCATGGATCACTTAGCCAAAGGTGGCAGAAATATCCATGGCAAGTTGAAGAGAACACACATTCAATATGCAGGTAATCCCTGTCATTTTTTAAAAATGGCTCTTTATTTAAAAAATTTTCAGAAAAGGGGAAGAAAGGCCATTAGTGACTGCTTAGTGCAGTATATTAGCAAAGGGCATGGTGGCAAGGACCCTTAACTACATCACAAAACGTGCACGCTCAACATTAAAAACAGAAGCGAGAGGTTAGGTGACTGCCAGGTGGGGTTGTCACTGTGGTGCAGCCGGTTCAGCCACCACCTGGGACATCAGCATCCCATGGGAGTGCCGGTTCAAGTCCTGGCAGCTCCACTTCCCACCCAGTCCCCTGCTAATGCTCCTGGGACAGCACTGGAAGATGACCTAAGTGCTTGGGCCCCTGACACCCACATGGGAGCCTAGAGTTCCAGGCTCCTGGCTTTGGCCTGGTCCAGCCCTGGCAGTTGCAGCCACTTGGGGAGTGAACCAGCGGATGGAAGGTCTCTTTCTCTCTCTTCGTAACTCTGCCTTTCAAATCAAATAAATAAATCTTTTTGATAGATATATATATATATCCGTATACACACACACACACACACATATATATATAGAGAGAGAGAGAGTGAGACTATAAAGGAAGGGGAGGGGAGAGGGGAGGCCTTCCTCCAGAACCAGGCCTGTCCCTGTCCTGTGTTCCTCACGGGCCAAAAACAAGGGTCAAAAGCTAACAACCTGCTCAGTTGTGCAAATCCCCCTCTACCACCTGCTCTTTAAAAAAAAAAAAAAAAGATTTATTTATTTATTTGAAAGAGTTACAGAGAGGCAGAGAGAGAGGCAGAAAGAGAGAGAGGGAGAGAGAGAGAAGGGGGGGGAGGTCTTCCATCGCTAGTTCACTCCCCAATTGGCCACAATGATCAGAGCTGGGCTGATCTGAAGCCAGGAGCCAGGAGCTTCCTCTGGGTCTCCCACACGGGTGCAGGGGTCCAAGGACTTGAGCCATCTTCTTCTGCTTTCCCAGGCCACAGCAGAGAGCTGGATCGGAAGTGGAGCAGCCGGGACTCAAACCAGTGCCCATATGGGATGCCGGCACTGCAGGCAGCGGCTTTACCCACTACTCTACAGCACCAGCCCCTACCACCCACCCTTCAGAGCAGCAGGGACTCTCTCTGGAGCTCCTGGGCTGAGAGAAGTCCACGAGAGGCAGAATGCCTCCTAAACTTCTTTTCTCAAGGCTTCAGGCTTAGCAACCTGCTCTAGCTAACATTAAATTCTCCCCAAACTGAAAAAGGAACACAGCTCTTGGCCTGGTTGCCCATGCCTTGCTGACAGCTGCAGCTCCGGGGTCTGAGCCTCAGGGCCAGTGGGAGGTCACTCTTAGGATGCATCGTGGGTCGCCACGGTTGGGCGCCGAGCAATCTGGCCTGGCTTCCCCGGCAGTGGTGTTAGACACAGCCAACTTCGGCCACATCCTGGTCCTGCTGCTTCCACTCTGCTCTCTGAGCCTTGGTTAGCCTCAAGGGAACTGGGGCAAGATTCAACCTGGAACGGCAGGATGCAGAGGCACACGCTGCACGCAAAGCTGGGAGTTGGACCTCTGTCTCCCAAGGTGAAGTGACACCTTGACAGTAGGGGCTCCACATTAGAGCACCTGAGACTCCATCTTGAGAAAGCACCCCCCCCCCACCATGGGACTTTGGTCTAAAACTACGATCTGAGAGTCCACTGCATCCCACTTGGCAGAGCACAGAAACTCCCTGGCATGATCTCTCAACCTTAAAATACACAGGCTGCACCTGGATTAATCTTAAGATGGTCATCTGTCGGGGCCGGCGCCGTGGCTCACTTGGTTAATCCTCTGCCTGCAGCACCGGCATCCCATGTGGGCGCCGGTTTGAGTCCCAGTTGCTCCTCTTCCAGTCCAGCTCTCTGCTGTGGCCCAGGAGGGCAGTGGAGGATGGCCCAAGTGCTTGGGACCCTGTACCTGCCTGGGAGACCAGGAAGAGGCACCTGGCTCCTGGCTTTGGATCGGCACAGCACTGGCCCTGGCGGCCATTTGGGAAGTGAACCAACAGAAGGAAGACCTTTCTCTCTCTCTCACTGTCTATTTGGGAAGTGAACCAACAGAAGGAAGACCTTTCTCTCTCTCTCACTGTCTATAACTCTACCTGTCCAAAAAAAAAAAAAAAAGTTGTCATTTGTCTATTGTCAAGATTGCAACTGATATTAGTTTCCCATAGGCCTTAGGTCAGCTTTACCCTAGTAACCATGTATCCCCCTTCCAATCCTAGCAACTATGTATTCCCCCTCCCCTCCTTGTGGTTTTTGCCTTTATAAACCTTGTTGCTTTGAGCTTCGGGGTTGAGAGTTCTTTAGGGTTTGAGCCCACTCTCTACCACCGGCAATGAAGGACTGGCAACTTTTATCAATGTGTGGTGCTCTTCTGTTTGCACTTGTTCAGGCACAACAACACTAGCAGGAAACGATGTATTCTGATTAAAAGAACATCTGTGCCTCTCCAAAGTGAGGTCTGAAGCCACTGCAAACTAGGAAACCAGAGCTGAAGGCCTAGGGCTCCAGACCAAAGAGCTCCCCTGAACACCAGCCTCCCTGGGGAACTGCTGGGCTAACAAACGCCTCCCCGAACCCACAAGCACTCTCAGGAAAGCTCTCCTTTAGCCATTTAATCCCTGGAATGAATTCCTCTAATCTGGATGCTTAACAAGCAGCCATGAGGATTGCAGCGGGATTATTCGCTTTGCTTTTATTTGGTGCAGAGGGTGGAGGGGAGGGGGACTGAATTAACACAACATCTGGCTCCGTGAGTCCCAAATTTCTGAGACTGACCTGCAAGGCTTGTTTAAAGTGAGCTCTGTCGATCGGTCCCCAGATTCTGACTCAGTAAATTTGAGGTACGAATCAAGGATCTCCATTCTTTTCTAATACAGTCCTCAGGTCACAACATGGAGAAACTGGACCAGGCTGTGCCACCGAGAGCTCTTAGAAGTTGGTTTGAGGGGCCGGCGCCATGGCATTGTAGGTTAAACCTCCACCTGTGGGACCAGCATCCCAAATAAGCACTGGTTCGGTTCATGTCCTGGATGCTGCACTTCCGATCCAGCTCTCTGCTAATGGCCTGGGAAAGCAGTGCAAGACGGCCCAAGTGCTTAGGTCCCTGCACCCACGTGAGAGACCTGGAAAAAGCTCCTGGCTCCTGGCTTCAGACTGACCCAGTTCCGGTCATTGTGGCCGTTTCGGGAGTGAACCTACAGATAGAAGATCTCTTTCTCTCTGTCTCTCCCTCCCTCTGTCTTGTAACTCTGCCTCTCAAATAAATATTTTGGGGGAAAATAAAAAACAAAAAAGAAGTCGTTTGAGACAAAATTAAAGCCTCACCAACTGGCCGGCGCTGCGGCTCAACAGGCTAATCCTCTGCCTTGCGGCGCCGGCACACCGGGTTCTAGTCCTGGCCGGGGCGCCAGATTCTGTCCCGGTTGCCCCTCTTCCAGGCCAGCTCTCTGCTGTGGCCCGGGAGTGCAGTGGAGGATGGCCCAGGTGCTTGGGCCCTGCACCCCATGGGAGACCAGGAGAAGCACCTGGCTCCTGCCTTCGGATCAACGCGGTGTGCTGGCCGCAGCGGCCATTGGAGGGTGAACCAACGGCAAAGGAAGACCTTTCTCTCTGTCTCTCTCACTGTCTAACTCTGCCTGTCAAAAAAAAAAAAAAAAAAAAAAAAAGCCTCAGGAGGAAAAGACTTGCAGCGCTCTAGAACCAGTCACAAGAATTCTCAGGGCACTGCTGCCTGCCTGCCTTCCGCCCAGCAGACATCAGCTGCTCTACCCTCCAGCTTTGTCTCCCTCCAATGCCAGCACTCCCTGCCCCCTCTCCTGAGATCCTGGACTCTTGACTTCGAAGCGTCTTCCTTGGGAGTCAGCAGTTCTACAAGAAGAAAGGGCTGTCGAAATCCAGGAAAACTCAAATCCAGGGAAACTTGAAAGCTGTTTGCTGTTCCGTCACCCGGGGAGTCATATCACACAGCTCCTGACACGTAATTAAATTAGGTAATTGACACGTAGAACTGTCTGCCCAGCAGGCCTTACAAAGAACTCAAAGGGCTCCAGTGTATTTAGCTTTTTACTAAACAAGAAACTAGCGTGTCCAGCTTAATCACACATTTTGCCTTTGTGAAATCTAAATTAACCACTTTTATTGTGTCGAGGTGTGTGTGTGCCCCTACATGCTCAAGAGATCAACCCACCAGCAAAGAAAATCTTGCTGCAGGAGGCGATGAAGACAATAATGTGACTTTTCCAATTCAAACATTAAAAAGTGCCCCTGCCTATCAATTTCACAAGAAAGCAGTCACTTCAGGAGATGCATTTAACACTCTGCTCTGCACCCAGACAGAAACACAGTTTTGTTTTTAAGGGCTGCCCTCCCCCCAAATAACCAAGTCATTTAAAGATAGGCATCTGTATTCTCTGTCTGAAATTGTCAAACCCACACCATGGGAAGAAACAAGTGGGCCAGACAGGAAAAGAACACAGGGGCAAATGGTTTACCCAGGAGCCTTCATCCCTGAAGACGTGCCACACGGGGGAGGAAGAGGCGAAGGGAGACACCACTCAAGCCGCAGGTGCCCCCAGCGCTGCCCGTTCAGAGTCAGTGTCAACCAGGCAGTCAGGCAGCAGCTTCAGGGTCCTCCCCTGCAAGGCTCAGTCATCCAGGGACAGCAACGTCTTGGCGCAGCGCATTGAGCTGCTGCTTGTAATCCCCGTATCCCCATCAGAGCTCAGCTGGAGTCCCGGATGCTCTGCTTCTAACCCGGCTCCCGCAGCGCATTGAGCTGCTGCTTGTAATCCCCGTATCCCCATCAGAGCTCAGCTGGAGTCCCGGATGCTCTGCTTCTAACCCGGCTCCCTGCTAACGCTCCTGGGAAGGCAGCTGAAGATGGCCCAAGTATTTGGGCCCCTGCCACCCATGTGGGAGACCCAGATGGAGCGCCTGGCTCCTAGCTTTGTCTAAGCCCGGCCCTGGTTGTTATAGCCATTCAGGGAGTGAACCAGCAGGTGGAAGTTTTCTCTCTTATCATCTAGGTAGCTAGCTAACTGGCTATTTCTCCATGTCGATCTGCCTTTCAAACAAATAAATATTTTTTACAATGATCCCAAACTTGGAGATAAAGCAAAAAGGTGACTACATGTCCATGCCAGGTCACACAGAACATTTATCTAACAAGGCAGCAGATGATTTACGAACGATAAATGGGCTTGAGTTACCCTTCAGGGTCCACACTGTAGAGCCGGATGTTAACCTCGTCCTCCTGGACAAGATGCAGAGTATCTCTGCACAGAGGAAGACACCCCAAGTTTACGGCTTTATCTACTCGTCACCATCACGTTTCTTAACTGTGTCTTTAAAAAAAAAAGATTTTATTTATTTGAGAGGCAGAGTTACAGTGAGAGGGAAAGACAGAGAGAAAGGTCTTCCCTCTGCTGGTTCACTCCCCAAAGGGCTGCAACGGCCAGAGCCAAGCTGATCCAAAGCCAGGAGCGTCTTGGGGTCTCCAAGCACCTGGGCCATCTTCCTCTGCTTTCCCAGGCCATAGCAGAGAGCTGGATCGGAAGAGGAGCAGCCGGGACTCAAACCTTCACCCACATGGGATGTTGGAGCTACAGGCAGAGGATTAACCTACTGCTCCACAGCGCCGGCTCCCTTGGCTGTGTCTTATTCTGGCACCATCTCTCGTTGCTTCCTGTAGATCCTTACCATAACCTCCCTCGGCCCGGCCGCCCTACCGGTCCCCTCGTCAGTGAACTGAGAGGCTCTCTGCTGCACGCTCACCGGATATTCATATGAGTCACGCTTTTAACCTATTGAAAATGATACGTTCAGACTCTCTTTGCTGCTTGGCTCACCCATCTCCCAGTCCTGGAAACAAAGGCCTGATCCGCTCCCTGAAAGCCGAGCTTGTCAATCATCTCCAAAATGCCACGGAGCCTTGGCAAGTTCTCTCCGGCTCACTCATTGTCAGGGGTCCATTCCCACCGACCACAGTCACGAGGGCCCTTCCTCCGGCCACCACCAAGCATGATGGCCTCTGACCAGGCTCAGTGGTCAGTGAGTGAGTGACCAGGACAAAATGCAAGGCCGGGGAGCCAGAACATGCTTGTGCCTTCTCAAGCCCAGAACTTTCCTTTCTGCTTCCCAGCAGGAAGCCTGTATCAGATGTGTCACCTTAAAAGAATGCGTATGTCACTGACAGTGACAGAGCAAAGCTGAATGAATGGAGCAGAGGTGAGCTCCAGAGCACAAAGGCAGCGTGAGATAAAGACCGAGAGAGAGAGAAGGGGCATGCGAGGGCGCAGGCAGGAAACACGAATCAGCCTCCACGCCGAGCCGAGCCTCCCACACACTGGCTGTTCTGGGCCTATAAGCAGATTCCCAGTGCAGCTGGAAGTGCCCGCAAAAGGCTAAAAATGGCTCCTGAATTACTATTAAGTGTACCAAGAAGAGATCCAACTCCAGGAAACACCTTAGGGATGCTGAAAGAAAGCAAATGTGTCTCAAAAGCAAGCCCCAGAGTGCACGTCTCTGCGCCCCAAAGAAATAAGCCTTTGAATGCCACTTTTTTTCGATTGCTGCAATAAACACCCATCTGGGGAGAAGTCATGATGACTGTCACTCACACACAATGCCCTAAATAAATGGGTCAGGAACGTGGGCTGAGAGGTTGCTGTCTCCTGCCCGCTCTGCACATCCCAGCACAGGAATCTGGGCTCCCGCGATCAGGTATCACCCAGTGCACACCCCTGGACTGGGCCACACAACCTCTCTATGGTCACATGGCAGGAACAGCCTCTCTGTGTCTCCTGTGTGTCCCCACAGTCGGGCCATCAGGAGTTGATCCCGCCTCTGAGCTGTACCTCGGTGTGGCCTTCCCTACCCCACCCCCAGCCACCATGGCTGCAAGGGACCTCTCTTCAGAGAGCGAACCCTTTGGAGGAAGGCAGGAGACACTTGCACACCCAAACCTCTGAGTGAGAGCTGCACCTCCAGACTCGTGACTTCCATCCAAAGGGCACCTTTGGGGGGATTGTTCCCCACCTGGCCATGTCTATGCTAAGCCCCAAGTCTTGCTGCTTATCCTCAAATGGCCATATGGGTGCTGGTTTGAGTCTCGGCTGCTTTACTTCTGATCCAGCCCTCTGCTATGGCCTGGGAAAGCAGTAGAAGATGGCCCAAGTCCTTGGGCCCCTGCACCCACACGGGAGATCTGGAAGAAGCTCCTGGCTTTAGATGCAGTTCTGACCATTGCAGCCAATTGGGGAGTGAACCAATGGAAGGAAGACCTCTCCCCCACCCCACCTCTCCTCCTCTCTCTGTGTAACTCTTTCAAATAAATCTTAAAAAAAAAAAAAAAAAAAAAAAAAAAAAAAAAAAGATAGCACCTACCTAAACTCTAATTCTGCAATGCAAACCAAGCCCAAGGCAGTAATCAGACCAAATTGTCATTAAAACACAAAGGTCCCGGCCAGCGCCGCGGTTCACTAGGCTAATCCTCCGCCTTGCGGCACTGGCACCCTGGGTTCTAGTCCCGGTCAGGGTACCAGATTCTGTCCCGGTTGCCCCTCTTCCAGGCCAGCTCTCTGCTGTGGCCAGGGAGTGCAGTGGAGGATGGCCCAAGTGCTTGGGCCCTGCACCCCATGGGAGACCAGGAGAAGCACCTGGCTCCTGCCTTAAAACACACACACACACACACACACACACACACACACACAAAGGTCCCCTTATAAATGAAATGTAGTCCATGCTCCAGCGCAGGGGACAAACGTCATTCAGTACTCCCTAGAGTCCAGTGACCAAGAGGGTGTTTCTCACTACACCCGAAGTGCCCTGGTTTTTCCCATCCCCTCAGAACTTCCCATATCCCTAGAGATGTGATCCAGTGAGTCAGCTCCCAGCTGACCAATCTCATGGGGCCACTAGCAATTGCCATTTCCAGCCTTCAAGGGAATTTTTCAACAAATTCAAGTCATACAAAAATTGACCACAGGAAGAGGGTTAACTGGAAACGTTGCTGTCCCTGGGAAAGGCCCGGTTTAGGAAGAAGATAACAGCCTACACTGCAGAGGCATTGTGGTTCTTCCCTCCCAGAAACATGGCAGCAGTTTACCCTCGGGCTCCACTTGAAGCAGACCTTGCCCAGATGACTGGTCTGGGCCGGTGAAGCTTAGAGAGCCCGTGAGAGATTTGCCACACTGCTTCCTATTATTATGGTGCTCATGGAAGTATGCAAGGTGAAGCCCCCCGAACCAGTGCTGTGGCGTAGTGGGTAAAGACAGCATCCCATCTGGGTGCCGCTTCATGTCCTGGCTGCTCCACGTCTGATCCAGCTCCCTGCTAATGACCTGGGAAGAGCAGCAAAAGATGGCCCAAGTACTTGGGTCCCTACAGCCATGTGAGAGACCTGGATGAAGCTCCTGGCTCCTGGCTTCAGCCTGGGCCAGCCCTGGCTGTTGTGGCCATCTGGGAAGTGAACCAGTGGATGGAAGATCTCTCAGTCTGTCTCTCCCCCTCCCTGTGTGTGTATGTGTGTGTGTGTGTGTGTGTGTGTGTGTGTCTCCTTTCCCTCTGTAAACTCTGACATTCAAATCAGTATAGAGATTTTTTAAAAAATGAAGCCCCATCTCCTGGGTCACTATGTGACCAAGCTGAGCAGAATGCCCGTGCAGAACCTCACAGAACACTACAGCATGGGCAAGAAAAGAAATGTCAATGAAGCCACTCAGACCTGGAGACGATTCTGTTACTGCAGCCTGACCTCGCCCATCCTGAGAGAACCAGCACCCAGTGAATTCTAGCTAATGTTGGTTCTGTTCCTCATATTTCAAAAATGCCATGTCTTAGAGAAGGTGGCCACACCCGAGAGATCAGAGTCCTGCCCCAGAGTAGTGCACCGGGAAGGGGTCTGTTGTGTCAGCCACTGAGACGTAAAAGAGTCCCCCACCCCGCTGTGGCATAGTCCCTTAAACCTCCACCTGCCATGCATAGTCCCTTAAACCTCCACCTGCCATGCCGGCATGCCGGTTTGAGTCTTGCTGCTCCCTTTTTTTTTTTTTTTTTTTTTTTTTTTTGACAGGCAGAGTGGACAGTGAGAGAGAGAGACAGAGAGAAAGGCCTTCCTTTGCCGCTGGTTCACCCTCCAATGGCCGCCGTGGCCGGTGCGCTGCGCTGATCCGATGGCAGGAGCCAGGTGCTTCTCCTGGTCTCCCATGGGGTGCAGGGCCCAAGCACTTGGGCCATCCTCCACTGCACTCCCTGGCCACAGCAGAGAGCTGGCCTGGAAGAGGGGCAACCAAGACAGAATCCGGCGCCCCGACAGGGACTAGAACCTGGTGTGCCAGCGCCGCAAGGCGGAGGATTAGCCTAGTTAGCCACGGCGCCGGCCTGTTGCTCTTCTTATCCAGCTCCCTGCTAATGGCCTGGGAAGACAGTGGAGGATGGCCCAAGTGCTTGGACCCCTGCATCTACGTGGGAGACCCAAAAGAAGCTCCTGGCTTTGGATTGGCCCGGTTCTGGCCATTATGGTCATTTGGGAAATGAACCAGAGGAGGGAAGACCTTTCTCTCTGTCTCTCCCTCTCTCTGTCTGTAACTCAACCTCTCAAATAAAGAAATAAATCTTGACAATAAAGAGAGAGATGTAAAAGGAAAAAAATTAAATAACCCCAGTTCCTGAATCTGAGCAACGCTTCCATGAGTTAAGGATTTAAAAGGTCATACACAACAGAGTCTCTCAGATTAAAAGCTCTGGCGCTCTGGGCCCCCGCCAGGATGATCATAATCCAAAAATGGAGGTCAACAGTCCTGGAAAGTAATGCTGAAGCACTGGCAGCCCCTCCACCTTCTCAGTGCACCAGAAAGCATGTTGCCTAACCTAGTGGGCACAACGCCTCATGGCTAAATAGTGGTCAGCACTCCTCGGCATGAAATTCATTGCCATTTTCCTGGTTGGGGAGAGGGTAACAAAAAAACACAGACACTCTTCCCTCAGCTCCTGCAGGCGACAGCACAGAAAAGGAGCACGCCTGGCCCTGTTACAGCCAGAGGGCACAGCGCTTTCTTCCCTCCCAGAAAGGCCAATCTGAACTCCAAAGCAGGCATTGGCGTAGAAAAGAATGAAATACTTTGGACTACTGAAGGATCTTTTTGCTTAGCCACTGACCTAATACAATCGAAAGAAAATAAGCTCCATGGGTTAAGCAGGTTAAGCTTCCACCTGCAGCGCCATTGGGCCGTGGTTCAAGTCCCAGATGCTCTTCTTCTGATCCAGCTCCCTGCTAATGGCCTGGGAAGGCAGTGGGAAGATGGCTCAAGTGCTTGGGCCCCTGCTCCTGTGTGGGAGACCAGGAAGAAGCTTCTGGCTCCTGGTTTCAGATCAGCCCGGTTCCAGCTGTTGTGGCCACTTGGGGAGTGAACCAGTAGATGGAAGACCTCCCTCTCTTTCTCTCTCTCTCTAACTCTGCCTATCAGATAAAATAAATAAAATCTATATAGAAAGAAAACAAACTCTAAGCCAAGGACATCCGAGTTCAAATCCCGTCTTCACCGCAGGCGAGGTGTGAGATCAGAGATGCATCCCTTTCTCTGAGACTCGGCTGACTCATACTGAGGAGAACACAAGAAACAGCTTGGGGGGCCTCCCACCTGCCAGACATGCCAAGAGCTCTGTGTCCATCAAACCTCCACGTCCGTACAGGAACCATGTGAAGAAAGATTTACGTGAGTCTTCACAGAGCAGGAAAACAAGGCTGTAAACTAGCAAAAGGCAGTTTCAGAAGCAAATTCAGATTTGTCTGACTCCCAAGCCTGAGTTCTCTGGTTCCTAAACGTATGGTATGGATTCCAGAAGCCCACTCTGACGAGCAGAAATACAGGGCAACGCCCCAATGCCCCCTCCCTGCCACCCCCCCATCATCTGAACCTGGCACTCTCCCAGGCCCAGCTTCTGCCCCTCGTTTCCCCGTCTTGCTCCTCTCATTTTACCTCCCCGGTCCCCTTGAGCTTCCTACTTTACCTCCAGCGGTGTGTTTGGAATATTCCCTCCAATTCTCAAAGCTTCATTAGTCTTAAAAAGACTTCTGGGGCATGTTTTAGTATGCACCGTGATCGCCCCACTAATTTATGGAGATACAGATATCAGCATAAAAAGCTGCATGGCTCTGGGCTAGCACTGTGGCACAGCTGGCTAAGCCACCGCCTGCAGCAGAAGCATCCCCTGTAGGCACTGGTTTGAGTCCCAGCTGCTCCTTCTGATCCAGCTCCCTGCCAATGCACCTCAGAAAGCAGTGGGAGATGGCCTGAGTACTTGGGACCCTGCACCCACGTGGGAGACCCGGAGGAAGCTTCTGGTTCCTGGCTTCAGCCTGGTCCAGCTTTGGGATTTGTGGTCATTTGAGGAATAAACCAGTAGACGGAAGATCTCTCTCTGTCTCTCTCTCTCTCTCACTCTGTGGCTCTTTCAAATAAATAAAAAGTAAATCTTTTTTTTTAAAGGAGGTAAACTTAAAAAAATGCATGACTTCAGATGTGAATATATATGTAACACACACACATACATATGTAAAACTAAAGGTAAAAAAAAAAAACAGAAGAAAATGTTAACAGTGACTATTACTGGATAGAATCACAATTAGGTGCTTTGAACAGTGTCTAACAACAGTGTATTTCTTTGGCAAACAGGAAAGATTCTACTTTTAGAAGCCATAGAAGGAGAATATTGGGATTTTAAAATTTTTTGCAACAACAGCATTTATTGCTTTCAAAATAAACAAAGGGATGCATCGTGGCCCAGCTCTTTAAGGAGATTACATCACTTAATCTTCAAAATGACGCTGCACATTGCATTGTTCTCCTTATGACATAAAAAAGGCCTCAGAGAGGCTAGCAACTTCTGCAAGAATGCACAAGTACTCAGTGGCAGACCAGCTTCTTCCTGCTCTCCCATGCACTTGAGTACTTGACAGGTCCCTCAGCCAACCTGAGCCAGAAGCACCTCACGCACTTGGCATGCACCTGCAGGACCTCACAGAGGCTCGCCGGGGCCCCAGGCTCGCCAGGCCACCAAGTCCACGAGATCTGACAACACTGTGACTTCCACCAGCCCCTGGTGGTTTCACACCCCCATCAAATGCCTTCTACTCACCCTAAACACAGAGCTCCCAGCAAAACCACAACCCACACCCAGAAGCAAAAATCTCTGCCTGCTACAGTGACATCCCCACCCCAGAAAACACCTGCCGGGGAGGAAAGTCCTTCCCGCGTACTTCACACCATGTGTTTTTCCTTTCTCTTGAATACAGAAAAGCATTTCTGGGGCACTTGAGTATGAGGTGCTAATTTTACTGGATGCCAAATGTTCTAATTTATTTTTAATCAGATATAGCTGAAAAGGGAAGAAAATGCATCTCTGAACAGCAAATTACACCTTCCTCCCCAAACACATACTGTCAACTTCCAAAAACCTCCGCACAGGCAGCGGGTCGTGGTTCTACCTCACTGTACTTGAGGAGCTCCAGAAATGAGGGTAAGGCAGCTGCCCTCCCATCTGCCACGGGCCCTGGGCTGAGGTCCACGCCCAAGGCAAGCAAGCACCCAGACCACCCACACAGGGATCCACGTCCGAGACGATCACGGGCGGCCAGACTTTTCACACAGAGCCACACTGTGATGGCTCAGGCTCGCACCCGCGTGAGAAGAACAAGGAGAGCTGCTGGCAGGGACGCAGGCTTCTGGTGAGTCCTGCACCTCAGGGAGTCCGAGGGCAGCCCAGAGCCAGAGACAACTCCAGGGAGGGCACAGCTTGACACGGGCGGTGGAGGGGGCCCAAGAAGGAGGAGGCGTAGGCCACAGACCCCAGCGATACTCGATGCAGGGCAGGTGAAAGACAGAAGTCAGGGTGTCGAATCCCAGTGCCGAGGGCAGCTGTTTGGGTGCAGCAGCTAAGATGCAACCCGAGATGCCCGCGTCCACATCGAGCGCCTGGGTTTGATTCTCAGCTCCAGTCTGAATTCCAGCTCCCTGTGAATCACACCCTCGGGGGCGGCGGGTGATGGCTCAGGTACTTGGGTTCCTGCCACCCACCTAGGAGACCCAGACTGTTCCTGGATCCTGACTTTGACCTGGCCCGGTTGTAGCCATTGTGGGCATTTGAGGAATGAACCAGATGTGATCTCTCTCTCTCTGCCTTTCAAATAAGTAAATAAATATTTTTTTAAAAATTGACAGGACTGTCCATGCACTGCCTAGCACACAGTAGTTGCTCAACAAACATCTTTTCCTTTTAAGACTCTATCACAAGTTGCAAATTCTTGCCCCAAGCTAAATAGCCTGTATTTCTCTTTTTCCTCCTCTCTTCTCCCAGTTTGAATACCTAAATGTTGCTCCCGGAATGTTAGTGAGAGTCCAATTTCAAGGCTCTAGTTTGCACACAGGCATCCCGAAGTGTACTTCTCTAACAGACATTAAATCATACCTGAAAATACGACCCAGTGAAGGACTTGCCCCCCGCGCCCCAGTCTCCACTACTCCCTGTTGTCTCACCCAGCTCTATTTGCATATTTATGCTACCTGCCTGCCCCTGCGGGCATCTAGGGTTATGACCCCCACTCTCAAACCAAGAAGCACAGTGAGTGGCGGGCAGAGGTCCAGGCACAACAGGCCAAGAGCAAGTGCACATTCAGGCTACCCCTAGCCCGGTCAGAGGCAGCCCTGCTTCCACAGTGACCATTCTGCACCCCTTGGGAGCAGAGTCTGCAGGTGGCACCAGGCAAGTGGCAGCCTTGACAAGCTGAGGAGGTGTGGTACCCAGCTGTGCTGGCTGACGCCAAGTAGCATGTTAGCAGCAGCCAGGCTCAAAGCTGTACTGCATCTCAGGACAGAAACAATTACCCCAGGAAGCTAAAGCCTCTCCCAACAACCCCGGAGTTGAGGGCTGGGGAGGACTTAAAACCAGATCTAGGGGCCAGTGCTGTGGCTCAGTGGGTAAAGCCGCCACCTGCAGTGCCGGCATCCCATATGGGCGCCGGTTCCAGTCCCGGCTGCTCTACTTCTGATCCAGTTATCTGCTGTGGCCTAGGAAAGCAGCGGAAGATGGCCCAAGTCTTTGGGCCCCTGCACCTGCATGGGAGACATGGAAGAAGCTCCTGGCTCCTGGCTTCAGATGGGTGCAGCTCCGGCCCTTGCAGCCCATTGGGGAGTGGACCAGCGGATAGAAGACCTCTCTCTTCTCTCTCTCTCTCTCTGCCTCTCCTCTCTCTGTGTAACTCTTTCAAGTAAAATAAATAAATATTTTTAAAAAAATCAGAACTGCACTTTGAAATCAGATCAAGCTTCTCCTTTGCTTTGGCTAAAATGACCTAAGCCACCCAAATCTCAGCACCTAGTGGCCACGAATTCCCAATCTTCTGGACAGCATCGGAGTGAACAGTGGCCAACAGCTTCCTCTTTGAATCCCCTTCAGCTGCCTTGGCATGGTTGGAAGAGGTTCCGGCAGAGCCGCCCCAGCCGGCAGCCCAGGCCCCCACAGCTGGTGCTCCTGCTCTGTTCCCTGTCATGGAGTCGAGTGGGCCTTGGGGTCTTCTGTGCACGAGAGCAGAAAGCCTGCTGAGCCATTGCCAGGCAGCAGGAAACAGGGTGCTTGGAGCAGGTGTACACAGCGGCTTATAAAAGCTCATGGAGGCCGGCACCGTGGCTCACTAGGCTAATCCTCCACCTTGCAGCGCCAGCACACCGGGTTCTAGTCCCGGTCGGGGCGCCGGATTCTGTCCCGGTTGCCCCGCTTCCAGGCCAGCTCTGTGCTGTGGCCAGGGAAGTGTAGAGGAGTATGGCCCAAGTACTTGGGCCCTGTACCCCATGGGAGACCAGGAGAAGCACCTGGCTCCTGCCATCGGATCAGCGCGGTGCGCCGACCGCAGCGCGCTGGCCGCGGCAGCCATTGGAGGGTGAACCAACGGCAAAGGAAGACCTTTCTCTCTGTCTCTCTCTCTCACTGTCCACTCTGCCTGTCAAAAAAAAAAAAAAAAAAAAAAAAAGCTCATGGAGAATGCATATTATAAGCCTTTGGCTATAATGTAAGTTAAAAATGTTGTCTCAAAAATTAAAAAATGAAAAAGATGTTTAAACAGAAAAAAAAAACACTATGCATGGATTTCACAAATTTTCACACCAAAAAAAACCTTGCTGTTTAATTTTGCTTGCCCATGAGCTTTCTGAGATACCCTCATACTAGGCTCTCAGGATGATGTACAAAATCTTTAACAGGGGAAAGAAAGGGAGCACTGCCAATCATATGTTTGCTCCACTCACCAGGAATCCCCAGGCCACGCCACCAGCCCCATGCGAATGCACAGTGACTACCCACATTCCGCAGCTTTGAAAACCTAGCACAGGGCTGGCGCCGTGCTCAATAGGCTAATCCTCCGCCTGTGGTGCCGGGTTCTAGTCCCGGTTGCCCCTCTTCCAGGCCAGCCCTCTGCTGTGGCCCAGGAGTACAGTGGAGGATGGCCTAAGTACTTGGGCCCTGCACATCATGGGAGACCAGGAGAAGCACCTGACTCCTGCCTTCGGATCAGCGGTGTGCCGGCCGCGGCAGCCATTGGAGGGTGAACCAACAGTAAAAGAAGACCTTTCTCTCTGTCGCTCTCTCTAACTGTCCACTCTGCCTGTCCAAAAAAACAAAAACAAAAACAAGAAAACCTAGCACAGAACCCCTGAAGTGGCTCTCAAAGTCTCCATGCAGCCTGCTGGGAGGCCTGGCCACTGCCTCTGTGAGGACAGAAGGCGGCCAGTGAACAGCTGTACAATGTCTTTTGGACAAGGGACATCTGGTCTGCTTCCCGGATCTCCGAAGTTTCCCGGTTGAACTCTGAGGTTGCGGGGCTTATTGTGCGTACATGACGGGCCAAATTTCCACTGGAATCATCACTCTGTCAAACAGCAATCAGCGAGGTTCCCCCAGGCCAGTGACAGAGTTGGGTCCACATCCCGGGGCCTCCAGCCACCAGGCCATAAATTCAGCCCTGCTTAGGCCCTTCTGACCCTTGTGGCATTAAACACTGTTTGCCAAGCTCAGCTTCATCAGAGTGGGAACAGGTGCAGAGATATTTCAGCTCCGGACTTCCCTTTTGTCGACTGCAAATTATAACCAAGTGACACACTTGATTCCAGGAACTGTCAATGAGGATGCAGGAGCTGGAAAGCAGGACTGACAGGCCAGGAAGTGCAGAGGGGCTGTGTTAAGCCTGGAAACCCAATGCATTCCTAAAATGACCAGCTCAAGGCCTGGTGCCCTCTGGAGCATAGACATATTCTGATCTTGACCTGGGATGTTTGTCTCACAGAGAGCACTTGCATCATTTTATGGTCCACATTCCATGCCTCCAATAAAATTCCATGCCTTAGAAAAACAAAGCCATAGTATGCTTATTCCTCACACTGGAAGCCTTGTTTAAAAGCCTAAGCCGAAATTTAAAGATATTTACAGAAGCACCCATAAAGAAAAATAGCCAAGCCTGTCTCAGCCAAACTGACAAAAATTTTTTTTAAATTTAAGCAACTAAATTATACAGCAAAGCCTGAAAAGCCTGCCCCGCTGCAGACATGCTGGCTTGTGCATGCACACACACACACAGCTTCTCAGCCACATGCTCACAGCCTCTTCCTAGATATATTATGACAGCCACTAAGCTAATGAGATCCCAACTGCCACCCTCAGTTTTTACATTTGCTTTTTGTGTTTTCATTCCAAGTGCATTGCCCAAAAGGCAGTTAAGGGCAAATGCATATTATCAGCCTCCTCCTCCTCCTCTTCAAAATAGCAAGAGTCCCCACGTGGCTGCCTGGAACAAAGACCCTCAGCTTCCAGGAAGTGGGGTGGGTGGTGGGGGGCTCTGGCTCCAGGGAGATGGCAGCGTGGCCAGCTCGGTGACCACAGGCGCCTGGTATTGATCGGCTGCCACGGAGGCAGCCTGCCCGCCTGCCTGTCCTGGGCAGGAGAAATGAAATTGTTAAGAACCTGGTGCTCTGGCAAAGTGCTGTGCTACAAGGGAGCCCTCGAAGGCCAGCCCTAGTGAGGTCATCCAGAGTCAGACTGGAGGAGGGAGGGCCCTTCCCGGAGGGTAAGACGAGGCTTGCGTTAATGTCCCTTTAATCAGCGCCCAAGCAGGCAGTAGGTCGGGTACAGAAGTTCTGACCTATGACAGAGTCCCTTCAGACAGAGAGCACCCAGCACCCAGCACCCAGCAGTGAGTGTATCCTTTATGTGCCTTATTCTTTTCAACAAAGCCAATGGAATTTTTACATAAAGGGGTTTGTTTCCTTTAACTAAAGGCACGGATTTTTTTTCCTTTTTAATTTAATAATTAATAAGTATCATGACTAATAATTAATAATTTAATAGTGACTAATAATAGGCATTTATCAATGATTAATGACTACCAAGGACCCCCGGTGATTCCCAGAGGCTTATAAGTTTAAGGGCATCAATTCTCTAATTCTATTTTCTATGGAAGTTCCCAGTCCCAGGACTCCATTTCTCTTAACAAAGTATCAACAGGAGGACGCCAGGGGACTGAAGCACCATTGACTGTCGTCCCTGGTCTTCAGGCCCTCAGAACTTTCCAGAAGCCATGCTAATGGGTGAATAACTGTCGCCTTCTTCCAACAGTTCTCTGAGAGCTCACTCAGCTTTGGATGCCGCAGAGTCTACAGGCCTCCACGCACCATCATTATCCTTCCACGAGATACGGGAGCTGTCAAGAATACGTAATGAGATCTATCCTCAAAATCCTACTATTTACATTGGGTAACTGAATTGCCCATCCTTTGTTAGCTAAGTCTGAGAGCCACTAAAACTACAAATATGTTTTCCATATTTTTTGGTATTTGTTGATGGACACTCTTTTTCTTCCAGATTTCTCATTTCTTGGGTCCGGCACTGTGGTGTAGTGGGCTGAGCCTCCGTGTGCAGTACCGGCATCCCATATGGGTACAGTTCAAGTCCTGGCTGCTCCTCTTCTGACCCAGCTCTCTGCTGTGGCCTGGGAAAGCAGAAGATGGCCCAAGTCCTTGGGGCCCTGCCCCCATGTGGGAGGTCCAGAAAAAGCTCCAGGATTCTGGTTTTGGATTGGCACAGCTCTGGCTGTTGTAGCAATCTGGGGAGTGAATCAGTGGTTGGAAGACCTCGCTCTCTGTCTCTACTTTTCTCTCTCCCTCTGTCTCTCTCTCTCTCTCTCTCTCTCTGTCTATAACTCCACCTCTCAAATAAATAAATAAAATCATTTTTTTAAAAAAGGTATTTCTCAGGGTAAAAGCTCTTTGGACCTTTTGATCTGAACTTATGAATACTTGTGAAAGAATTACAGTGAAAATTTGATTCATTCTAAATCTCAGATTTCAGATCACCTTAAATCTGACTTCTCAAAACTAGACTCATCATAACAGATGCGACACTCCAAGAAAGTGACTAGCACCAAGAAATACACACATATGAACTACTCAAGACATCTAATCTTTGTTATATCACCTTAAAAACATACTGACAAACAGACTTTGGAACCAGGAAGAAAATCTAATGTAGAAATGTGTGGGTGTGGGCATTTGGTGCAGGGGTTAAGATGCTGTACATGGCTGGTGCCACGGCTCACTAGGTTAATCCTCTACCTGTGGCACCGGCACCCCAGGTTCTAGTCCCAGTTGGGGCGCCAGATTCTGTCCAGGTTGCTCCTCTTCCAGTTCAGCTCTCTGCTGTGGCCCGGGAGTGCAGTGGAGGATGGCCCAAGTGCCTGGGCCCTGCACCCGCATGGGAGACCAGGAGGAAGCACCTGGCTCCTGGCTTCAGATCGGTGCAGTGAGCCGGCCATAGATGCCATTTTGGGGGGTGAACCAATGGAAGGAAGACCTTTCTCTCTTTCTGTCTCTCTCACTAAGAAAGAAAGAAAAAAGAAATATAACTAGTGAAAAAGAAGACCTAAATATTTCATTTTATTTTATCTTAATCATTTTAACTTAAGAATTGATATCCAATTCAGTTACTAGAAAATTTTAAGTATATACAGAATGGCTTGGATATGTGAATATACTTTTGCAACTGTAAATTTTATAAAAGTATTTCTAATGGAAAACTTACCATGCTACTGAAGATATGAAATACATATAGGATTTTAAAGATTTAGAACTACAAAAAGAATATAAAATCTTGGTAATTTTCCTTTTTAAAGATTTATTTATTTATTTCCTAGAGAGGCAGAGTTACAGACAGAGAAAGGGAGAGACAGGGAGAGGTCTTCCATCCACTGGTTCATTCCCCAAATAGCCACAATGGCCAGAGCTGAGCTGATCCAAAGCCAGGAGCCAGGAGCTTCTTCCAGGTCTCCCATACAGATGCAGGGGCCCAAGCACTTGGGCCATCTTGCACTGCTTTCCCAGGCCACAGCAGAGAGTGGGATCAGAAGTGGAGCAGCTAGAACTCAAACTGGCACCCACATGGGATGCCGGCACTGCAGACAGACACTTAACCTACTATGTCACAGCACTGGCCCTACGTTGGTAATTTTTCCACATTGGTTACACATGGAACTGAGATTTTTACACTGGAATAAACAAATATACTATTAGCGTTAATTTCCATCTATGTCCTTTTTATTTTTAACGCTGCTACAGAAACATTCTAAACCACATCTGTGGCTCATGTCACATTCTTGTGGGGCCGCGCAGCTCCAGCCAGCAATACCTGCAGGGTTAACTGGCAGCAACATTTTATTCTTCTTCACTGCTGCCATGTGTCAATGCATCTTTTGTAGCTGCTGTGGGGTAACCATGTTTGTTCTTTTCCCACACTCCTTTCATACTATCTCTAAATATTAAACAAACAAATAGAATGACCCAGTGGCTGATGGCTATGCTAAGAGAGAAAGGTTAATTTACCACTGACCGTGGGCAGCAGCAAATGCCAGCCATGCCACTGCCTCCCCTGCAAACCTGGCTCCTGGGCTGGGCAGAGATGCACGAAAGACAGCAGTGGGATTGCTCGGGGGAACTCAAGAGTCCCAGCCGCCTTAACCAACAGACCGCGTTTACCAAGGGGACAACAGAGCAACGCCTATGAAGAAAACACAAGAGGTCTTTTCCATGCCATGAAGTGTGGGACACAGGGAGCAATGAATTTCTTACAGACCCAGTTGCCTCTCTACACTTCATCTTGATTTTTAATTATTGGGGAAATTCCCCAGTGCTTTGTTCCTTCCTGACTGGAAGGTGATGGCCATTATCAGTTGCATGCACTTCTTTTCCTAGGGTCCCATAACACAGGATGGCACCCAGGACTTAAAGGACTCTTATGCCTGCTTATTCATCTTTGCAAGCTTTTTTAGGGACTACCTTCTGCCATGCTCTTGCGGTTTGTTCTAGGTGCCGGTGTGATAAAACGGAGAACAAGAAACATAAATGCATTGGTGCACATACTATCTCTTCATCTTTTTAGAGTTTCACAGAACTCTGGCTATAACGTCTCAACAGTAAGTTGGTAATACGCACTAACTACTTCTTTTTTTTTTTTTTTTTTTTTTTGACAGGCAGAGTGGATAGTGAGAGAGAGAGAGAGACAGAGAGAAAGGTCTTCCTTTTGCCCTTGGTTCACCCTCCAATGGCTACCAACGGCTGGCGCACTGTGGCCGGCGCACTGTGCTGATCCAAAGCCAGGAGCCAGGTGCTTCTCCTGGTTTCCCATGGGGTGCAGGGCCCAAGGACCTGGGCCATCCTCCACTGCACTCCCTGGCCACAGCAGAGAGCTGGCCTGGAAGATGGGCAACCGGGACAGAATCCGGCGCCCCAACCGGGACTAGAACCCGGTGTGCCTGTGCCACAGGCGGAGGATTAGCCTAGTGAGCCACGGCACCGGCCACCCACTAACTTCTAACTTACGCAATATTTGAAATATGCAGGGAGATGTAAAGAAACATTCAGTGAGCAATCATGTACCCATCCATCCTGAGTCCCATGTCTCACTTCCTCCACCCTTGACTCCATGAATTAGCATTTATGTCTGTGCATTTCTTTCTATTTGACTCACAGTCACATACCCCTAAGCAATATGTCGTTGACAAGTTTTAAAACTGTACATACATAAAGCTTATGTGTTAAGTAGATGTCTTCAAAAATTCCCATAAAGCCCAGATAAGCAGCTGTCTTTATGCTAGAAACCTCAACAACTGATCAAGTTTGCAAGTAGAGAAACACATTTTTCTTCTTACTCACCACTCAAGTCACATCTAAAGGAGTACAATTTAACTATTACATACCTGTGAGTGTATATGGGTACACACACAGCACATGGGATTCACGGCAAGAGCGACAGGAATCTAGGGCGTCCCGTGACCATTAAAGACATTGAATGGGCAGATGAGAAATCGCTTGCATATGCTGCTTTTTCAAAGAAACCACAAACTTGCATTTCTGAATGCTTCAAAATATACCAAAGGAATTAGAGTGACAAGTAAGCTGCCTCCTGCCCTTGCCCCCAAACCACCCAGTAATATCCACCACTACCCTCCACGGGTAACCATGTAGATTGTCTTTACACAGAAATACTGCACTCACAGTGAGCAACCTCCACGTACGGCAGGGGCCCAGGCACCTGGACCATCCCAAGTGCACGAGCAGGGAGCTGGATGGAAAGAGGAGCAGTTGGGAATGGAACCAGAACCTACATGAGACGCCTGTGCTACAACCCGCTGTGCCACAATGTTGGCCCCAAAAATAAATTATTTAAAAGGTTTTTAAATTTTATTTATTCTAAAGGCAAAGTGACAGAGACAAAGAGAAAGAGAGAGATCTTCCATCTGCCAGGTCACTCCCCAAATGGCCACAATGGCTACGGCTGGGCCAGGCCTAAGCTAGGAGCTTGATACTCCATTTGGGTATTCCGTATGCGTGGCACACCCAGATACTTGAGCTATCTTCCACTGCCACCCCAGGTACATTAGCAGGGAGCTGTACTGGAAGTGCAGGACTCAAACTGGCGCTCCAGTATGGAATGCCATTATCACAAGCAGCAGTTTGACCTTCTGTGCCCCAATGCCGGCCCCCAAAATACACTTAATTCCACTCTCCACTACCTTTGTGAAGTACCCCCATATATACTCTCCACTCCGACCAAGGCTGCGCCAAGGTCATGCGGTTTCTGAAACAGTCAAGCCTGAAGGAGGTCTCTGGGGTCTTATCAGTCAGGTCACTGTTTCCCGATGGCCGCAGCTAAGACATACACTGCCCAAGAGAGCGTCCCAGTGCCTCGAAGGCCACAGCGCCCCGTGGTCAGCCTGGGAGTCCATGTCCCAGGTTCATTCTCAATGGGATCACCATGATGTTAGCTCCCCCATGGCACCCCACCTCCCAAGAACACTGGCCTCGTGGTAGCCACTTCCGGGGCTCCCCCATGGCACCCCACCTCCCAAGAACACTGGCCTCGTGGTAGCCACTTCCGGGGCTCCCCCATGGCACCCCACCTCCCAAGAACACTGGCCTCGTGGTAGCCACTTCTGGGGCTCCCCCATGGCACCCCACCTCCCAAGAACACTGGCCTCGTGGTAGCCACTTCCGGGGCTCCCCCATGGCACCCCACCTCCCAAGAACACTGGCCTCGTGGTAGCCACTTCCGGGGCTCCCCCATGGCACCCCCACCTCCCAAGAACACTGGCCTCGTGGAAGCCACTTCTAGGGCTCCCCCATGGCACCCCACCTCCCAAGAACACTGGCCTCGTGGTAGCCACTTCCGGGGCTCCCCCATGGCACCCCCACCTCCCAAGAACACTGGCCTTGTGGTAGCCACTTCCGGGGCTCTAGGCATCTCCCTTCTGGATCTGAAAGACCTGGATCTCTGTCCAGCAGGAGCAGGTGGGGACATCTCTTCCTAGAGCTGTGCCACATACAGAAGAAAGGAAGACCTATTCCAGTCAGAGGGAACAGGAGCTGTTGGAAGATCCCATGCTCGAGAGGAGGAAGCACCTAGCCCCTGGCTTCAGATCGGTGCAGCGCCGGCCGTGGCAGCCATTTGTGGGGTGAACCAATGGAAGGAAGACCTTTCTCTCTGTCTCTCCCTCTCACTGTCTAACTCTGTCAAATAAAAAAAAAAAAAAAGAGAGAGAGAGATAGAGAAGACCCCATGCTTAGCAAATAATTATCTCAGTGAACTCCCCTGCTGGCACATCTGTGTTTCCAAAAAGGGGATGAAAATGTTTTGTTCATGGAGAACTCGATAGGGACACAAGAGAAAGTATGGCTATAAAACTGACTTTATATCATGCCCAATATAACAACAGTCCCTAAGTATCGGAGTCCAGACACGTGACCATGCTGCCTGGTGGTTGGAAGAGCCACTATATATTCTAAACTTGTTAGACTGGGTGAGAAGGATGTGAAAATGGCACCATCATGTTCGGAGGGCCCGGCAGCGAAGGAGAGGGCAGCAGTTGCGGCCAGAATGAGACTCGGCAGCTGCTTGGCAAGCTCCTGGTTTGGAGGATTTTCTCGCCCGCTCAGGGAGGCTTCAACCTTAAACCCTGAAACAGTCAGGATCTCTACTAGTAATAAACAATGACATGACTTCTCCCTGTCTCAAATAATAATAATAATAATTACAGGCATCTGTGCGCTTGCTGAAGAAATTCATTCCCGCTCTGCCTTTTTTTTTTTTTTTTTTTTTTTTTGACAGGCAGAGTGGACAGTGAGAGAGAGAGACAGACAGAAAGGTCTTCCTTTGCCATTGGTTCAACCACCAATGGCCGCCGCGGCCGGCACACCGCGCTGATCCGATGGCAGGAGCCAGGAACCAGGTGCTTCTCCTGGTCTCCCATGGGGTGCAGGGCCCAAGCACCTGGGCCATCCTCCACTGCACTCTCTGGCCACAGCAGAGAGCTGGCCTGGAAGAGGGGCAACCGGGGCAGAATCCAGCGCCCTGACCGGGACTAGAACCCGGTGTGCCGGCGCCGCAAGGCAGAAGATTAGCCTAGTGAGCCGCGGCGCCGGCCCCCGCTCTGCCTTTCATGGAAGAATCCTGCGGAATCAGAGCAACACTATTTGCAAAACAACACCCACCTGGTGGAACACTTAGCTGCTGCTACTCATGTCATAGGGAAAATGGGCTCCTGTCCAGTGATGGCCAAGGCGTCATCTGAGCTCCTGCCCCGTGCCAGGGGAATGATGTAAGGATGCCCCTGTCCAGCCACCATGTCTCGTGAGAAGGTAGCCAGCCTCTGCTTCCTGCTCCCCCTCCACATCCCAGGATTCCCGAGCATCTCCTCCAGCCCTCGGTGCATCTGTGCAAACATGGCGCATGCCTGATCATTCTTCACTGGCAACAACAGCCACATGCTTTCTCCCATCAGGACTCTGGCCAGGAGTCGCCAATGCTCTTCCAACTTCAGATCGGGCCACTCCCTTGTTCCCGTGAACGGCAATCCTCATGAATCATTCAACAGCTTCCTTATCAGGGCTGGCAATGAACGGTGTGCTCTGATCGGAGCCTGCAGTGTCCTGATCACCCAGGTCTCATCCACCCATCGCTCTCTGTATTCTGGTGCAAAGCGCAAAGCCTCGGTTGTGGTGGCTGATTCAGGAACAGCCTTCCCTCCCAGTGGGGCCAGCTGGGTCCAGCTCCTGCCCTGTCCCAGAAAGTGGTGAAGTACAGCATCACATTGCTCACTCTAAAATCAAGTCCTCTCACTCTGCCCAGAGATCTGGAATTGCAACAACCAACATTTCTCAGAAGGCTGGCACAAGCCACTCAAACAGCACCAGGGCTTGACCAAAACCCACAAGGGACCATTTGATGACCTGAAGTTCCAACTGATGGGCACCCTGTTCCCAGGTCATGGTGTCTGTCCCCTTTGGGATGGCCTCTCCCTCTCGGACATTTAAACTGATGTGAGAGCACCAGTTCTAGTCCCAGTCCTCTGCCTCCGATCCAGCTCCCTGCTAATGGGCCTGGAAAGGCAGCAGAGGATGGCCCAAGCCCTCGGCTCCCTGCTACCCACGTGGGAGACCAGGATGGAGTTCCTAGCTCCTGATTCAGCCAGGTCCAGACCTGGCTGTTCAACCTCTCTCTCTCTCTCTCTCTCTCTCTCTCTCTCTCTCTCTCCTCAAATTAAAATATATATATATGTTCACATACTTTGATTCAGTAGTTCTGCTTCCAACAGTTCATTCTAAGGCAATCACCAAAAACACACGCATGGACCTATGAGGCAAGTCTGTTAGTTACTGTATCACTTATGACTGCCTTTTGCTGCATGGAAACGATTCCTGCAGAGGCTTCAGCAACCAGGCAGCTCAGAAGTCAGCAGTCCCAGGCTGGTGCAGCAGCTCCTCGAGGCACCACCAGGCTCGGAGCTCCCTCGGTCTTTGCACAGGCTCACCCGAAGCATGGGGCTGCCTTCCGTAGGCCTACCCATGGCTCCAGCGCTCTGAGGTTTCAGATCTGCCCTCGAGGCAGGAGGAAGAGATAAGGACAAAGGCTCATGCTTGCCAGGTCAGTCATTTTATATCAAAAAATGTAGCAGCTTAACTGGCAGACTTGCACCTGTATCCGTGACTCGCTGTGCTGAGTCACGTCACTAGCTTTGCTGGACTGGGGAGGTGGATTTTAAAAACTTTTAAAAATTTATTTGAGAGGCATAAAGAGAGGGAGAGAGACAGAGACACACACACACAGAGAGAGAGAGAGAGAGAGAATCCCTATCTGCTGATTCACTCTCCAAATGCGCACAACAGCCAGAGCTGGGCCAGGCGACAGCCAGGAGCCAGGGGCCAGGGATCCAATCCAGGTCTCCTCTGTGAGTGGCAGGGGCCCAATCACTTGAGCCATCGCTGGGGTCTGCACTAGCAGGCAACTATAATTGGGAACCAAGAGCCTAGAATGGAACCCAGGCACTCTGATATGAAACACAGGATTCTTTTTTTTTTTTTTTTTTTAGATAGACTTAATTATTTAGCAAAGTGATAGAGAAAGAGAGACCTCTTCCATCTACTGGTTCACTCCCCAAATGGCCTCAAGACTGCAGCCAGGAGCCCAGAACTTCATCATCCTGGTCTCCTACTTAAGCCAGCTTACGCTGCTTTTCCAGGTGCATCAGCAGGGACTTGGATGGGAAGCAGAGCAGCCAGGACCTAACCAGCACGCTGAGATGGGATGCCAGTGTTGCAGGTGGCAGCTTAGCTCAGTGCACCACAATGCCAGCTCTGACCTTGGAATCTTAACTGCTAGGTCAAAGATCCCAGTGAGGAATCTTCAACTAGGCACATCGTCATCTCCCCTATTCCAAAGCACTTCAGAAGTACACGGAGAAGCAGCTGGAAGCTTCCTTGGGTGGTATAGGCAAGAGTTACCAAGTTCAACTACACCATGTAAAGTGATTTGCACCAGGATCTACTAAGAGTGGAGCAGACCACACAGTAAACCAGAAAAGGAGATCTGCAAATATCCTCAGACTGGCAATGACTGGAGCATCTGAAGCCAAAGTGTTGGGCTTCAGAATTAAAACAGGTGATAAAGACACAAAGAGAAGAGTGATCCTGGAAAAACAAATCAGTCAAGTGGGCAAAAGAAAGACCCTCAGGAAAAGCACAAGGGAGGTAGGCTTGCTCCTGGGTTTCAAGCTCCCTTTTATGGAGCACACAAACAGGCTGGCTCCACCCAGAGAGGCAGAGGGGTTCTCCTAGGGAGAAAGCCAGAACAAGGGAGCTGTTTAATAACTGAATTCTCAGGAGCCATCACAGTCGACCCCACAGTAAGCCATGACACTTCATTACAAAGTTACACTTCGAAAAGGCTCACCACCTAATAGCCCAATACAATCTCAATGTTATCTTCAAAGATAGAAATTACATAACAGGAGGGTCTCCAAAATGCTCACAGAAAACTATGCCTGGAGTCTGTCATGGGAAAGATGAGGCTAAGAATATCTACCCCACAGGATGGTTGTGAGAATCAGATATAACGAGAAGACAATGGAACTTGGTAATCTAAGCTCCCTTCCTTGTCTCTACGTCCCTTGCCCCTCCATAAAGATTAATACAGATTATGATTTCCGCCATGCAGATCGATCTTAATTCCAGTTTAAAAAAGAACAGACCTTATCCCAGCAGCCCTCAATTTTGTAAGCGACACTGGATCCCCTGGAGCACTTTAAAATGCAGAGTCCTAGGCCCCCAGCCCTGGAGCACTCTAAAATGCAGAGTCCCAGGCCCCCAGCCCTGTTTGAACAAGACCATAGGACTCGACATTTTAGGAAGTGCTCCAAACGATGATGGCGGTGCAGGTAATAGGCCAGCTGCACTCCGAGAGCCATCGCCTTATTTATTCCTCACAGAAATGTCCATGAAACTGGTCTTTCTTTCCCTTGCACCTTAACCTTGGGATTTGGTTCCTCTGCTTTAGCATGTGAGCTCCTTGAGAGCTAGGATTCAGCTCTGGTGCCAGCACCCAGGACGTGGCCTGGACAATAAGAAGGTACTTGATTATTGAATGAACAAATGACATGGATTTTAAGCCTCCCCCCCTAGACTTTAACCCCCCAAAAAAACACTCACAAAAAATGTATACTATGCATGAGGGGCTGGCACTGTGGCAGAGCAGGTAAAGCCACTGCCCGCAGTGTTGGTATCCCACGGGGTGCCAGTTCGAGTCCCAGCTACTCCACTTCCAAGCTAGCTCTCTGCTGTGCCTGGGAAAACAATAGAGACCCAGAAAAGACTCCTGGCTCCTGGCTTCGGATGGGTGCAGCTCCAACTGTTGCAGCCATCTGGGGAGTGAACCAGCAAATGGAATGCTTCTCTCTCTCTCTCTCTCTCTCTCTCTCTCCCTGCCTCTCTGTGACTCTGCCTTTCAAATAAATAAACCTTAAAACATAAATAAATAAATAAATAAATAAATAAATAAATAAAAACTGATGCATGGATTTCAAAATGTTTTGCACCAAAACAGCTTATCTTTTAATTCTACTTTCCCAACAACAAAACGTTAACAAGTAGTTAACCTGGACAGACTTAGCATTGAAAGTCAGAGAGATACTGATGGACAGACACAGTTTTTTCTTCATTATATTTCATTCCTGTATTTTCTGTAATGAACCTGCAGGATCTTTCTAATAGGAAAAATGTTACTTTAAAAAATAAGGAAAAAGAGGCCGGCGCCGCAGCTCACTAGGCTAATCCTCCGCCTTGCAGCGCCGGCACACCGGGTTCTAGTCCCGGTCGGGGCACCGGATTCTGTCCCGATTGCCCCTCTTCCAGGCCAGCTCTCTGCTGTGGCCAGGGAGTGCAGTGGAGGATGGCCCAAGTGCTTGGGCCCTGCACCCCATGGGAGACCAGGAGAAGCACCTGGCTCCTGCCATCGGATCAGCGCGGTGCGCCAGCCGCGGCGGCCATTGGAGGGTGAACCAACGGCAAAAGGAAGACCTTCCTCTCTGTCTCTCTCTCTCTCACTGTCCACTCTGCCTGTCAAAAAAAAAAAAAAAAAAAAAAAAGGAAAATGTGAGTTTTGAAAACCACCCCCTATACTCTCAAAGGAGACCAAGTCCGAGATGTTTACGGTTACTTGTTTTCATCTTCATGGTCAAAAGGAGGCTTTGACCAGCTCAGGGCCCAAAGCTCACGCCACCCGCCTGCTGTCTCCTGTTCCGAGTGGACCTCTAAAGCTCAGCGGTTTTCGTCTGTCTGGCTTCCCACACTCGATGCCTCCACCTGCCGCCGCTGGCTGTTCACCTGCTACGGCCACCTGGACTTCTGCCTTCATTCTCACCACTTCTTCGTCAGACAGGTCTCTTTGGGAGACCCAGCCTCGGGGCTGCTCCTCTTGTCTGTGCCATCACCATCACCGTTCACCGAGGGCTGAAGCTGCCTTCTCAGGGCTGCTGGGCCCTGCTCCGCAGCCAGCCGGCTCCTCAGGCTGCACAGGAATGAGCTCATGGCAGCTGCAGGGGAAGTTTCAACTCACTTTTAAATTTTTTTTTACTTGAAACAGGCTTCACTCTAAGCTTTACACTGATCAGTAACGAAAATCCAAATTGGGCTCTTTAGAGGAGCCAGCTCCTTCAGTATTCTAGAATGTTCTACAAGAGTTTCCACTTGGAATTCACTCATCCGGTTTCACAGCCACCTGCAACAGCCCACTTCTTCAACACCGTGGAGCAAGAGGACAAGGGCCTTGCAGTCCAGGGACAAAGGACAAGCAACAAAGCAGCAATTGCTATGGAGACCCTGTGGCTCTAGCCACTGCTTGTAGACCTCCTGCAGTCCCTGAGAGATCCCTGATGGAAGTGAAGCTCCTGTGAGGTGCATTGCCTGGAGCACTAGAAGTGGCTCTGGTTCCTCTACCTGTTGCTACTTTAAAATTCTGCATTTAGTATAAGAGTGGGAATAAGAGAGGGACGAGATGTACAATTTGGGACATGCTCAATCGGACTTGCCCCAAATGTTGGAGTTAGAAGCGTGCCAGGGGATTCCAATTCAATCCCATCAAGGTGGCATGTACCAATGCCATCTCACTAGTCCCAGTGCCATCTCACTAGTCCCAGTGATCAATTTCAGTTCACAATTGATCACACTGATAGGTCTAAGAGTCAAAGGGATCACACAAACAAGGCTAGTGGACAGTGAGAGAGAGAGAGAGAAAGGTCTTCCTTTGCTGTTGGTTCAGCCTCCGATGGCTGCCGCGGCCAGCGTGCTGCGGCCGGCGCACCGCACTGATCCGAAGCCAGGAGCCAGGTGCTTCTCCTGGTCTCCCATGGGGTGCAGGGCCCAAGCACTTGGGCCATCCTCCACTGCACTCCCTGGCCACAGCAGAGGGCTGGCCTGGAAGAGGGGCAACCGGGACAGAATCCGGCGCCCCGACCGGGACTAGAACCCGGCGTGCCAGCACCGCTAGGCGGAGGATTAGCCTAGTGAGCCGCGGCGCCGGCAGAGAAATGCACTCATATCCAGTGCTAACCACCCCTACCTTATTCCCATGAAATACCTGAATACGCAATACAAGAGTACTTCAAAAAGTTATCTTTATTTTGGTATAAAAACTGTCTGAAATTCACACATTCATGAAAGATGTGTATTATGAAACAACTATGCTGGATTTCAAAAGCTTTTTCCACCTGAATAAATTGCTGTTAATTGCATTTTCCACGAACTTTTTGAAGTATCCTTTTATCTAATGTACCGAAGCAACACATGGTCTCCTATAAATATGTACAATTTTATGTATCAGAAATAAAAATGAAAGTTTTAATGACTAAATTATTTCCTGGTCACCTTAATTTTTTTTTTTTGGCATAGTCTCGCTTACATTAGAAAAATAATAAAGGGGCCAGTGCCACAGCTCAATAGGCTAATCCTCCACCTAGCAGCGCCGGCACACCCAGTTCTAGTCCCGGTCGGGGTGCCGGATTCTGTCCTGGTTGCCCCTCTTCCAGGCAGCTCTCTGCTGTGGCCCAGGAGTGCAGTGGAGGATGGCCCAAGTGCTTGGGCCCTGCACCCCATGGGAGACCAGGAGAAGCACCTGGCTCCAGCCTTTGGATCAGCGCGGTGCGCCGGCCGCAGCACGCTGGCCGCGGCAGCCATTGGAGGCTGAACCAACAGCAAAGGAAGACCTTTCTCTCTGTCTCTCTCTCTCACTGTCCACTCTGCCTATAAATAATAATAATAATAACAATAAAGGGGTGGCGTTGTGGTGTGGCAGGCGAAGCCACCACTTGTGGCTACGAGTACCAGTTCCAGTCCCAGATGTTGTGCTTCCCATCCAGCTTCCAAATGCATCTAACGCAGCAGACGATGGCCCAAGTGCTTGGGCCCCTGCCACGCACGTGAGAGACCCGGGTGGAGCTCCTGGCTCCCAGCTTCGGCCTGGCCCAGCCCTGGTTGTTGCAGGCATCTGGGGAGTGAACCAGCGGATGGAAGGCCTCTCTGTCTCTTCCCCTCTCTCTCTCTCTCTCCCTCCAACATTCTGCTTTACAAATTAATAGAGAAGAAAGACAATAAATACATACTATTCATTTACTACTTTCTTTTCTCAAAAGTAGTATTCATTTACTACTTTCTTTTTCTGCAAAATAAACTGTAAGACAAGGGAGAAGAAAAGAATTAGCATCTTGCTTGTAGGTAAATAGCTCAGAGAGTAGGCTCCTCCTCTGCCAAGGACGGCCTATGGAAGAGGGGCTCCTGCTCCACACTCCTGCTCCAAAGAGAACTGCAATGGAGAGGAATTTCACACTCCTGCTGGGCCCAGAGGCCTGGCATTGGCAGCACCTGTGTCACTAAACATTTCTGAGGCAGGGATCTCAAAGGTGCTCCGCAGGGGAAATCACTGAGTCAGGCATCTCTGAGCCAGGGACCCTGAAAGGCAGAGAAGTGTGCTGGCCAGTAGGAGCAAACAGTGAGAGCTTGAACCAGGGCCTGGGCCAGTGCCTTGCTGGTCCTCGACTGTGATTCCCTGTGAACAACTTAGCACAACGTCTCTGCACACACATGAGTGTGTATGTACAAGCCGCAATTGGGAGGGTAGTCACGGATGGCCTATTTCATCAATAAATAAGGCAGGGGCCGGCGCCACAGCTCACTAGGCTAATCCTCCGCTCTGCGACGCCGGCACTCTGGGTTCTAGTCCTGGTCGGGGCGCCAGATTCTGTCCCGGTTGCCCCTCTTCCAGGCCAGCTCTCTGCTGTGGTCCGGGAGGGCAGTGGAGGATGGCCCAAGTGCTTGGGCCCTGCACCCCATGGAGACCAGGAGAAGCACCTGGCTCCTGGCTTCGGATCAGCGCGGTGCGCCGGCCGCAGTGCGCCGGCCGCGGCGGCCTTTGGAGGATGAACCAACGGCAAAAGGAAGACCTTTTTCTCTGTCTCTCTCTCTCTCACTGTCCACTCTGCCTGTCCAATAAATAAATAAATAAATAAATAAATAAATAAGGCGGGGATGGGGAGAATGTTTTAAATCACAGAGGGGCAGGCGCCGTAGGTTAACCCTCACCTGCAGTGTCGGCATCCCATATGGGTGCCAGTTCTAGTCCCAGCTGCTTCACTTCTTTTCTTTTTTTTTTTTTTTTATTTTTTTATTTTTTGACAGGCAGAGTGGACAGTGAGAGAGAGAGACAGAGAGAAAGGTCTTCCTTTGCCGTTGGTTCACCCTCCAATGGCCACCGCGGCCGGCACACCACGTTGATCCGATGGCAGGAGCCAGGAGCCAGGTGCTTTTCCTGGTCTCCCATGGGGTGCAGGGCCCAAGCACTTGGGCCATCCTCCACTGCACTCCCTGGCCACAGCAGAGGGCTGGCCTGGAAGAGGGGCAACCGGGACAGAATCCGGCGCCCCGACCGGGACTAGAACCCAGTGTGCCGGCGCCGCTAGGTGGAGGATTAGCCTAGTGAGCCGCGGCGCCGGCTCCAGCTGCTTCACTTCTGATCCAGCTCTCTGCTATGTGGGAGACCCAGAAGAAGCTCCTGGCTCCTAGCTTCAGATCAGCCCAGCTCCGACTGTTTTGGCCATTTGGGGAATGAACCAGCAGAGGGAAGACCTTTCTCTCTCTCTCTCTCTCTCTCTCTCTCTCTCTCTCTGCCTCTCAAATAAATAAATAAATCTAAAAATAAAATAAAATAATTAGAAGAATCTTTGGTTACCAGAGTGCAGGAAAGGGAGGGGTGGGGGTGGGGCCAGTGTTACACGTGGGAGGAACAGTTCTAGGTGTGCTACTGCTCACAATGACTTACTGAGTATTTAAAAAGAACTAGGGCCCAGCGCTGTGGTGTAGCGGGTAAAGCCGCCAACTGTAACAGGCATCCCATATGGGTGCCAGTTCAAGATCCGGTTACTCCCCTTCTGATCCAGCTCTCTGCTGTGGCCTGGGAAAGCAGTAGAAGATGGCCCAAGTGCTTGGGTCCCTGCACCAACATGGGAGACCCAGAAAAAGCTCCTGGCTCCTGGCTTCGGATCAGCACAGTACTGGCCTCGCAGCCAACTGGGGAGTGAACCAGCAGATGGAAGATCTCTCTTTCTCTCTCTCTCTCTCTCTCTCTGATTCTCCTCTCTCTGTGTAGCTCTGATTTCCAATTAAATAAATAAATCTGTTTTTTTTTTTAAAGAAGAGCTAGAAGAGGATTTTTAATGCTCCCTCCACAAGGAAATGATAAATATTAGAGGTGACAGATATCCTAATTACTCGAATTGGATCACTGTACAATGTATGTACCTATCAAAACATCACATTGCATGCCATAAACATATGTAATGATATGTCAATTAAAAATCAAATTGGGCCGGCGCCACGCCTCACTTGGCTAATCCACCGCCTGCGGCGCCGGCACCCCAGGTTCTAGTGCTGGTCGGGGCACCGGATTCTGTCCCGGTTGCCCCTCTTCCAGGCCAGCTCTCTGCTGTGGCCAGGGAGTGCAGTGGAGGATGGCCCAAGTGCTTGGGCCCTGCACCCCATGGGAGACCAGAAGCACCTGGCTCCTGGCTTTTGATCAGCACAGTGAGCCAGCCATAGCGGCCATTTTGGGGGGGTGAACCAACAGCAAAGGAAGACCTTTCTCTCTCTCTCTCTCTCTCTCTCTCTAACTCTGCCTGTCAAAAAAAATCAAATTAAGGGGCCAGCACTGTGACGCAGTGGGTTAAAGCCCCAGCCTACAGTGCCGGCATCCCATGTGGGTGCCAGCTCGAGTCCCGGCTGCTCCAGTTCTGATCCAGCTCTCTGCTGTGGCCTGGGAAAGCACTGGAAGATGGCCCAAGTCCTTGGGCCCCTGCGCCGCGTGGGAGACCTGGAAGAAAACTCCTGGCTCCTGGCTTCGGATCAGCTCAGCTCTGGCCTTGCAGTCATTTGGGGAGTGAACCAGTGGATGGGAGACCTCTCTCTCTGTCTCTACCTCATTCTGTAACTCTGTCTTTCAAAAAGAAATAAAATAATAAAAAATAAATGAAATCAAGGGACGGGTATTTGGCCCAAAGGCTAAGATGTACGCATCCTATATCAGAGTTCCTGGTTCAACACCCAGCTCTGCTTCAGACGCCAGCTTCCTGCTAACACAGACTCCTGGAGGCGTGGTGGGGGCTCAAGTGATTGGGTTCCTGAGCCCACGCTGCACTGATTCGCTGGCTCCCGGCTTCAGCCCCAGCTGTCGCAGGCATCCGGAGAATGAACCAGGAGATGGGAGTTCGCTCATTCTCTCTCTCTGCCTCTCAAATAAATAAACAAACATGTCTAAAAATAAATTAATTATATATATATATATTTTGACAGGCAGAGTGGACAGTGAGAGAGAGAGAGAGACAGAGAGAAAGGTCTTCCTTTGCCATTGTTCACCCTCCAATGGCCGCCGCGGCTGGCGCGCTGCAGCTGGCACACCGCGCTGATCCGAAGGCAGGAGCCAGGTGCTTCTCCTGGTCTCCCATGGGGTGCAGGGCCCAAGCACTTGGGCCATCCTCCACTGCACTCTCTGGCCACAGCAGAGAGCTGGAAGAGGAGCTACCGGGACAGAATCCGGCGCCCCGACCGGGACTAGAACCCGGTGTGCTGGCGCCACAAGGCAGAGGATTAGCCTAGTGAGCCGCGGCGCCGGCTAAAATAAATTAATTTTTTAAGATTTATTTATTTGAGAGGTAGAGTTACAGAGAGAGAGAGACAGAGACGGAGTCAGAGAGACAGGTCTTCCATCCACTGGTTCACTTCCCATATGGCCACAATGGATGGAGCTAGGCTGATCTGAAGCCAGGAGTTTCTTTCGGGTCTCCCACATAGTAGTCCAAGCTCTTGGGCCGTCTTCCACAGCTTTCCCGGGCCATAGCAGAGAGCTGGATTGGAAGAGGAGCAGCCGGCACATGAACCGGCGCCCATATGGGATGCTGGCAAGGCACAGCAGGCGGAGGCTTAACCTACTACACCACAGCACCGGTCCCTAAAAATAAAAATTTAAAACTTAATATGTGAGAATGTGGGCCACCCTGAAAGGTGTAGGGCGGCTAAAATAAACAAGAGGGACTGGCAGAATCACATTCCAGCTACAGCCACGCACGGGTCTGCCTACCTCTTCCCTCGGCAACCAGCAGCCAGACGTAATTCTGATAGAGGAACAGCAAGTTTTTTAGCACGAACAAGAACTATTCATCTTAACATCTGCAGCTCTTTTTCCTTTTTTTTTTTTTTAAGATTTATTTATTTATCCGAAAGAATTACAGACAGGGCTCTTAAACAATCAAAAGAATCTCCGATTTGGGGAATCACCAAACTATTTGCTTTGCAGGTATCTGAAACAAAAGCATTGGTAGTAGAACTATTTTTCTCACCAATTATGGAAAAATGGCAGGTGTTACCCAAACCAAAGTATATTGCCTGGCCAATTTTAAAGAATTGTATCTCGATCTTTTTAAGATGTATTTTATTCATTTAAAAGGCAGAATGACAAAGAGAAAGAGACAAAGAGCTCCTCCAACCTCAATCACTTCCCAAATGGACGCACTAGCGGGGCTAGGCCAGGTCAAAGCCAGGAGCCAGGAGCACATCTGGGTCTCCCACGAGGGTGGCAGGGGTCTGAGTACATGGACCACCCCCCACTGCCTTCCCAGGCACAGTAGCAGGGAGTTGGATCAGAAGTGGAGCAGCCACCGCTCTGCCACGGATGCCAGTTTTGCAAGTGGCAGAAGTTTTAGTCTGAATCAAAACAATTAAACAGAGAGTGGTGCCATGGTTTCCCAAACGACTGTAAAGTGGAACTAAAGGTTCCTCCAAGACACTATCAGAAATTCTCCAAAAGAGACCTTTCTGAATTTCACACCTCCTGTTTAGTCATTTCAGAAAAAAAAAAAAAAAAATCATGCAGAGCATTGCTCAGGAGTCCGTGACGTGCACGCTGGTAAGTCAGTGTGTGCCTGACTCGCTCACACGCTCCCTGACTGGTACACGCCTCTGAAAGCCGCGCCAGCAATCCTGTTTTCCCCATGCAGAGACAGCACGGGTTCACTGCATCGTGCTCTGCTGCTAGCTTTGGGTAGCACCATTCCAGCTCCTGTCCCGGGAAGCTGAACATCGCATTGCTCATCCACAGACACCCCACTGCCACCAGAATTCTCCTTCCTGATTTCTGTCCGAGTAAACAGTCTGAGGGCTTTCTAAAACAGTAATGGTTCGTGCACCTGCTTCATCTTAAGACGCAAATTCTACTGCTTCCTGCTCACACAAGATCAGGGGGCCAGCGCGGTGGCTTAATGGTTACAGCAGCAGCCTGCAGTGCTGGCATCCCATATGGGCACTGGTTCAAGTCCTAGCTGTTCCACTTCTTGCTTTGGCCTGGGAAAGCAGTGGAAGATGGCCCAAGTGCTTGGACCCCTGAGCCCACGTGGGAGACCTGGAAGAAGCTCCTGGCTCCTGGCTTTGGATTGGCCCAGCTCCAGCCATTGCAGCCATTTGGGGAGTGAACCAGCAGAAAGATGATCTGTCTCTTCCTCCCTCTAACTCTGCCTTTCAAATAAATAAATAAATCCTAAGAGAGAGAGAGTGAAAGCGAGAGCAAGAGAGACAAGGTCAAGTGGAGATGGACCATGTTTAATCCTTATTCCCAACTACTCTTAGGAAACTCTTTTAAAATTCAGTGGGAATAAAGATATTAGTCCAAAAAACACCTGCTTCTTAGTTCTCCATTGGCAATACCTCTCCTTAGACACCAGGCTAGGAAGGCATCGCACAGGACTGAGACCACTTGATTAGATAAAGTTGTATAATCATTTCTACAAGAATCTGAAATGCAGGTTTTGAAACCCACGGAAATCACTTCTGTAAGATACTAGAAGACAGACTCCAGGTCAGAAACCAGTCCCCCGTTACAAACCTGACGAGCAGATTTCAGAACCAGATGATTCTCGAAGCACCTGGCCACACACAGCAGGTTCATCCTTCTCCCTCCTAAATGTGAGGTGGTTTAGGCTCAGGCTTCCAAGAAGTCAAACCCTGCAGGATGTGGTCCCCAGCGCCATCACTGACCCCACAAATTCCTGCGGCCTCAGAATCCTCAGAAACTTTGAGGCTTGGTCAACTGCTCCCTCCCCTTCCCCGCCAGCAGGATCAGCCAACTCTGGGGAACCTCCGGGCAATCAACACAAGGGAACTACACCACAATCTGCATCAGAGACCTGTGCTGCAACTACGGGGCCACGGGGAAACCAGACACCCCCAGCAACATGGAACCCGGGATGCGAGCAAAAGAGGGGCAGGGAAGCGTCTCTTCAGAGCCAAGGCCGGGGCAGCAGCTACGCAGCCAGGTAACGGCCATCCATAGCTTTGATTTCCACCTCTGCCCTGAATCCCTGGCAGCAGGTGGGCCCCATAAACAGATCCAAACACCCAGCCCGAAAAAGACATCAGCAGCACCGTTAATGCCCACAGCCAAGAGGCAGCCGCCTCTAATGCTAATTCAGGCATGCTACCCCAATATGTTCTACCAACGGTAAAGCATTTAACAGTGGTTACACTAAAACATGACAAGGTGTGGATGTGAGCAGGCATTAGAAATCACACCAACCGGAGACAGACAAAATAAGCCAGCAAAGGCAGAAACAGGTAGAAATCTCCCCAGGCGGTGAGCAGGGTTTCACTGCTGAAGGTATCCACTGCTGGAGCAGCTCTCAGAAGCTCAGCAGTGTCAGAGCCACCCCAGTGGAGAGTCACCCACAACCTCCCCGACAGCCACTGCTTAACAAAGGCAGCCTGGCCGGCGCCACGGCTCACTAGGCTAATCCTCCGCCTGCAGCACTGGCACACCGGGTTCTAGTCCTGGTTGGGGCGCCGGATTCTGTCCCGGTTGCTCCTCTTCCAGTCCAGCTCTCTGCTGTGGCCCGGGAAGGCAGTGGAGGATGGCCCAAGTGCTTGGGCCCTGCACCCGCATGGGAGACCGGGAAGAAGCACCTGGCTCCTGGCTTCGCAACGGCGCAGCACACTGGCCATAGCGGCCATTTGGGGGGTGAACCAATGGAAGGAAGACCTTTCTCTCTGTCTCTCACTGTCTGTAGCTCTCTCTGTGTCTAACCCTGCCTGTCAAAAGAAAGAAAGAAAGGAAGGCTGCCTCTTGGACAGTCACTAGATGATTCATCTACAGACTGAGGAACTTAAGGGTTTCCCACTGGACAGAAAGAATTTGAATTCCCACAGGTCAAAGGCAAACGCCAAGAGGGCACAAGGACCACAGGGAACTGCTCAGTGAAAAACAAGAGTCCTATCATATCCTGAGATGACGTCTTCCTTGCCAAGGAGAAAGTTAGAACCAAATAGTTGGGGTCGGCACTGTGGTATGGAGGGTAAAGCTGCCGCCTACAGTGCCAGCATCCCAAATGGGCACCGGTTTAAGTCGTGGCTGCTCTGCTTCCGATCCAGCTCTCTGAAAAGGCCTGGGAGAGCAGTCGACGATGGCCCAGGAGCCTGGGACCCTGCACCCACATGGGAGACCAGAAGAAGAACCAGGCCCCTGGCTTCGGATCAGCACAGCTCCAGCCGTTGCAGCCACTTAGGGAGTGAACCAGCGGATGGAAGACCTCTCTCTGCCTCTGCCTCTGCTTCTGTGTAACTCTTTCAAATAAATAAATTTTTTTTTTTTAAAAAAAAGGTGTTTTAAAAGAAGAAAACCAAACAGTTGCACCCTCTCAAAGTCATTGATAAAGACAAGAATGAATAAAGCACCTCACGGAAAACATGAAATTAAATGAGAGCAGTGGCATTCTTTATTACAAAAAAAATTTTTTAAACCAACACAGAGAACAGGACTTTGGAGACAGAGGTGACTGAATGTCAAACCGAGACGGGAACTGGAAAGCAGCTGCTGTGAGCCAAAGTCTCCAAGGGTTCCATGGTCTCATGGTCACTGCGCTCATGCACGGTCATGGTGCGCTGGTTCACAAACTCAGATGCTCAGCTGGGATGCCCTGGATCTTGGTAGCAGAGATTCCCAGGCCTGGAGCCTCGGGGGACAGGACCCAGGCATCTGGGATTTGTGAAGTCCAGCTGCACCAGGATGTTGAAATCATTAAATCTGGCTGAGCAGAGCTCTGACCTCACAACCATTCCTAATTTTCCAGAAGAAACGGATGCAGCAAATTAAAAAAAAATAAAGTTTTTAAGAGGAGGAGGAGGGGCAGTTCTACCTCTCAGGAAACAAGAGAGCCCTGCACCCCCAGACTCCAGCTGCGCCACAGCTCTGCAGACAATTCTTCCTCCACCCATGGGTGGAAAAGCCCAGGGAAGCTTCCAGACTCCAAGTATGTGCCTAACGCAAGGGAGCTGCTGACCGCTGGATGCCCCAGGAGGCTGCCAATCAGAAGGTCTGGATTCCTGTAAAACACACAGACTGGAGCTGGCGTTTTGGTGCAGGGGGTTAAGCTGCCACCAGCGATGCAGACATCTGATCTGAGTGCTGGTTCGAGTCCCAACTGCTCCACTTCCAACCCAGCTTTCTGCTAATGGGCTTGAGAAAGCACCAGAAGATGCCCAAGTGCTTCGGCCCCTGCCAACCACATGGGAGACCTGGATTGAGCCTGGCCCAGCCTGGACCATTGAGGCCACTTGGAGAGTGAACCAGCAGATGGAAGATCTGTATCTGTGCGTGTGTGTGTGTGTGTGTTTGGGTGGGTGTGTGTGCTCCTCTCTCTCAGTAACTCTGCCTTTTAAATACATACATACATGCATACAGACACACTGGCTCATCTGGTAGGATATAACATAACAATTTTGGTGCCCAAGATCTTGCATGGTGCCTTGCCCACGGCGGATGAATAGTAAGTGAATGTGTGAAGGCTAAATTACTCACAGCAGGCTTGACGATAACCCACAAATTTCATTTTAGGGCAACTCTCCTTTCCCTCACATCCAGGGAAAGTGACAGAAGACATAATCCTCACCAAGCTGGAGCATTTCTCTACATCCATTTAGCTTCGAAGTGTTTAAAACTCACTGAATGTCACCATCAACACAGACGCAGACAGCACGGCAGTGGTCCTGCCTGTACACGGGAGGGAACGGCAGAAGTCCAAGTCCATCCTCCAACCCTGCTGTCAAGGAGACACAGGAGGGAAGGCGGGCGAGCAGGCACTTCGGGACCTGCAGGATGCACTTGACAGCATAGAGAACGGCTCTGGCCATGTCTGCAGACCGAGCAGGCACATGCACTGAAGAGAAAGAAACCAAAACATTCCCCGCACCCTGGATACCCCTAGACCCATCAGAGAGTCTCCCGACGGCCATCACACAACTGGAAAGGCAGGTGACGACCTGCTCGGCCTGCCCCGTCTTCTGAATATCAAGATTCAGTGCCATGCTAGGGTGCTCGAGAGAATCTCGTTAACCACTCTGCACTATTGTCCACAAGCGAGGAGTGTGAGGGTGTGAGTGGCAGGTCCGTGGGGACAGACCACATCGGCTCGGGGAAAGTGACAGCAGGAAGGCAAAGGTTGAATGAACAAGGCCATGTCGGTCCCCAGTGCTCCGTGCAGAGGAAGACAAGGCACTGGTGAGTGCTTGGACTCTCATTACAGACTCACTTTGCCCAAAGCTGCCTTCCTGACCACAGTGATGGCCGGGAGGTAGATTATACCAGCAGAGACGATCGTGTTTGTTTAAGTGGTCAAGCATGAAACCTGTGTGATGAGACAGCTGCTGCTTTATTGACTGAACCCAAACTCTCACTGGGAGTTGGCCCAGACTCCAGTTCTGTGTCCGTGCTTTCCTGCCAGCGTAACCTAGGCCAAGGGTCGCTGCTTGTCAGAACCCAGGTCCCGAGACCCCCAACCCCCTCCCCACCCCCTGCCGAGGGCCATTTTGAGGTTTGGATGTGAGAAAGCACATAAATTGTCTTTGCGCGGTGACAGCTCAGAGCAGGGGAAGCGTGATGTGCACTGGCTCCTTCAGTTAAGGGCCCACACGGCCATCAGAGCAGTCACCAGGGAGAAAGGCAGTTCCCATCCTGGCTTTCCCCAGGACTCCACACTCAGACGTTAGTAAGTATGAAGCAGAATCAGCTCCTGTGCCAAGGAGCTCGGGCGCTTGCTTCTCCACTTGCCCAACTTCTCAGAACCACTGATAGGCCCACGTGCACTGTGATCTTTAGAGAAGACCAGGGTAGGTGAATGAGACAGGTCCTATTACTCAGAGCTAGTTCTACAAGGAACTCCCGCTAGCAGATACACATTAACAGGTCCCATAGCTCAGCAAGACCAAAGGTCAGTCACACGTGGGAGACATGGGCTCGCCCGGCCCACATGGAATATGGCATCTCCTGCCCGGCGTTCCCTTGGGCAGCGTCACGATGGAGGAGACATCTGTCTGGAGTCAGCAGCGATGGGAGCAGCCACAGCCACAGGGACACGCACCTGCCCACTGCCGTCCCCCCACCACACACACACACACACAGGCCCAAGTACAAGATCCACTGGGGCTTTTCATTTCAGGAGGACACACATCCACATGTATAATGTGTGCTGTCCACAGGAAAATAAGATTCTCCGTACCAGCAAACGGCTTTCTATGTGAATGGATCCACCTCTGTAAAGTGTGGAAGCTGTGCCACGGGAGCTGATGCTTTGTCACAGATGAAAGGAGGGGTCACGGTTCATGTATGGCAACCTTGTGGACGCACGCAACGTGCTGTTCAGAAAACGCCAGCAGCTGGTGCGCCCAGCCTGTTGGTCATCAGCGCTCTATGGAAGGAATTCTCCAGTCTTCACTCCCCTTTCCCGTCACCAATCCTCGCCGGACTCGTGGGGATCACAGCCAAGCCCCCGCTTACACCATTCCCTCCATCTCTTCAGCATCCTGTCCCAATACAACCGTCCCTACACTCCCCCACTCAGAGCTCTGATGCTCCCCTGACCCACTATCCAAACTCGCTCAGCAGCTGGCATTTGAGGCCCTCCACCATAACAGCCCAACCCCCATGCCTGCCACCACGTTCGGAGAGTGGCACATCTCAGCCCCTGAGCCACCCTGCTGCTTCCCAATCTCCCGCCTGTGTGCGTCTCCCAGCCAAGGATGTCCATGCCACTCCTTGGCAGCCCCGATCCACAAGAATTCCCACTCCTCCCGCCCTCAGATTCTGTCCACCTGCCCCCAGCCCAGCCCTCCCTCATCTGACTTCCACAGCTGGTCGTGTACTCTTCACATCACCCTTAACCTTTATTAACTTCTGTTACTATTTCATCCTCCTACTTAAATTGTTGTGTCTTTGACTTTCCCCATAATTAAACTCCAACATTCTTAGGGACAGAAAGCACGTGGTAGGCTGTCTTTGGAATGCACTAACAGGAACAATAGAAGGGGGAGTGGGGAATGAGCAGGCTACTGTATCATCAGCTCCAGGGGGAGCATTCACTCCAACTTCCAGGCTCCAAGGACCTGGGGTTCCTCTCTGTGTAATCATCACAAGGAGACGCCCTGGTCTCCCCCAGGTTCCAGGTCCGATGCTGGCAGAGAAGGAAGCAGAAAAATAATCAGCCTGGAGCAGATTGTTGTGCCAGATAAGACAGAAAGGTGATGAAATCTTACAGCCATAAACCCCTGCGGGGGTTAACAACTTCTGGGTTTATGTTTTATTTCTTGTTTTCAAGGATGAGATGGAGGAGAACTCGTGTGTGTGCATTCAAGACCTTTCTGAGCACTGTGTGTGTGTGTGTTTATATGCACACATGTTGTCCATGCACATGTATGAATGCAGAAAAACAGCACTGAAAACGCTTCAAAACACCACTACCACACCCTTCAAAATTACAAACCGTCGAAAGTACAAAGTACAGCAAAACATCAGCACCACAAGGCCACCAGAAGTCACCACGGTTGTCACTTCCTTCATGGACGAATTACGACCCGGTCACCTCGCAGCAGGCCGTAACAGGGATGTGGGTCTCTTGCGTGATTTTGTCTCCATCATTTATTTAAACCCATCCCACATCAAGCCACATACTGGCCAATTAACTCACTTTCACGTTAGCTTCTCAGACTGGAAAGCAGAAAGTTAAAGCAAGCAGAAAGCCAGAAGTTCTTGTGGCACCAGCAGGCAGCAGCCAGGCTGCAGCTCCCCCGAGGATCTCTCACCTGCACACCTGGATGATATCAGTTTCTGGGGCAATCTGATGAGTCAAGAACCAGCCCCCTCTGCTTAAGTTTCAAATGCATGTCACCTTCCAGCAATGTTAGACAAACCTACAAAACCCTGCACACACACACACACACAAAAATTTTTTTAATCTCTTGGGAGCCATCTAAGACTTACCAAGACAACCAGAACCTGAAAGGCCAAATTCCCAAAGAAAGCACAGAAGTCCCCCAACACTCCCTCCCTGCCACCACCAGCCCTCAGACTTTGCTGATCTGTGAGCTCCGCACGCAGAGAAAGCAGCAGCACAGAAGACCACTGCTAGGGGACGATCAACCAACCAGGGCTGTGACAACTGAGAAGGAGACAATAACTGGATTTCAGGGCCCACCAAATTGGAGACACCCTAGCATATACTCTGGGCTTCCAACTGGGAACCCTGGAGGGCAACACCTACTGAGTTAGGGAAATTGAATTAACATGATTAAAATTCTAACTGCCAACCAGAAGCTAAAGAAAATAAATCCTCTGTAGAACAAGATGTCATTGAGAACCTCCCAGATTTTTCATTTATAATGCCCAACATTCAATTAAAAATGACCAGCCACATCAAGAGACCAAGAAGAAAAGCAAAACAGACAACAGAAATAATCTCATAGATAATACAGACATGAATGTTATTAGACACGGATTTAAAATATCTGAGTTGTGTGTTTAGGAAAATAGGCAGCAAGATAAAAATTTCACCAGAGAACAAGAATATATATATGAATCAGATGGAAACTCTAGCTCTAAACAACGTAATAGAAGAAATTAAGCATGCTATAATTAGATATTTGAGCAAAATACAGCAAATCAGACCCAGCTTAAGAGGGAATTAGGGATTTGGAAGATGACGATAGAAGTGCTCAGAAGGAAGCATGGAAAGAAAAAAATGAAAAAGAAGAAAAATGAAATGATATTTAAATCTATGAAAGAGAACTAAGTTATTGAGTGCACGCTGCAAGCTAGATACAGTTGTTTTAGAGTAACCCAGGCTGACTTCACAGCATGACTTTACCAAAAAAACTACATACTTGAGGAAAAAAAACTCATAAGTAACATAAGAAAGAGCTTTGATTTTCTAACATTTATAATAAGTTTGGAGAGCACTTTAGAGTGCACAAGGTTGTAGGCCTACTCAAAAAACATGGTGGCTTCTGAAATTGAAAAAAAATCGAGGTTCGTGTACCACTTACTCATTTGACACCCACAAGCCTCACTTCCTTCCCATGAAAGGCAATAATAAATTCTGGAAAGCTAGTGGGAGAAACAAATGTGTTATGGTATACACAACACCCAGCAAAACTACAAGGACTGAATGACAGCTCGTTCCCCTCTGCCCCCAACTCACTAACTTAAACAACAATCACCCAGCGTCTGCAGTGGGCTAGTTACCCCAAATCACATCACCTGTGAATCACGCAAAATAACAGACACCTATTTCAGAGCCTGTGTCTAGACTATGTGCTGTATCCTCGGGCCAGCAGTAGTGGAGTCCACGTCAGTTAAAGGAGATGTTACACTGTGCCTGAGGGGCCAAAAATATTAGAGAAGTGCTGTTTTGGGAAGAGGGGAAGGGGCTGGCCCCAGAACATGCTGGGGTTTAGATGCTAACGGGTCTCCTGGTTGAAGATGCACATCAACATTAGAAATCTGAACTGGGACTCAGAAGAGATGGAAGCTGAGCTTGGAAAGAGAAGAAAAGCAGAAAGAATGCCTGAGACCACCGAGGGGGGATGCACAGCAGGAAAGGAGGATCAATGTACCAAGTACAGTTTTTGGAAGCCACAGGAAGACATCAGCAGGTTCCTACAGCCAGAGAAATCTCCAGCACACAACGTGCGTCTCTTGGGGTTCACTCTACCTGGTGAGTCACAATTCTGTTCTCCTAACTAGGTCTCCTCTGCCTACCACACAGTTTCATAACAGCCTGGGCACTTCTTTTCAACCTTTTCTAACTATATTTACACAACTTTTGTAAACTGATGAGTTCATTGTCTCTCCTCTTGTTTTAGGATTCTTCAGGGCAAGGGCTGTGTCTTGTGTTCACAACCATAGTCCCAATACCCAGCTGGCCAAGTGCCTCAGGTAGTGAGTACCCTTCAACAATTTTTTAAAGATTGATTTATTTATTTGAAAGAGTCACAGAGAGGGGGCCGGCGCCGCGGCTCACTAGGCTAATCCTCCGCCTGCAGCACTGGCACACCGGGTTCTAGTCCCGGTCGGGGTGCCGGATTCTGTCCCGGTTGCCCCTCTTCCAGGCCAGCTCTCTGCTGTGGCCAGGGAGTGCAGTGGAGGATTGCCCAGGTGCTTGGGCCCTGCACCCCATGGGAGACCAGGAAAAAGCACCTGGCTCCTGGCTCCTGCCATCGGATCGGCGAGGTGCGCCGGCTGCAGTGCGCTGGCCGTGGCGGCCATTGGAGGGTGAACCAACGGCAAAGGAAGACCTTTCTCTCTGTCTCTCTCTCTCACTGTCCACTCTGCCTGTCAAAAAAAAAAAAGAAAGAAAGAAAGAAAGAAAGAAAGAAAGAAAGAAAGAAAGAAAGAAAGAAAGAGTCACAGAGAGGGAAAAACGAGAAAGAGAGAGATCTTCCATCCGCTGGTTCACTCCCCAAATGGCTGCAATGACCAGGGCTGGGCTGGGCTGGGCCAGGAGCTTCTTCTAGGTGTCCCATGCATGCAGGGGCCCAAGCACTTGGGCCATCCTCCATTGCATTCCCAGGTGCATTAGCAGGGAGCTGGATCAGAAGTGAACCAGCCAGGACACGAACCAGTACCCAGGTGGAATGTTGGCATGACAGGCTATGCCACAACACCGGTCCATACACTTCAACAATTTGACGAATAGAAGAGTGAGTAAAATCAACTCAATGATTATGAGCCTAAAATCCTGCTACTCACACTGGGCTCCAGGAGCATCAACCTCCTTGGGCTCAGACCTACATCTCACAGGCAATTTGTATGCAGGTCAAAGTTTGAAAAGCACAGGCACTTTTGACACCAAGGCCAAGAAAGCCATCCCCTTCTGAGTGGAGGCAGAAGGAAGAAACGGTTTTGACCCAGCAACCTGGTTTCAACCAAAATTACTGAAGAACTCATTTTTTTCGAGGACAGTTAGGCTTGTGTAATAACTCTCTAGCTGCTTGCCTGTCACTCAGAGGGCCTCATTTTGACTACATCTAGAGTCACCTGGGGGAGTTCAGAAAGTACGGATGCCCAGTGCCCTCTTCCTCCCCGAGCTCCTGATTTAATGAGCCAGGAGCCGGGCTGAGCCACAGGGGTTTGGAAAGCTCCCCCAAGTGATTCTGATGTGCAACAAAGGCCCAGAGCCACAGCCCTAGAGAATTCCAGCTCTGGCAGTTGGGGCCTCTTAGACAAGTGAGCCCCAAACCTCTCTCTGTTGGGGTTACCCCAAGCCCCAGGGCAGTGAGCAGCCAGATTAACACTGGGCCAACTCAGAAGTTGACAATATTCTGATCCCATTTCTGCAACATGACAGTGCTTCCCCTGGCAAGTACCAGGACCTTCCAAAGCAAGGCTCTCTTACCTGAGCACTGAATGACTGAGTCTGAAAGACAAAAACATTCTGCCCAACCTAGATCTTTCCAGAACCGACCCATGACTCAGCTGTCCACTTCTTGGCCCTTGCCTCTAATTGTTAACATTTTCCTTGTTTAAATTAGAAATCCCAAGTCCTGGCCCTGGTTAGAGCTTTGCCTAAAAGAATCCCTGTACTAGTTGTCCTTTCCTGCTGTGGTGTGGGCTCTCCGTGTAGGAAACGCTGTCAGACTCTCTCCTCCCCACAAGAGCTCATCCTTAATGTTTACTCTGCTCTCATGTTTAAGCCAGTTTTCCATCCCAGCCCTTTTTTCCAGGACTGGCTTCTCTGTTTCTCTCGCTCTCTCTCTCTCTCTCTCTCCTTCTCTCCCTAAAAGCTACATCCTGAAGAACCGAAGCTCCCCTGGGTCCAAAAGTCTTGTATTTCAACTTAGAACTGTGTCAGTTTCTTACACTTCTTACCAACAGTTAAAACCATGCAGTCCACTCTGTACAGCAATGGCACAGAGAGAGCTACCTAACCACAGCATGAACCCCACAAGACTCATATCAGCCTGCATCTGTCACTCCCTACATGGGCTTCAGATGATCTGTAATGCCCTCCTCTTGCTAGTTAATACAAAATGTGGTGATCATAGCTACACGCTCTCTGCAGAAATTCCATCATTTTCCCAAGATTTCCAAGAGTCCCTGAAGCACATGAAATGATGCTCAACATCACCAACCATTTGGAAAACGATCAAAACCTCAGTATCGGGGCCGGCGCAGTGGCATAGTGGGTAAAGCCGCCGCCTGCAGTGCCGGCATCCCACCCAGATGGGTGCTGGTTTGAGTCCCAACTGCTCTACTTCTGATCCAGCTCTCTCTGCTATGGCCTGGGAAAGCAATGGAAGACGGTACAAGTGCTTGGGCCCCTGCACCCACATGGGAGACCCGAAGGAAGCTCTTGTCTCCTGGCTTCGGATCAATGCAGCTCCAGCCGTTGTGGCCATCTGGGGAGTGAACAGCAGATGGAAAACCTTTCTCTCTCTCTCTCTCTCTCTCTCTCTCTCTGCCTCTGCCTCTCTGTAACTCTGCCTTTCAAATAAATAAATAAATATTTAAAAAGAAAGAAAAACACAGTATCACTTCATACCCATTAGAATGGCTACTATTTAAAACAAAATAAAAGGGGCCAGCACGTGGCTCACTTGGTTAATCCTCTGCCTGCAGTGCCAGCACCCCATATGGGCGCTGGGTTCTGTCCCGGTTGCCCCTCTTCCAGTCCAGCTCTCTGCTGTGGCCCCGGAAGGCAGTGGAGGATGGCACTACACCCGCATAGGAGACCAGGAGAAGCACCTGGCTTCAGGCTTCAGATCAGCACAGTGTGCCGGCCGTATCGGCCATTTGGGGGATAAACCAACGGAAGGAAGACCTTTCTCTCTCTCTCACTGTCTAACTCTGCATGTCAAATTAAAAATAATAATAATAAAAAAAAGACAGTAAGTGTTGGCAAGGATGCACAGATATTCTGCAATGCTGGCAGGAATGCAAACTAGAGCAAACTCTGTAGAACACAGTACGACAAGTGACATTTCCTTTAGAAAAGTACACACAGAATTGTCCTATGACCCAGCAGTTCCTCTTCTACATATACAGACAAAGAAATTGGGAACTGGGATTCAAAAAGATATTTGCACACTAATGTTCATGGCCACATTATTCAGAATAAGTGAAAAGAGCAAACAATACAAATGTACATTGGTGAATGGGTAGACACAACGTGATATATACATAAAATGTGTATTATCGTATTGTAACATAGATTATAATGCAATATATAACATATATCATAACAATATATTACACCATAATTATATGTATTATAGCATAGTGACATATATTGTAATAATATATTATATATACTACCCATATTTTACATGTAATGGAATACTACTTACTCAGTCTAACATTCTGCTACAAGAATGAATGCTGAATAATTATGCTAAGTGAAAAAAGCCCAACACAACAGGACAAACATCATAAATAAATCTACTCATGTGAGGTACCTTGCATAGCCAAATTCATAGAAACAAAAAATAGAAGAGGGGTTCCTGAGGCTGGGGGAGGGGGAATTGAGGCATTAGGGTTTAAAGGACACTGTGTTCCTTTAGGGATGATGAAAAATGCCAGCAATGGATGGCGGAGATGCCACTGGATCATATGTTTCAAAATGGCTAAAATGGTAAGTTTTGTATTACGTATATTTTGTCACATCAAAAACATAGTGAAGGGGCCGGCGCTGTGGCTCACTTGGTTGATCCTCCACCTGCGGCGCCAGCATCCCATATGGGCACTGGGTTCTAGTCCCAGTTGCTTCTCTTACAGTTCAGCTCTCTGCTATGGTCCGGGAGGGCAGTGGAGGATGGCCCAGGTACTTGGGCCCTGTACCCGCATGGGAGACCAGGAAGAAGCACCTGGCTCCTGGCTTCGGATAGGCGCAGCACCTGCCAAAGTGGCCATTTGGCGAGTGAACCAACGGAAGGAAGACCTTTGTCTCTGTCTCTCTCTCTCTCTCACTGTCTATGACTACCTGTCAAATAAATTAAAAAAAAAAAAAAAAACATAGTGAAGTGGTGAATCGCGTATTTCAGCACAATGAAAGAGCCCTGTGACCTTCTGAAGGAACAAGCCCCTCCCCTATTGGGAAAGGCGGCTGAGCCCACAGTTCACAGCTGAGCCACTACGTGTATCTGCAAGGCTTGAAGCCACCGTGCCTCATCTGGCTGCTCATGTTGTCCTTCAAGGCACGGCTCAAGCATCACAGCCGCACAGAGCTTACAGATCTTCAAACAGACAGAGGAGCCCTCTCCTCTGAGCTTCCCAAGATCCCTTGGGCAGAGCTCCTATACATTATGCTGCAATTATTTCTTCGTTTGCATGAGACACTGAGCCCTGGAATGCAGACTGTGCCTCCGCACTGGGGGTCCCTAGCACACAGCTAATCAAATGGTCACTGGATGTGTGACTGAATTAGAAAATGAACAAACTTCAGATTATTATGGAGAGTACACAGAGAACTACATGTTGATAAGGAAAACATGAAGCGCATGGCAGGAAAATGTGACCAGACGCAAACAAGCACTGCGCTTGGAAACAAAGTGCAGTGGAAACAAAGAGAGAGTAAAAATCAGTACTGGGGCCGGTGCTGTGGCATAGCAGGTAAAGCTGCCCCCTAGAGTGCCGGCATCCCACATGGGTGCCGGTTAGAGTCCCGGCTACAGAACTTCCCATCCAGCTCTATGCTAATGGCCTGGGGAAGCAGTGGAAGATGGCCCAATTCCTTGGGGCCCAGCATCCTCGTGAGAGACCCAGAAGAAGCTCCTGGCTCCTGGCTTCGGATCGGATCATCACAGCTCCGGCCGTTGCGGCCAATCGGGGAGTGAACCAGTGGGTGGAAGACCTCTCTCTCTCTCTCCCTCTCTCTGCCTCTCCTTCTCTCTGTGTGTAACTCTGACTTTCAAATAAAATAAATAAATCTTAAAAAACATCAGTACTTATGAGAGACATGGAAGTCTACTCTACAAGGAGACGTCCCCATGAGTGATCCCATTGGTGAAACTCCCACAGCCTGACAATATTAGGTGCTGGGGGCTGCAGGCCACAGGCTTGTCACAGGTGGCTGTTTCTCTGCTGAAGCAGAACATGCTCACTCCAGCGCTCCCATTCTTGGGTATATGCCACCGGAAATCACTTTAAAGATGCATTTATTTTACTTGAAAGCCAGAGTTACAGAGAGAGAAGGAGAGACAGAGACAGAGACAGAGACAGAGACAGAGACAGAGGGAGAGGGAGAGAGGGGTCTTCCATCCACTGGTTCACTCCCCAGTTGGCCACACAGCTGGAGCTTCACCGATCTGAAGCCAGGAGCCAGGAGCTTCTTCCAGGCCTCCCATGTGGGTGCAGGGGCCCAAGGACTTGGGCCATCTTCTACTGCTTTCCCAGGCCATAGCACAGAGCTGGATCAGAAGTGGAGCAGCCGGGACATGAACTGGTGCCCATATGGGATGCTGGCACTGCAGGCCAGGGCGTTAACCCGCTGCGCAGCAACAGTCCCTGATGTAACCATTTTACAGACTGGAAAACACCTATTGTAATGCTTTATAGGAAAACACAGAGGTAACAAAACCTAAACAAAAAGGAAAGTCACAACGAACTCTGAAAGCAGGAGGATGGTCTCCCAGATAGAAGGCAGCAGGAAGATGGACCTGCAGGTGCACAGTCACATGTCACTTGTTTTGAAGGTCCCAGCGTTGTGTGAGACGAATGCTGATCACACTGCTGTAAACAAACTAACAAATACGAGGGAAGCCTTGCGAGTCTAATGATCACTAAAGTGATTCTCAAAACACCATGCATACACACAGAGTGGGCATTTAGCATCGCCCACTGCCTGGGATGCCTGCATCCTGTATCAGAGTCCCTGGACTCCAGTCCCAGCTCCACTTCTAATCCAGCTTCCTGCTGACACCGTGGGAGGCAGCAGGTGATGGCTCGAGCACGTGGGCTCCTGGCAGCCACGTGGGGGACCTGGATCGAGTTCCTGCCTCCTGGCTCCAGCCTGGCCCAGTCTCAGCCGCTGGAGACATCTGGGGAGTGAGCCAGCAGATGGAAGATCTCTCTCTCTCTCTCCCCCTTCCTTTCACCCTCTGTTTGTCAACATGTGATCATAGAAATTTTCATGAAAATCCATATCATAGAAGACCATTTTTTTAAAAATTTTGCACCAAAATAAACTCACGCTTTAATTCTATGTTCCATGAATCAAAAAACATGGGAGAGGGGACTAAATACCTTAGATTGGGATTCAATACTCAATTTTTAAAATGGTACCTTAGTCCAAACCTGAATTCCATGTGTAAAAGTTGGCACAAAATTTCCACAGCATTCAATTTGAGAATAATTCTATGGGACATTCAAAAGTAATGTGGAAAAAAGAAGTTTCAGTCTAGTAAAGAAGAGAACCCTGCAGGCTGTGTCACTCAGCTGTTGCTGCCTTTTTTTTTTTTTTTTTAAGATTTATCTATTGGGGCTGGCGCTGTTTCATAGTGGGTAAAACTACCACCTGCAGTGCCAGAATCCCATATGGGCACCAGTTCAAGTCCCAGCTGCTCCACTTCTGATCCAGCTCCCTGGTGATGGCCTAGGAAAGCAGAAGAAGATGGCCTGAGTGCTTGGGCCCCTGCACCCGCGTGGGAGACCTCAGAGAAGCTCCTGGCTTCAGCCTGACTCAGCTGGAACTGTTGCAGCCATTTGGGGAATGAACCAGCCAATGAAAAATCTCTCTCCTTCCCCCTCTCTCTCTCCGCCCCCCATTTCTGTCTTTCAAATAAATGAATAAAAATGGTCATAGTGGCTGGAGCTGAGCTGATCTGGAGCCAGGAGCCAGAAGTTTCATCCGGGTCTCCCACGTGGGTGCAGGGACCCAAGGACTTGGACCATCTTCTACTGCTTTCCCAGGTGCATTAGCAGGAAGCTGGATCAGAAGCGGAGCAGCCAGGACTGGAACCACAGTCCATATGGGCTGCCAGCATCACCATCACAGGAGGCAGCTTAACCTGCTACACCACAGGGCTTGGCTTCTTCTTCTGAGCAGAATCTCTGAGTTCTGTGCTTGTTACTGTATCCACCAGGAGAGGAACTGCAGTGTTTCCCAAAGAAGTTGGACCTCAGAGCCCTCTTACGACAGAGCATCTAAGAACCAACTTCCTGTCTACAGAACACACAAGGGGGATTTCACTGAGTTCATGGAAAAAATGGAATTAAAAGATAAGTTTATTTTGGTGCAAAAAACCTTTGAAACCAGCCTCATGTCTTCATAAGATGCATTTTCATCAACTTTCTGAAGACTCCTCAAATAGAGGGGATGGTGTTTCAGTAAAAAAAAAAAAAGTAAGTTCACAAGAACAATGTGAAGCCATCAGACATCAACGCAAGAAAACAGTAGCGCAGGCAGCAGATCCCTCGCACTTGCCAGGAGTCCTCCTGCACGGCTCGCCACCGCCCGCACGGCGGATGCTGGGCCCAGCCATCTCTGACGCAGCTGTGCACGCGGCAAGTACTCATTTCCAGGGAGCTCCTACCAGGGCCGTTTTTGGAAATAGCACCCCATCTGTTTGAAAACTTCGAAGAATATTTATTTGCTGGCTCCCCTACCAGATGATTTCACCAAAAGCCGGGAAGCATTCTACTGTCGCTCCCCCTCTTCGTGGAGGAACGACACAGGACCCTGCGCTGTTCTTTCGTCTGCTCGGCCCTCCCCGGGTTTGCTGCTGGTTCTTCCCGGGTTGGCTACTATCCCTTCCACCTCCGTGGAAGGGCAGTTCCCCCTGGCCGCATTCCCCACTTCCGCAGGGGAGCGGCACACCGCCGGCCGGCTTTCTGGGGGCTGCACGGGTTCCCTTAGATGTTCCCCATAGATGTTACTGGTGCATGCCGTCTCTCTCCTCCTTTATAGTCCTCCTCCGCCAATCCCAACTCGGCTGAGTACGCTGCTCTCCAATCAGGAGCAAGTCCTACAGTTAATTGGTTGAACTGGAGGCAGCTGTGCGGAAGCTGTTTACTTCTCTCCCAGCGCCATATTGTGGGAGAGCAGATGCATAGAATAAGTCCTAATTCGAGCAACTCAGTCCAGTCCGGATTGCTCCCCACAGATCCCCCTTTCTTTTTATTTTTTGGCGTTGATACGCGCCTGTCTTCGGTGTCCCGCAGCACACACTCTGCTGTACTTGCTAGAGTTGCCACAGGCTCTTACAAGTCCTATCAATCAGGAAAACCGAATCCGGGTCCTCTCTTCGCCATTGTGAGGAGGTTTTTAGGCGCTGATGCGTGCCTGTGTTCGGTGCCCTGCAGCGCATGCTCTGCTCTGCTAGAACTGCCTGTAGGTGTTTACAAAACCTATCAGGCAAACCGAATCCAAGCCTTCTCATTGCCGTATTGTGGGGGAGACTTATTAGTGTTGGTTTGTGCCTATCTTCGGTGACCTGCAGCTCATACTCTGGTCGAGCTTTGCTGGCGCTTACCGCCTTAAATCAGGCAGACCGAATCCAAGCCTCCTAATTGTTGCATTGTGGGGAAGCTTTACTGATGTTAATTCGTGCCTGTCTTCGGTGACCTGCGGCTAGCCGCCCAGGTGCTCATCGCCTCACTAATCGGGCAGACCGAATCCAAGCCTTCTAATTGGCATGTTGAGGGGAGGCCTTATTTTTCTCTATTTCTCTATCTCCGGGCATTCCTACCTCTCCCATTTCACTTCTATCTTCCAGCATTCCCATTTCTCTTTTACTTCACTTCCAAACTTCTGTTTCTCTTATCCCCGCAGCTTCCCGGCACCTCGCCCCGCCGGCGGGTTCCCGGCTCTGCGCCGCTTCAGCCCGCGCGCCTCTCTCATCTGCGCAGCTTCCCGGCTTTGCGCGGCTTCCCGGCTTCGCGCGCTCCGCGGTCTCCACGCTTAACCCTTTCGCGTCTGAACCACGGCCTACGCCAGCGTTCCCTATCTATTCACGCCCCGTGCTCTCTCTGCACGCGGCGGCTTCCGCGAGTAACACAGCGTAGCTTGCGTCTCCGCCACTAGGATTTATTCTAAGTTCCCCGGGCTAGCCTGGCGAATTCAACCCAGCGTACGTCTCCGCCCCACGATTTGGCTTCCCGTCCTTTGCTCCCCGGGCTAATCAGACGGATCCCAATCTGGCTTACGTCTCAGCTTCTGGTTTCAACTTTTCGCCCCCTATTCCCGGGCTAACTTGAGAATCCCAAAGTGGCTTTCGTCTCCGCCTTGGCCTGCCCCCCGCGGCTTCAATTTCCCTAACATTTTTCTCTACCCGGTATGTTTCCCCAAGCTTTCCTCCAACGATATTCCTCCCTCATTTCTCCTGGCCTCTCCCCACAGTCCGCGTCCGAGTCTGTTTGTTCTAGCTTTCACTTTCGCTTTCGACCTTAGAGATTTCTCCCAGCTTCCCCCCGTAGTCCGAATCCGAGTCTATGCCTAGGCTTTCAATAGCTTCTTCCGGCTCCTTTTTCGTCCGGCTTTTCCCTAGGCTGTTTGCTAGTCTCTCTCTCCGATATTTTCCCTATTTCTTCCCGTTTCTTCCCTCCTAAGTTTCATATCCGTCCTAAGTTTCCTATCCGTCCTAGGTTTTCTATCCGAGTCAGGTTTCCTATCCGAGTCACGGCACCATTATGTCGCTCCCCCTCTTCGTGGAGGAACGACACAGGACCCTGCGCTGTTCTTTCGTCTGCTCGGCCCTCCCTGGGTTTGCTGCTGGTTCTTCCCGGGTTGGCTACTATCCCTTCCACCTCCGTGGAAGGGCAGTTCCCCCTGGCCGCATTCCCCACTTCCGCAGGGGAGCGGCACACCGCCGGCCGGCTTTCTGGGGGCTGCACGGGTTCCCTTAGATGTTCCCCATAGATGTTACTGGTGCATGCCGTCTCTCTCCTCCTTTATAGTCCTCCTCCGCCAATCCCAACTCGGCTGAGTACGCTGCTCTCCAATCAGGAGCAAGTCCTACAGTTAATTGGTTGAACTGGAGGCAGCTGTGCGGAAGCTGTTTACTTCTCTCCCAGCGCCATATTGTGGGAGAGCAGATGCATAGAATAAGTCCTAATTCGAGCAACTCAGTCCAGTCCGGATTGCTCCCCACATTCTACAACTGTGTGTGACTCACCGAGCAAGCAGGCAGAGCACTCCTTTTTCAAAAGGCACTGACTGGTTTTATGACCTGCTGAGGGGGTGGGTTTCCAGCAGCCATGGAGCGCTCGGGACTCAGAAGGCCTGAGAAAGGACTGGGAAGACATCTCCCAGAAGACTTAGACTCCATGCTTTCATGGCAAAAAAAAATACAGACAATCCGCTCGGCACACAACAGGTGCTTGAATACACGGATTCGATCAACTTCACGCTGAATATATTTAAAAATCAACTGCAGCTGCACTGAACAGGTACAGACTGTTTTCCCATGCCATTAGTCCCTAAACAACTCCACGTGAGAAGTATTCACATACTATTTACACTGCACTGGACAACCCAGAGATGTAACCTAGCACACAGGATGAGCCTGCGTTCGAGGCAAATATTACACCAGCATTGTATACAAGGGACATGAGCATCCAGGGATCTGGGTATCCGTGGGGGCTCCTGGGGCCAATCCTCCACGGATACTGCAGGGCAGGTGCACACATCACCAGCAGTGCGTTAGGAGACAGCTGGAAAAGGCGAGGCTACTTGCTAGTCAGGAAAAGTTTTTAGAAGTCGTGGGGGATAGTTTGGAAAAGTTCCTGAAGGCAGAAGCTGCAGAGGATGAACTCTTCAAAGAAGTCGGACAGGGGCAGCACTGTGCGTAGTGGACTAAGCCTCTAAATTAATTTATTGGACAAGCAGAGACAAAGGCAGAGACCTGTCATCGACTAGGCGCACTTCCCAAGTCTCAGCGGGAGCTGAGACAGGGCCGAAGCCACAAGCAGGAAACACAATCCAGGTCTCCCCCATGGGAGGCAGAACCCAATTACTTGAACCATCAAGGCAAGACGCCGGAGTCAGGAGCCAGAGTTGGGACTTGAACCCAGGCACTCCAGTGTGAGTCATGAGTGTCTTTTTTTTTTTTTTTCTTGACAGGCAGAGTGGACTGTGAGAGAGAGAGAGACAGTTGGTTTTTACCATTGGTTCACCCCCCAATGGCTGCTGTGGCCAGCGCGCTGCGTTGATCCGAAGCCAGGAGCCAGGTGCTTCTCCTGGTTTCCCATGCGGGTGCAGGGCCCAAGCACTTGGGCCATCCTGCACTGCACTCCCGAGCCACAGCAGAGAGCTGGCCTGGAAGAAAGAGGGGCAACCGGGACAGAATCCGGCGCCCCGACCGGGACTAGAACCCAGGGTGCTGGCGCCACAGGCAGAGGATTAGCCTAGTGAGCCGCGGCACCGGCAGACACGAGTGTCTTCTTAACCACTGAGCTAAGTGCCTGTTCCCATGAGACAGGCTTTCACAAGTGTAAAAGATGGCAGAGAAGGCAGGGCGGCTCTGAGCCAGGAGCTGCTGCAGGGGCACTGTGCCCTGACAGACAGCTCCCTCCTGACCACAGAGACAGCAACACCTTGGTGGTCTGGTTCAGCAGTGTGGTTTTGGAGTCATTCCTGGGAACCCAGCCCAGAATCTATCTTTTCAACCACGCACTGACAGTGCAGGCTATCGATACCACAGACTAAATCTTTGTGTGTTTAAATGAGTGACTGTGGATTCTAACATCTGCAACTAAACCCTTGTTCAATCTAAAGGTAACTCGTAAGGCGGAAAGATTATGATTTCTCTTACCAGACGGGAGTGTTTCTGATGAAAATTTCCGAGCTTAAAAAATAAGTGCTTATTCCTCAAGAGAATATGTTTAAAGACCAACTTAATAAGCAGTGCAAACCTTAGTCCCCAAATCCTTCATCAATCTCTTTGAAGTCTCTGTTACACCGAGTGAGTGCCCATTACGTTTCCACACTAGCCATGGGAAGGGACCAAAATGAGACTCATGAGTCTCTTTCTAATATTCCTGACCAATATGTAAGTGGAAATTTCAAAACATTTAGGGAAAGTGGAATGAATGGAGAATTTTATTTGGGTACAAAAAAGTTTTGCAAACCATGCATAGGAAGTGTCTTCAAAAAGTTCGTGGAAAATGTGTTTTATGAAGAAAAAAATGTAGGGCTGTTCCATAATCATTTTCAAGAATGGACTGGAATTTTTCCAAGCTGCTAAGATCTCTCCAGGGGTACACATAGCTATTAATAATGCCACTTGGGATGCCTGCATCCCGTATCAGAGTGCCTAGGTTCAAGTCCTAGCTCTGCTCTGATTCCAGCTTCCTGCCAACTCACACCCGGGAGGCAATGGTGATGACTCAGGTAACTGGGTCCCTGCCACCCATGTGGAAGACTCAGTGTTGAGTTCTGGGCTCCTGACTTCAGCCTGGCCCAATCCTGATTGTTGTAAGCGTTTCAGGAGTGAACCAGCCAACAGGAAACCAACATGTTCTCTCTCTCCAGCCAATAGGAAATCAATATGTTCTCTCTCTCTCTCTCTTTCTCTCTTCTTCTTTTTCTTCTTCTTCTCTCTCTCTCTCTCTCTCTCTCTCTCTCAAAGTAATAAAATTAGGGATCAGTGTTGTGCCACAATGGTTAAGCCACCACCCACAATTCCAGCATCCTATATCAGTACTGCTTCAAGTCCCAGCTGCTCCACTTCCAATCCAGTTCCCTAACAATGCGCCTGGGAAAGCAGCATAAGACGGTCCATGTTCTTGAGGTTCTTGGGGCCCTGCCACCCACATGGTGAGTGCCCTGATTCCAGACTCTGCCATTGCAGCCATTTGGGGAGTGAATCAGCGGATGGAAGATCTGTGTGTGTCTCTGTGTGTGTCTGTGTGTGTGCGTGTCTCCCTCTCTCTCTGACACTCTGCCTTCCAAATAAAATAAACCTTTAAATAAGTAAAATTAATTGATTAATCAATTTTTTAAAAGATCCCCCACTGAATTATGAAGTGAGGCAAAGGACAGAGCAAATCAGATTGTGACCCTGTGTTGACATGAGTGCTTTACAAAAAATTGCCAGCTGTAAAAGAGGTATGACATATCAATGATTAGACAACTCAATGTCTCCAGTCAGCTGACAGGGCTATGACGCTGGCTTGAGACATATCTGCTTGCATCCTAGTAACATCTCACAGTTGTAAGAAACAACACAGAAACACACTATATCGTGCTCATTATCAGCCCTGTAGCCTGGAAATCTCTAAGAGTACATAATGAAGTCCACTGTTACAGACATTGAATATGCCCATGGGTTAGCTCCCAAGGAGCTGGGAGACTGCTGTCATTCTGTTCCTTTGGCCTTGTCTAGAAAAACAAGTATCAGTGACCAGCTCTGTCTGTGCCTTTCTCTAATAAATCCTCATAGAGACAGCACAGACAGATGAACCCAAATCGCAATGCTGGGGAAGACCGTGCATAGACAACAAACCCGAGTTATGCTTCTGCTGCTCACTGCCAGGATGCAGAATTGCCTGTCCCTGCAGTTCATAATTCCGATGTGAAAACACCCTTCCACAATCTGCCATGGAAAATCAGCGGATGCACCTTCAACACTAACATCCATCTCATTAGACCTCAGGGTCATTCATAAATAATTTAACAAGCACATGACCGATTTTCCAGTTCCTGTTTCATCACTAGGAGATGGGAGACGGGTAAACACTGCCTCACCCTCTGCCGCTACACAGCGTCTAATTACATTAAGCAATCTCATTAAAACCGAGGAAAATAATTTGGAAGTCTTTAAGTTCTCGGGGTTATTAGACCCTGGACAAGACATATGCCGTGCCTCACATGGCTTTCCCGTCAAACCCCTCGGCTTGCCAGTACTACCCGTGCCAATGCCCCTCTTAAGGGACAGACAGGATATGCCACTTCTAATCACAAAGCAATCATTTTGGGATTCCCAGGGCCAAGATGTGACTCAGAGAATAGCAAAGACAGAACAAGTTAGCATGAAGTAGTAGGAAGAATTCAGGCACCACCAGGAAGTAAGACTGCTGCCCCTACCCACAGTCCTGGGTGAGGAAAACACCATTAGCAATGGGTCCAAGAGGCCCCTGAAAAGCTGCTCTCTGAACTGAACCAGGCAGCGCTGTTAGACGCCACTTCTTGTTCCTCAAAATGAAGACTGGAGTCCCAGCTGCCACTCCGCTGTTAATGTACCATGGGTCCTTCATCATAAAGATAGCTTCGCTGTGTGGCTGGCATTATGGCAGAGTGGGTAAGGCTGCTGCTGTTCAAGTCCCTGCTGCTCCACTTCTGATCCAGCTCCCTGCTAACGGCCTGGGAAAAGCAGCAGAAGATGGTCCAAGTGTTTGGGCCCCTGCCACCCATGTGGGAGACCGGGACAAAGCTCCAGGCTCTCAACTTAATTCTAGCCTAACTGGGGCCGTTGCAGCCATCTGGGAAGTTAACCAACCAATGGAAGATTGATCTCTCTCTCTCTCTCTCTCTCTCCTCTCCCTCTCTTTCTGTAACTTTGACTTTCAAAATAAAATCAACAAAACTTAAAAAAATAAAATAAAAAGTAGCTTAGCTGTAAGAATTGGGTGAATTCATCCAAGAAAATTCAAATTCTCTTCCAGCCCAGCGACCCTTAAACACCTTCAAAAATTTTTAAGGGAAAAGGAGCTCTTTTAGCAGATTCTAATATGTTAACACATTTATCATTTAACATACTAGGATACTTCTAAAAGTTCAGAGAAAAATGGAATTAAAAGTTAAGTTTTGATGCAAAAAAACTGAAATCTACCCATAGGTGTTTCATAATACGCATGTCCTATGAACTTTTTTTTTTTTTTTTTTTGACAGGCAGAGTGGACAGTGAGAGAGAGAGACAGAGAGAAAGGTGTTCCTTTGCCGTTGGTTCACCCTCCAATGGCTGCTGCGGCCGGCGCACCACGCTAATCCAAAGCCAGGAGCCAGGTGCTTCCCCTGGTCTCCCATGGGGTACAGGGCCCAAGGACTTGGGCCATCCTCCACTGCACTCCCGGGCCACAGCAGAGAGCTGGCCTGGAAGAGGAGCAACCAGGACAGAATCCGGCGCCCCGACCGGGACTAGAACCCGGTGTGCCGGTGCCACAAGGCGGAGGATTAGCCTAGTGAGCTGCGGCGCCAGCCCCCATCTCATCTTATGTGTTCTTCCAGCTCAGCCCATTGGGTTCCACTGGTCCAAGACTTTTACTTGTAAATAAGCTGGAGCTTGTTCTGTGCTGTGTGTAAAGGGATGTCAGTGTTTCATCTCCGTACACACGCACAACACACACATATGTGCCGAACACACACACACACACACACACAGTCCCCACGAAGTTCTCTGACAGCAGGGACTGACTATGCAGTGCCATGTCCGAGTTCACAAACACGGAGGATGGGAGTTAGCCCTTGAATCAACGTGAAGCCACAGACCGACCAGGAATATCTCCCAGGAGCCACTGCAGCATGCTGTGTCTGAGCACCAGGGCCCCCAACACTGCTTGCACAGCACAGCACAGCACTCACTCCCCAGCTGACCCCCGCCCTTCAGCTCACGGCTTGCTTTCAGCAGAGCAAGGACGAGAATATCTGCGGTGTCACCTAAGTTATATCCACCAGAAAATAAAATTCATACGGGTAATTACAATTCCCGTGTGCGGAAACACCATTGGCAGTGGATTCCCTGAGGCCCCTGAAAAGCCACCTTCCCAAGTGGCAGGTGTGTTAAAAGGACTTCTCATTTTCCTCCTGTTCCTAAAAGCAAAGAGTCCTTCACCTCCTTCCATCCACCCCCTACCCATACCTGAGCAGCACAGGAGAGAGCTGAAGGCTGCTTTGTGTTTCTCTCTGCATGGTGGACACTGCATTGTCATCCCAACCTCCTTCTCTGCTCTCAGAAATCCGTCAACCTGAAGGGGCAGGTGCGATGCAGCCACAGGTGTCCAGGAGGCCGTTGGGCCCGGTGAACTTCAGGCCTCCACAGGTGGATTTAATGCAGCAAATGCTGTCTGTCTGCCAGCTACCTGCCAGCTGTAGGCAGTTTCAGGAAGCGCAGCCACCCTGGGAGAATCCTAATCAGCCCAGTAGCGGGGAGACAGAGAGGAACCAAACACTCCTGCAACAATGAAAATAGGAGCCAGCACAGGAAGCAGCTGAGTGCCTTAACAGAGTCAGAGAGGGCGGCCCAGGGCTGACCGCCCAGCAGGAGGCTTCGGGCAGTGCAGAGTCGGTGTTTGGGCACAGAGGGTCCCAGCATCACAAAGATGATGAAATGCTACCGAAATGTCTCCACTCAGAACCTTACTGTGCTTGAACTGTCCATTGCAGTCATGTAAGATTAGCTCAAAAGAAATTTTCAGGGGTGGGTGTTTGGCTTTAGTGGTTAAGAGATAAGTTGGGAAGCAAACACAGCCCATATCTGAGTGCATGGGTTCAAGTCTCAGCTCAGCTCTCAATTCCAGCTTCCTGCTAATGCACACCCTGGGAGGCAGGGGTGATGGCTCAAGGTGTCGGGTCTCTGCCACCCATTGGAAAGACCCAGTTCTTGGCTTCAGTCCCAGCCTAGTTCCAGCCATCGGTGAGAAATAACTCCGCTCTACAGGCTGAATTTTCAGCAATTTGTGGTTACGACCAGAAGAGAAATGGACCCCAAGGTATTAACTATCATAATTTTTCCTATTTGCACCACTAGAAAGCATCCCATCTGGATGCATCAAAACAAAGTCCATCCACCTCCTTTTAAAAGGTGTGTAGTTAACCAGTGAGGCTTTCCTACAATTCTGTTACAGTTATACAATTCATATACAACGGCACAATTGACATCAGTGGGGAACAAACACCTCTGGGATACACTCCCTACCAATCAGCTGCAGAGGGAACACACCATGCATAAAACAGGTCAGGAATAAAAGTATTTTAGCAACACCCCACCACATTACTTACTGAGATAACACATGTATCTCACACATCCCAGTTTTTCTGTCTTTAAATGCAACTTTGTCTCAAATGCCACAGACACCAAGTAGAAACTGATCAACAGTGAAAGAAACCTTCCATTGTTTAAAAATATGGATCAGGGCAGAGGAGATAGAAAGAGTACAAAAAAAAAGTCATAGAAGCCACAAAGAGAATGCCTACAATTTGAAAAGGGGGATCCCCTATATTTAAAAAAAGTCATATGCAATACTTCCACTTTGCTGATGTTTGAATCATTCTGCCCCTTTCCTTTGACACAGCTCACACCACCCACAAAGCACTCCCTGGCGGATGGCAAGGCTGCCCACTGCCTACTGAGTTGTAAGGGCAGGCACTCCATCACTCACTGGCAGGTCTCCCCCCACTCCCCAGGGGGCCATCAGCACCATCCCAATGAAACATCTGGCTAAAAAACAGGAAATTACTTTAGACATTGTCCACCTTGCATGATGAAGAAAACAGTTCAAGAAAGAGGGAGAAAGGCACTCAATACTCTCTGAGAGGCTGAGTGGACTGTCCATCATCAGAAGGTGCTCCAGTGCCCCCGCTGTAGCTCAGCCACAAAGATAGGGCTATGTGTGTCTGTGTGCTTGTGTGTGTGCCTCCAGGTCTGCGTGTGTGTGTCTCTGTGTGTCTACTCTTGTGTCTGTGTGTATGTCTGTTTATGTGTGTGTTCATGTCTGTATCTCTGGTTGTGTTGTATCTGTGTATATGTCTCCAGTTGTGTGTGTCTCTGTGTGTGTCTCGGTACCTGTGTACGTGTGTCTATGTGTTTGTATCTGTGTACCTGTGTCTCTGGTTGTGTGTGTCTATGTATATATCTCCAGTTGTGTGTGTCTCTGCATCTACATGTGTGTGTATTTCTGCATCTCTATGTTTGTCTGTCTCTGGTTGTGTGTGTGTGTCTCTGGTTCTGGGTGTTTGCATGTGTGTGTGTGTGACTCTGGTTCTGTCTGTATGTGTGTGTGTTTAAAATGAAATATGAGAGAATTCTGCACAGGTGTCCAGCCATCTCAACAGTCTCTCAAGTGGCCCTAAGAGGCATGACCATGGCCAGAGGCCAGCAGGATCCCATATCAGGTAGGCAGAGGCAGAAGGGAAGAAGTACTTTAGCCGCTGTAGTATGGGGCCTTGGCACCCTCTCTGGGGACTACTTGAGAGACGGACATTCAAAATAATAAACTAATCAAAGTTCATCATGCAATGCGGTAAAAACCCCTAGGGGGGTTGGCTGCCCACAACAATCAAAGCCGCCTCTTTCCTTGGTGCCAGCCACTGTTTTTCTGGTCTTCACAAGGCATACTGGACTCATCACCTTCAAAATTATTCTTTTTATTCAGCTTCAAATAGCTGCAGAAGACAGCTTTTAGGAGCTGCTGTGATCTGCAGTTATTATAGATTATGGATCATATCATATATCATTTCATATATTTTCTATATTATATATGTTCATCTATATTATAGGTTATATACATAATTTGAAAAGGGGGATCCTTAACCTATAATATAATAACCTATATATCGAGCAACATCTCGATAAGCACAGCAAACCAAGTACGATCACCCAGCATTAACAAGGGGCTCCCGACTTAAACTCAGCCTCTCCAGGTCAGACCTGCTCAGCTGCCCGTCCTGCCCTGGACAGTTACAATTCCCCCACCTCTAAAATACACTACCACCCACCCTTTTCTGCATTCTAACTCCTTGCTTCTGTCTGCTAATTGGCCCTTTTTCCGGAGTCATTCCAGAAACATCCCCATGGCCTGCTCATCCCAGAAGCAGACGAGAACAGCCAATCTGCCCCACGCAGAGGCCGTGCACACCCAGAGCCCCTGGAGACAGTCGCAGAACGGGCAAACAGGCCATCTGCCTCATTTCCTGCTGCACTCCCATGCTCTTTAGTGGAGTTAACGTCCAATCTGTCTGGCACAAAACAGAGCTGAAGAATGCGGAAAACTTGGATACTACAAAGTAGAATCCTTTTGGGAAAAAGAAAGTCTTTAATGAAACAAAATATCTATAATTTGCAGATTGACAGGTTAATTAAACAGTTTGTAAAAGAATCAGGTTGTTTTCTTCTCTCTCTCTCTCCATCTTCCCACCCCATACACACACTATTCCTGGTCGTTGCCAGTAGCAACCAGTTAGAAAGCAAGCATAACAAAATGAAAATACATGAAAAGTCAAATATTTTATTCCAGTGGAAAAGTTTATTCCTACACCCACGGTTTCATGAAATGCTCCATTTTTAAAACAATTCCACAGTCCAATGACTTTGAAAACCACTACACGTGTATTTTACTTTGGGAGAATGATGATAAATTATCAGGCTACTGAAGGTTCAGTGAGGTCCAGCAGAGTTCCTTGAAGTTTTATTATTTATTTGAGAGGCTGAGAAACAGAGAGAGAGAAAGGGAGAGATCTCCCATCTGCTAGTTCACTCCCCAAGTGTCTGCACCTGCCTGGGTTGGGCCAGGCCGATGGCGAGAGCCAGGAACTCCATGCAGGTTTCCCACACCAATGGCAGGAATGCCAGTACCTGCTGCCTCCAAGGGTGTGCAACAGCAGGAAGCTGGAATACAGGGAGAGGAGCCGGGATATGAACCCAGGGACTCCGATTTGGGACATGGACACGAACATGGCATCTTAACTGCCAGGCCAAACAATGCCTCGCCAAGGTTTGGCTTTGTTTAACACTTCAGGAAACATAGTAGCTTCCCTTTAGCTGCCTCAGGGTCAACACTGGATACAGGATCCTGAGATGAAGAGAAACCTCAGCATTTCTTTGTTGTTCCACTAAGGGGAAGAGAGGCAAAGGGTCGGTGACAGGATGAACCCTGATCAAGAAGAAACCATCAGTGTGCTTCAACATGGTGCCTGCTGGGCGTCCTCGCTGCTTGGACACTCACTGTGCTCTGTTAGGGACCCAGGGGTCAGCTCGTGGCAGGGCCCCCTCCTCAGCTTGAGTCCTGCCTGAGTAATGACCCCTCAGTAGACAGCAGGCAGGTGGACAGCAGCTCGCCGGCCCCTCTCTCGGTCCCTCATCCGGGAGATGCCACACGCAGCCCAGGGGCTGGCTAGGGATACTGCAGTCTGTGATGAGCCGTCAGGACTAGAAGATTCTGCCCCATCAGCAGCTCCACAAGTTTCAGTCGACCCTTGTCCTTCCACACAAATCCACGCAGGGTTGGCACAATGGAAAAAGGGGAGACCAGGCAGGAAAACCACCGCAGAGGCCTCTGAGCAACCTCCGGCAGGGACAGGACTGATCCCCTTACACCTGGGAAGGTGTGCAGAGCGCTGGGCTGCTTTAACCACAAGTAGGTCCCTGGAAAAGCTCTCCTACTCACAGGGAATGAGCATGCCTCTGTAGCACCACACCCAAGGTAACTCTGGGGAGGGGAGAGAAATGGAAGGGGCCAGCGTCTGCCGGGGCGTGAGGTGGGCAGGCAGCTGACAGCATCCGTGAGGTTCAGTCCCCAGTGGGATGGACGTCCACGGTCAGTGTTACCATTTTCTCTCGTATGGAAGAGGGGACTTCACAAAGCTCCTGGTGGGAGGTGCCGGTTTGGCGCAGTGGTCAACACACTGCTTAGAATGTGCTCATCTCCTACTGGAGTGCCTGGTGCAAGCACCAGCGCTGCGTCTGATTCCAGCTTCCTGCTAATGTGCACCCTGGGAGGCAGCAGATGATGGCTCAGGGACTTGAGTCCCTGCCACCCACGTGGGGGACCTGAGTGCGAGTCCAGGCTCCTGGCTTCAGTCTGGCCCAGTCTTGGCTGTTATGGGCATCTGGAGAGCAAATTAAAGATCACTCTCTCTCTGTCTCTCTCTCTTTCAACAAATAAAATTTTTTTAAGTTCAAGGAAAAATGAAATTAAATTTATTTTGAGCAATATATGCAAGTTTTTTCACAGGTTGCATCTTCCATGGGTTTTTTTTAAAGACCTCCTCATATTTGAGAAATATATAATTTAATTTTAAGTTAACTTATTTATTTGAGTGTGAGAGAGAGAGAGAGATAGAAGGGGGAGAAAGAGAGATTTTCTATCTGCTGGCTTATTCCCCAAATGCCCGCAAGAGCTGGTGCTCGGCCAGGCTGAACCCAGAAGCCTGGAATTGCATTCAGGTCTCCCACATGGGTGCCAGGGACTCAGCCACTGGAGCCTCTGAGAATGGCAGTAACAGAAAGCTGGGTCAGAGGCAGGGCGCTGGGACCTGAAACAGGCTCTCCAATACAGGCTGCAGGCGTCCCAAGCTTAACCTGCTGGGCCACAACCCCGGCCCCTAAAATTTAATTTTTAATTTAACATTGAAAACACATTCCTCCCTGCACCCATAAGGAAAAAGCCCCATGGGTACCCAAGGCAAACCAGGACTCTGTCATCCCCAAAGGCCACTGCAGGACAACCCAGCCCAAATTAAACAGCGGAGGATCCCAATAAAGCCTCTTCCTCTTAGAACCTAAAACCCATGGAACTGAGCGTTATGCGAAAAAAGTCATACCACACCCTATGCCCCACCGATGGAGAAGCAGGACTGGGCACTCTCCCCCACCCCTACTCTCCACCCTGTTCTCCAGGGTGGGGACAGGGAGGAGCTGAGTCCCACAGGATGGAAGCCCCTTTGGACATGGCTGCTGCTGGCTGCTGCTGCTTCCCCACAAACCCTGCCTGGCTGCCAGACGCCCAGTGCTCAGCCCCCGGGGATCCACCAGGCTCCCCCTGGCCCCCCAACTCAGTTGCAAGATCCAGCTGTCCATCAAGCTCGCCCACCACCCCCTCAGCGCCCACCACCCACCCACCCTGCCTCAGGCAGCCCTCCCTGTGGGGTGGCCCAGCAGGCTTCTGAGTCACCAGAAAGACTCACGGGATTCCCGTAAAGCACGCGGCCCTCCCTCGGGCAGCACAGGGCCAGCACAGCAACTCCAGAGGCCGAGACGAGCTACAGGAAAACAGTGTGCGTATCGCTCTGGCAGCACACTCCCAGCTTCCCAAGTGACCCCTGAACAGCACCCTGCTTCCTCTACGTAGGGGAGAAGTCCTTGCCTCTCCGTCTCTCCAGGAATTCTGTCCTGCCCACCAAGCTGCCCGCCTCACCCCCTGCCCACCAGCTCTCCCTTCAGTCGTTGGAGGGGAGGAGGGAGTGCTGGGGGTGTGCTGGTGGCAGCGGCGATGCTGCCAACTGGTACTTCCAGTGAGACCTGCAGAGGAGCCGCCACACCTGCTGCACCTGTGCGGGCTTCAAGGAGGCGCTCAGCACCTCTCACTCTCAGCCGCGGGCCCCAGCCCCCAGTCTAGGACAACACGGTGGCAGAGAAGTCGGTGACCTGCAGCACTGTCTCAATCCTCCCGTCCTCCGCTTTCCAGCTAACCTAGGGCTGGTTATGTGTTCCAGGACGAACCAGTTCAACAGGACACCGGGAAGACGCAGAAAAAGTTCCCAGGGCCAGCCTGTTGGGAGGCTCTGAATTAAACATAGCTAAATAGTTGACAGATCCCATATGGGCGCCGGGTTCCAGTCCCAGTTGCTCCTCTTCCAGTCCAGCTCTCTGCTGTGGCCTGGGAGGGCAGTGGAGGATGGCCCAAGTGCTTGGGCCCCTGAACCCATGTGGGAGACCAGGAGGAAGCGCCTGGCTCCTGGCTTCGGATCAGCACAGCGCCAGCCATGGTGGCCATTTGGGGAGTGAACCAACGGAAGGAAGACCTTTCTCTCTGTCTCTCTCTCACTGTCTGTAACTCTACCTGTCAAATAAAAATAAATAAATAAATAAATAGTTGACAGAATCAGCTGTTCAGCTTATTGTTAATCTCGGGACTTGTCACAGACTTTCGTGTAACTTATGGATATTAAGATTTATTTATTTATTCAAAAGTCAGAGTTACACAGAGAGAGAAGAGGCAGAGAGAGAGAGACAGGTCTTTCATCTGCTGGTTTACTCCCCAGATGGCCACAATGGCAGGAGCTGCGCCGATCTGAAGCCAGGAGCCAGGAGCTTCCTCCAGGTCTCCCACGTCGGTACAGGGGCCCTAGCACTTGGGCCATCTTCTGCTGCTTTCCCAGGCCACAGCCGAGAGCTTGATCAGAAGAGGAGCAGCCAGGACTTGAACCAGCACCCATATGGGATGCTGGCACTGCAGGCAGCAGTTTTACCCACTATGCCACAGCGCTGACCCCGTAACTTATGGATTTATTTACAAGACAGAAATAAGACAGGCGGCAGTTCTCAAATTTACTATCCACAGAACACCCATGAACATGTCAAGGAAAAGACGTTACAAGATGTAGCTCTTACCCAATCCCATCAATCCTGGAATGCCCAGCCCACAAGCCCCACCCCTCGGGAATTTTCAGGAGGGCCGTATCTCTGGGAGGCACCTGCTATCACACACAGAGATTATGGGAATCCTCTCCCCTCTGCTCTGCTCCCAGAAGCCACTCCCTACTCCCTACACCTGCGAGAGCTCCCTTTTAAAGAGTTCAGGTGAGAGCAGTGCTGACAAGGACATGGGTGCTCCGGTCAGCGGGAGGAGGCTCGAAAAGTCACAGCCCACCCTGCTTCCTCCTGCCGTGCTAGCTACACGTGAAAGAGGGAGACCAGACAAATGCATCTCATCACCTTCAATTCGCTCCCCAGTGCTTGTCAGTTACCTGCATTAATGAAATGGGGTCAAATATTCTACAAGAGCAGGTATTCAGAACGTATTTTTCTTCTAACATCAGATCAAGCGTGTTCATGATAACCTCGGAATCCATGCCAACTTAAATTTTACAGAATCGAAAGCTGCAATTCAGGAAAATCCAGGATGTTTTCCCAACAGGCCTCCTGCCATACTCCTCCTTGGAAATCAACTGCCGCTGAGGTGTGTGTGGTCTGTTCATAATATTCATTTTCCAAAACTTTCTGAAGACCCCTCCTATGCATGGATTTCTTTATGCACCAAAATAAACCCATGTTTTCAATTCATTTTTTCATAAGCTTTTGGATGGACTTCACAATTGTGCAAATACTTGGTGGTGCACACAGCGAGCATCTTTTCTAAAACAAAAATGTGGGTGAACAGACTTGGTGGTATTTGTTAGGTCTGGAATAGCTTGGGGTCCATAACCCCCAAAGGAGAGAAGGAAAAAGGAGATGGAGCCGACCTCAACAGAGACAGGTTGCTTTATTGGAGGCAAAGAGGTGGTGACAGTCTCTGGAGACACTGCTGGCATGGAGGTGTCCAAAGAAGCGCTGGCTGCTGAGGGAACTTGGCACCAGGGGCTCTCCTTAAGCCTTTCATTTATCTAGTTTTGCAAGCTGTTTTGCAGGTGGCTAGAGAGAGAAAGAGACCATGAGTGGATCTCCCATGCTGAGGGGTGGGGGTGTGACATTCTTATGAGCCATATTGTCCTTTAGTATTTACCAGCGAGAAAAGGCTATTTGAAAAAGTGGGGTTTTTTGGTGGTCATCACCAATAAACAGAAAGAGAGATACATGGAGCTAACGGCAGAGGCAAAGGGAGGACTCAGCTCCCAGTGGACAGCTCTGACGGTGATTGCTTATCAGCAAGGCTGAGTACTAGTGACTGTCACCCGAACAGTTCTGCTCTGAGTCAAGCTGGGGTGGCTGTGAACGGAAGAGAATGCTTGAATCTGGGCCGCAGGCTCGCCTGTCCCGAGCTGACATGGCACAATGAAGTCAACAAACTCCAAAACCCGGACTTTATAAGCATGAGGCCTCCTTCCGCTGGCACAAAGGACTAATTTACACCCTACTCCCCAAATATTAAACATGTTCCACAATGAGGATTGGAAGCTATTATAAAATATCTTATACAGAAACTTTTTTAAGGTTTCTTTTTATTTATTTGAAAGGCAGAGTTATAGAGAGGCAGAGGCATAGAGAAAAAGAGAGAGAGAGAGAGAGAGAGAGAGAGAAAGAGAGAGGTCTTCCATCCACTGGTTCACTCCCCGAAGGGCCATAATGGCCAGAGCTGGGCTGTTCTGAAGCCAGGAGCCAGGAGCTTCTTCCGGGTCTCCCACATGGTGCAGGGGCCCAGGCACTTGGGCATCTTCTAATCCCAGGTGCATTAGCAGGGAGCTGGATTGAAGGTGGAGAAGCCAGGACTCCAACTGGCACTCTTATGAGATGCTGGCATCAGAAGTGGAGGCTTGGCTGGCGACGTGGCTCAATAGGCTAATCCTCCAACTACGGCGCTGGCACACCGGGTTCTAGTTCCGGTCGGGGCGCCGGATTCTGTCCCGGTTGCCCCTCTTCCAGGCCAGCTCTCTGCTGTGGCCAGGGAAGTGCAGTGGAGGATGGCCCAAGTACTTGGGCCCTGCGCCCCATGGGAGACCAGGAGAAGCACCTGGCTCCTCCCTTCGGATCAGCGCAGTGTGCCAGCCGCAGCGCACTAGCCGTGGCGTCCATTGGAGGGTGAACCAATGGCAAAAGGAAAACCTTTCTCTCTGTCTCTCTCTCTCACTGTCCACTCTGCCTGTCAAAAAAAAAAATAATAATAATAATAAGACGATGATTCAATGGAATAAAATTTGAAGCCAAATAAGTTGATTTATATCATTGAAAGAAAAATCTTACATTAATAACTGTATGCATATTATAAATCCATTGTAAGATTTGTGAAAATGGCACAACAGAGACTGAAATTTAGGAAGCTGATGAAATGCAATCCTAGCTCACCCACAGTTGTTCACTAAGGACACAGCCTACTGCCATTACCTGGCTCAAGTGACAAAAATCCTGCTCCCCCTTTGTTAAACCAACTTAGTTAACCTTAAAATAAGGTCAGGTTCCCAAACCATCCCAATGTTAAGAAACACCAAGGAGCAATTATTAAAACACATATTCTTAAGTAAATAGAAAAAAAATTTTCAAAAATAAAGAGAAAAACGGGGTGGCATTTGGCACAGTGTTTAAAAGTCACTCGGGACACCCACATTCCCATATCAGCATACCTGGGTTCAAGTCCTGGCTCCACTCCGATTCCAGCTTCCTACTAATGCACACCCTGGGAGGCAGTGGTGATGGTCCAAGCACTTGGGTGCCTGCCACCCATGTGGGAGACCTGGATTGGGTTCCAAGAGCCTGGCTTTGGCCTGGCCCAGCTGTTGTGGGCATCTGGGGAGTAAACCAGTATATGGGAAATGGTTCTCTCTCTCTCCCCCTTCCTCCCTCCCTTTCAAATAAATAAAATAAAAAATGAAGACTTTTGGGCCAGTGCTGTGGCATAGCAGGCAAAGCTGCCGCCTGCAATGTTGGAATCCCATATGGGCATTGGTTCGAGTCCCAGCTGCTCCACTGCTGATCCAGCTCTGTGCTGTGGCCTGAGAAAGCAGTAGAAGATGGCCCAAGTGCTTGGGCCCCTGCACCCAGGTAGGAGACCTGGAAGAAGCTCCTGGCTCCTGGCTTCAGATCAGCACAGCTTCGGCCACTGAGACCATTTGGGAAGTGAACCAGTGGATGGAAGACCTCTCTCTCTCTCTCTCTCTCTCTCTGTGTGTGTGTGTGTGCCTCTGCCTCTACCTCTCTGTAACTCTGCCTTTCAAATAAATAAATATTTAAAAAGAAGACTTTTAAAATAAATAAAATTTATATTCCTAGAGTTCATCTCAGAGCCACTAAAAACAGGGAAAGTGCATTTCTGACAAATGCCCTGAGAATATCTAGGATTGGAAAAGCTTGAGACGCGATGAGAAGAAGCACATGGATGCATCCCTTTGACAGCAGATGAAAGAGACAGCAAAGAGAGAGGAGATTCGGGGAAAATTACATAGTTCCTCCATGTTTCCCACTTAACTGTGAGTGAAGACTGTATTTTCACCAGAGTCAGTAGTGCACAGGGTTTCACTAAACTAAAAATAAGATGCCTTAATAATGCCCAAGTTCAGTCCAAGTTTGATGGAGTCATATACAGTACCTTTTCCATTTGTATTTCAATTCACATCCCCAGAAGCGTGAGCTAAACACTGTCTAGCTGAATAATGAAATTATCACCATTACATTTTTATTTACGTGTACCTGTGCCCAAGGGACCTCAAGGAAAATCAGCACTGTAAAAACAAATGTTAAAAATGACCAAGAGGTGAAACTCACGGAGAAATAGGGCATCTACTTAAATTCTAAAGAGGGACGAAAGCCTAGAGATAAAACATTTTACACAACCTCCCACATTGTATCGAAGTGGCTTCATGGAAACAGATTAGAAGGTAGGGACTAAGGATTTGGTATGGAAAGCACACAGACTCCTTGAACATCAGGGCCTCCTGCACACTCCCCAGATCCCTTACAGCTGGCAAGGCCGTGTGCCAAACACTGTGCCATTTCCAGGTCTAAACAGCTAAAGGCTGGTGTGCAACCCCCAGCTCACTCACTTGCTCTCTCCTCTGCCCTCCCTCTCTCTTTCTTTCCCGCAAGCATCCTGGTGGCTTCAACAGACAGACACAGGCAGGAGAGGGGAGCGACTGCAAGGGGGACCACTGTCCTCGAGGGCTGCTCGCCGTGTGAGATGCTGCAGGTGCGGTTCCCGGACTCTGGGCACCCGGACTCTGAGACATCATGATGGACAGGATGGATATGCCCTCATGGCATAATGTAGCCGGTCCTGGCTAGCACACTTGGCAGTCCCCCAAATTCTCTGGTTTCCAAATCACAATTCTCCAGCACATAGGGGATCCATCCAATGGCTCTGGCCATGTCACGTCCACCCCTAAAACTAGGTATTGTGTTCTTTATTGCTTCAGAACCCAGACTGGGACAACAGAAGGCTGTATGTTTGTGTGTGTGTATGTGTGTGTGTTTATTAGAAAAAGATTTCTCTTCTACTGGTTCACTCCCCCAAAAGCCTGCAACAGCTGTAGCTGGGCCAACCTGAAGTCTGGAGCCAAGAACTCAACCCAGGTCTCCCACAGGGGTGGCAGGGGTCGATCATGTGAGTCACCGCCTGCTGCCTCCCAAGGTGCGCATCCAGCAGGAAGCTGGAAGTGGAGCCAGAGCCAGAGCTCCGACATGGGATGTGAGCATCCAAAGTGGTGTCTTACCTACGGGGCCAAACGCCCAACCCAAAACCCTTAGCTGGCTCAACAGGCTGCTCTCCGCGGTCCTCACTGTACTTGGGACACTGAAGCCCACCTCCACTGTGTTCTACGTCCTAGGTGATGGTGCACCCAATGGAAAGACTGAAGTCCCATGTTCCTTCATCTTGAGCCATCTAGGACCAAACCTGACACAGCAGATCAAGTTAAGAAACACTGTCTAAGTAATCATCTCAAGCTCCACGATGGGAGATGGTAGGCCAACTTTTAGATTTAATTTATTTCTACCTTTCATACAATCTCTATCATTCTGCCAAGGAAAGAGTGAGCACTCAACAAAGAATTGGTGCTGGACCAGCACTGTGGCACAGTGAGTAAAGCCGCCACCTGCAGTGGGCGCTGGTTCTAGTCCTGGCTGCTCCACTTCTGATCCAGCTCTCTGCTATGGCCTGGGAAAGCAGTAGAAGATGGCCAAGGCCTTGGGCCCCTACACCCGCGTGGAAGACCTGGAAGAAGCTCCTGGCTCCTGGACTCAGATCGGTGCAGCTCGGGCAATTGTGGCCATCTGGGGAGTGAACCAGCAGATGGAAGACTTCAATCAATCTCTCTCTCTCTCTCTCCCCCTCTTCTCTCTCTGTGTAACTCTGACTTTTGAATAAATAAATAAATCTTTAAAAAAAAAAAAAAGAAAAAGAGTTTGTGTTTCCCTGCCTTTCCCAGCCCCAAGCCCCATGGGGCTACTTTGATTTCTGTTCAAAGTAACACTAAATAAAATGCAGACCACAGATGCTCAGTTACACTAGCCACATTTCAAATACCCCATAGACACCATGTGCCAAATGGATGGATACCGTGACACAGTTACTCTCCTCATCATAGGAAGGTTTATCAGACAGCATTGGTCTATAGTATTCTTTCAATTTCTCTCCTCAAAGCCATCCCCTCCCAAATAATGTATAATCAAAAAAAACAGGCTTCAGAAGTGGAGGCTTGGCTGGCGCCGCAGCTCAATAGGCTAATCCTCCGCCTGCAGCGCCGGCACACCGGGTTCTAGTCCCCCGTCAGGGCGCCAGATTCTGTCCAGGTTGCTCCTCTTCCAGGCCAGCTCTCTGCTGCTGGGAGTGTAGTGGAGGATGGCCCAAGTCCTTGGGCCCTGCATCCCATGGGAGACCAGGAGAAGCACCTGGCTCCTGCCTTCGGATCAGCGCGGTGTGCCAGCCGCAGCGCTCCAGCCATGGCGGCCATTGGAGGGTGAACCAATGGCAAAAGGAAGACCTTTCTCTCTGTCTCTCTCTCTCTCTCTCTCACTGTCCACTCTGCCTGTCAAAAAACAAACAAACAAACAAACAAAAAAAGCTCCTAGGCAAGACTGCCAACCCCAGCTCCCAACTAATATTATCATTAATATTAACAGGAGAAAACTGAGAAAAGCAACTCTTGCCATAATATCTATCATATTTGCTATTCAGACTATTGGGATAGGATATGATGTACAAAATGTGTTACCTTTAAAAATTTATTTTATTTCTTTGAAAGGTAAAGTGACAGAGAGAGAGATGAAACTTCATCCAGGTCTTCCACATGGGTGCAAAGGCCCAAGTACTTGGCCGTCTTCTGCTGCTATCCCAGGTGCAGTAACAGGGAGCTGGATCAGAAGTGGAGCAGCGGGGACTCGGACCACTGCTCATACAGGATGCTGGCATTGCAGGTGGCAGCTTAACCTGCTGAGGCAGAACGCCAGTCCCCAGAATGTTACCTTTAACATGACAATATCCTGATAGATTCACTGAGTCTTTGATGTGTGTCTATGTATTTTTGTCATCTTTTCTTTTTTTAAGGGTTTCTTTATTTATTTGAAGGTCAGAGTCACATACAGAGAGGAGAGGCAGAGAGAGAGAGAGAGAGAGACAGAGACAGAGAGAGACAGAGAGGTCTTCCATCCACTAGTTAACTCCCCAGTTGGCTGCATGGCTGGAGCTATGCTGATCCAAAGCCAGGAGCCAGGAGCTTCCTCCGGGTCTCCCACATGGGTGCAGGGGTCCAAGAACTTGGGCCATCTTCCACTGCTTTCCCAGGCCATGGCAGAGAGCTGGATCGGAAGTGGAGTGGCTGGGTCTTGAATTGGCATCCATATAGGATGCCGGCACTGCAGGCAGCAGCTTCACCCGCTACGCCACAGCGCCAGCTCCGAGCTTTTCACTACTACAACAAAACACCTGAGGAAACTAACTTTGTAATGGAAGAAGACATGTATTTATCTCACAAATGTGGAGGCTGAAGGTCCAAATGGCTTTGCACAGGTAAATGGCTGTACAAACGGTGACAAACCCAGTCACTGGAACAGTATACAGCAATAAAAAGGAATAAGCTAACAAGTCACTAAAAGACATGGAGGAAACGTGAGTGTACATTGCTGAGTAAAAGAAACTCATCTGGACAGGGTGCGTACTGCATCGATCCAACTTCTACGACAACCGGAAAAGGCATCACTATGGAGACAGTGAAGAAACCATCAGGGGTGAGGGAAGGAGGTGGGAGTTCCTAGAGCACAGGAGATGTCACGGGCAGGGAAACAGTTCTGTTTGACCCTGCCATGGTGGACACATGACCTGACGCATCTGTCAAACCCCACAGGGGGTCGGCGCCCCGGCTCACTAGGCTAATCCTCCACCTGCGGCGCTGGTACCCCAGGTTCTAGTCCCGGTAGGGCGCCGGATTCTGTCCCAGTTGCTCCTCTTCCAGGCCAGCTCTCTGCTGTGGCCAGGGAGTGCAGTGGAGGATGGCCCAAGTACTTGGGCCCCTGCACCTGCATGGGAGACCAGGAGGAAGCACCTGGCTCCTGGCTTCAGATTGGCAGAGCTCCAGCCGTAGCAGCCATTTGGGGGGTGAACCAACGGAAGGAAGACCTTGCTCTCTGTCTCTCTCTCTCACTGTCTAACTCTGCCTGTCAAAAAAAACAAAAAAACAAAAAAAAACAAAAAAAACAAAAAAAAAAACAAACCACAGGGGATTTTTGGAGAAGCTCTCACAGCTGGTAACAGAGGGCATGCCGGGCAAGGGTCTGGTGGTGACAGCAACTGGGCTCTACTCGGGCTTTTACAACCAACCCTCTCACAGGAGCTACCTCCCGAGGGCACACCCCAGTGACCACAGGCCAAATCATACACAAACTATTGCAGTCCACAGGATGCGAAAATCTTCACGCAACAGGACAAGCTGGTGAAGCTGATGCTTATGACTTAGGTACTGACACTGACCTTGGCAGGCACCACAGCAAACTCGACTCAGAAGACACCATGGTCATCTTAAGCACACAGCATTGAGTATGAGGATCTGTCAAAAACAGTGCACCTGACACCAAGACGCTATTCCGCTGAGGACTTGCCGGCTGCAAACTCACTGCACTGACAAAAAGAGGAAACTCCAAAGGGGCCCACTCGTTAAAACGGCAGGAAGGGTATGCTGGGGAAGAGAACTCGGAACAGGAGGGCAGATGAGGGCCCTGGCAGCTTTCACTGTTTCCAATTCAACCTATGACAGTGATGAAGAAGAAAAGCAGTTTCTGAAACTTACGGAGAACACATGAGAATGTCAAAGCTTCCACTCCTGTCTCTGTCTCTGTCTCTGTCTCTCTCTCTCTCTCTCTCTCTCTGCAGTGGATTTACGATCCAAAAGTGCCTAAGTCATCTTATAAAATCCCACAACAGGATACCAGTACACATTATTTTGGCTAAAATCCAAAATGCTGACAACACCAAGTGCAGGTGAGGATGTGAAACAAACAGAACAATGAGGACTACCTCGTTGCAAGGAGTGGTAAATGGTCTGGCAGTTTTCTTTTTTTTTTTTTTTTTTTAATTTATTTGACAGATAGAGTTAGTCAGCGAGAGAGACAGAAAGGTCTTCCTTCTGTTGGTTCACCCCCCAAAATGCCTGCTACGGCTGGCATGCTGCGCTGATCCAAAGCCAGGAGCCAAGTGCTTCCTCCTGGTCTCCCACGCGGGTGCAGGGGCCCAAGCACCTGGCCCATCCTCCACTGCCTTCCCGGGCCACAGCAGAGAGCTGGACTGGAAGAGGAGCAACCAGGACTAGAACCCAGCGCCCATCTGGGGTGCCGGTGCCAAAGGCGGAAGATTAACCAAGTGAGCCATGGCACCCGCCCTGGTCTGGCGGTTTTCTACAAATCTAAACACACTCTTTGCCATGTGAGCCAGCAATCACTGAAGAAATCAGAAACGTATGTCCACCCAAGGTTTTCAAAACCTGCACCTGAGTGTTTACAGAAACTTTGTCCATAATTGTACAAACTTGGAAGCAATGAAGACCCCCTTCCCATAGGTGAATGGATGTACAAACAGCAGTAAATCCAGGCAACAAGAGTATTACTCAGCAATGAAAAGTAATGAGCTTTCAAGCCATGAAAAGACTTGGAGGAACCTTAAATGCATATTGCTAATAAGTTAAATGAGCATGCATGGTTTCAGCTGACATGCACGGCATTTGGAAAAGGCAACACCATGGAGATGGTAAAAAGACCAATGGTCTGGGGCTGGTGCTGTGGTATAGCAGATAAAGCCACTGCCTGCAGTGCCAGCATCCCATATGGACGCTGGTTCTAGTCTCGGCTGCTCCTCTTCTGATCCAGCTCTCTGCTGTGGCCTGGGATAGCAGTAGAAGATGGCCCAAGTCCTTGGGCCCCTGCACCTGCATGGGAGACCTGGAAGAAGCTCCTGGCTCCTGGATTCAGATCGGTGCAGCTCAGGCAATTGTGGCCATCTGGGGAGTGAACCAGCGGATGGAAGACGTCTCTCTCTGTCTCTACCTCTCTCTGTAGCTCTGCCTTTCAAATAAATAAAATAAATCTAATAAATATAAAAAAAGACCAATGGTGTCCAGGGAGGGGTGGACAGACAGAACACAGGGGTATTTTAGGGCAGTGATACTATTATGTAGACATTGGAATGATGGACGCGAGAGCTGTGACAGATTTGTCAAAACCCACAGAAGTGCACAACACCCAGAGCGAATCTTCATGTAAGCTACAAGCTACAAGTTAACAACAATGTATCCATGCTACGCTGCAACATCCTGGGAACAAATGGACCAGCTCACACAGGATGCTAGTAACAGGGGACAGCGGGACTGATGAAAGGCGCTGAGGAGGCATCAACCCACCTGTGCTTTCTGTACCATTTTCCCACACAGTTAAAAGTGCTCAAAAAAAGCAGGTAAAGCCAATGTCTGCAGCACTGTATCCAATATGAGCACCAATTCAAGAACCGACTGCTCCACTTCCCATCCAGCTCTCTGCTATGGCCTGGGAAAGCAGTGGAAGATGGCACAAGTGCTTGGGCCCCTGCACCCACGTGGGAGACCCGAAGAAGCTCCTGGCTCCTGGATTCAGATCAGCCCAACTCCAGCTGCTGCAGCCATACGGGGAGTGAACCAGCAATGGAAGACCTCTCTCTCTCTCTCCCTCTGCCTTTCAAATAAATAAAAATAATATTTAAAAATTAATTTCCATAATGTATGTGAAATGTATTATGTCAAAATCAAACCTAGTTTATTCTGGCCAGCGCCACGGCTCACTAAGCTAATCCTCCGCCTGCGGCGCCGGCACCCCGGGTTCTAGTCCGGTTGGGGCACTGGATTCTGTCCTGGTTGCCCCTCTTCCAGTCCTGCTCTCTGCTGTGGCCCGGGAGTGCAGTGGAGGATGGCCCAGGTGCTTGGGCCCTGCACCCGCATGGGAAACCAGGAGGAGGTGCCTGGCTCCTGGCTTCGGATAGGCACAGCGCCGGCTGTGGTGGCCATTTTGGGGGGGAGAACCAATGGAAGGAAGACCTTTCTCTCTGTCTCTCTCTCACTCACTGTCTAACTCTGCCTGTTAAAAAAGAAAAGAAAAAGAAAAAAAACCTAGTTTATTCTGATGTTTATCAAATAATATTAAAAGACAATGAATTAGCATCTTTGATTGCTTTCTTATGGCTCTTGTATGGCACAACTAGAGATTTTCCTTTGGAAATCCTACTGAAAACTGCACTTCACTACCTATCATAGGAGTCAGTATATACAAGGTGGAAGGAAGAAAGAGAAATGCCTTGAGGATGAGGCAAGACCCCTCATAAGGTGTGTCATTAATTTTTCAGAGAGCGGAGCTGCATCCTGAAATTTTGATCCGCATGGAATCCTTCATGGGCGTGTTAGAATACAGTCAGGCTGCAGAGCCTGGCTACCAACCCAGTGGGTATGGCTGGTAATTTCCTACAGATACAGTTATCTTACATTTTCCTGCAGAAAAACAAAAATGACACAAAAGTCAACCACTGATAATCGCATCATGCAGAACTATGCACTTTGAAACCAAGTGGTAATTTTAGAATTTTGCAGCTAAAATCCACCAGGAAAACTCATATTTGCTGCCTCTGAGTAATAACGGGATTGCTACATAACAAGCAGCAAAGAGACCACATGTGCTCGCATTGTCAGTGGGATTTCACTCCCCACCCTGCAGAAAGGAGAGATGCTTGGGGACTCTGTGTACCTGAGAGGAGAGGAAGAAAAGTCAATTCTACACCTCAAATCCTTTATTTCCTCTGCGATGAATCTGCCTCCTCAGTCTGCAACTCCACAGCGAGGCACATTCAAATCAAGCACCAACACGTGTTATTAGGAGAGCCACTCGTCTCAAGGGCCTGGATCACGGACTTGCTGGGTTTACCTGTTTACGCACCTCACTCTGGAAAGGATTTAAGTCACAGCACATTGCCTGTTTGCGGACAGGGACCTGGGACAGATCACAAGATGGAGCGGCGGAACTGGGAAAACATGCAAAGCTTGTTCCAAGTCTACGCATGGGCTGTGCAGATGTTCGTTCCCCAGGGAGACTGCATCCCAGCCAGAATGCATTTCCTGTCCCCCTGCTGCCACACAGGCATGAGTATATTCTAGGAGCTGGGGATGCAGTGGTGAGAACAAGGCAGAAGGTGCTCGCCTCCGATGGAGTAAAGGCAGAGTCCCAGGACCAGAAGTGAAATCATGCACCAAATGCCTGCCCAGCTGGACACTAGTTCAGAGAAGAGTCATTCTGAGACTTAACATCTGCCTCTAGATATCAGAGGACCATATTTTAGGAAAGAAAAGCTGGGGCCAGCATTGTGGTGTAGCAGGTAAAAGATGCTGCCTGCAATGCCAGCATTCCATATGGGCACCAGTTCGTGTGCTGCCCGCTCCACTTCCAATCCAGCTCCCTGCTTACAGGCCTGGGAAAAACAGTGGAATGTGGCCCAAGTGTCTGGGTCTCTGCCACCCTTGTTGGAGACCTGGGTGAAGCTCCTGGCTTCAACATGGCTGTTGTGGCCACGTGGAGAATGAAGCAGCAGATGGAAGATTCTCTCTCTCTCTCTCTCTCTCTCTCTCTCTCTCTATGCTTGCTCGCTCTCGCTCGCTCTGTCTCTCCCTCTTTCTCTGCCTTTCAAACAAATAAATAAATCTTCTAAAAAAGAAGAGACACTTGGTGAGGCTATTGGTTATAAATGGGTGCACTGGGGAAAGTCAGAGGAAACCAACGTGGGACCAACAGAGCAACAGAAGGAAGAGTTGTTTTTAATAAACAAGCCTTTCTAAGAACGGGAAAGACCATGGGTGGTGCCCCAGCAGAGGTGGGGACACTCACCGCATGCATTACTGGGAGACTGTCTGTGACAGGCTGACAGACACACAGGGGCAAGGAGAGGAGGAGAGGTTGCCTCCAACTTTATGTTTCAGGAGACTTCAAGTCGAACCACAAAAATGCCCTGCACATCACAGTCCTCATAATTGCAGCTTTAATGGGAGGCCTTAATCGTCACATAATGATATAACAGGCCATCATTCCCTTGGTCCCCTGCCATCCGGAGTTGGTCTGAAGCATTATACACTGATTTCTGATCATTATGCCGGGCTCTGGGGCAATGAGTGGCTTCCAAATGCCAACTGCCTCTCCAAGAAAGGAGGAACTGGGCCTTGGAAACAAAAAGCACATGGCGTGGAATTACCAAAGTGCACGCAGTCACATGGGCAACTTCAGGTCTGCAAAACACGAATAGTGCTGGCAGCCCAAGACCACCAGGGTAGGCAGAACTTCAAACAATGCCCCGGGGATGTCCTTGTGTTAACCCCAGACCCAGTCCACACGATGAGACAGCACTGCCTATGCTATGTCGCGTTATGTGGCGTGGTTATTACACGGTTTGTGTGGCACAGTTGACTTATCTAGGTGGGTCAAACATAATACAGCCCTTCAAAAATGGAGGGCTTTCTCCAGCTGATGGCAGACAAGTATCTAAAGACATTCAAAGCACAAGACGGATCTGGTGCACCTGCTTCCTTGAAGTTAGAGGGGGTCACATGACAAGGAATGCAGTGACCTCTAGAAGCTGAAAGTGACACCCAACCAACAGCCTACAAGAAAATGGGTGTTCATGTCTACAACCTCAAGGAACTGAACTCTGCCACCAACCTGAATGGCATGGGAAACCCAACTTCAGGTCTCCCCGGAGCCTCCGGATAAAAGCCCAGCTCAGCCAACACCTGGAGGGCAGCCTTATGGTGTCCTGAGCAGAGAATCCAGCCAAACTTACCCAGCCTTCTGGCCTACAGAGCTAAGGAATGCTGCTGTTTTAAACACTGAAGTGCATGGCCATTCACTACACAATTAAAAACAGAGTCCAAACAGTAAGTCAAGACCTCAGAATGGCCCACACTCCAGAACACATCTCCCCCAGCTAAGCGGATCAGATGAGCCCAGATGCAGGGAAGTCTAAGGAAAGCAGTTGAAATCATGGACAGAAAAGGCTCCACTCACTCGGGCAAGAAGGGAAGCAGAGAGCAACAGCCATGCGAGGTCCTGCAGAGGGTGACAGTGGTGGGGGAGGGAGTGCTGTGAGCTCGGGCGTACACTGAAGTGCTGCTGAAACCCAGGAGATTCACTGGGCTTCACATACGCCCTGGGGTTTATACTGCTCCTGGTAAAGGCTCTCGCAGAGAAAGAGGGGCTGGGGTCCAGGAGGAGAGGCTGGCCCTTGCCAGTTCCCTCTCCAAAGCCAGGCCAATGTTTGTCTCCTGAGCTTGCAATTCACACTAAAGGAGAGTTCCACAATGACTAATGGCCATTGTGATGGCCTGGTTGGGGGGGGGAGGGTGTCCTAAACCTTCTTACCACCCTGGGTGCACCGGCTGCCTGTTCATGGGTCTCCCAGCTGCTGGACCTGCCTCCTGGGGGCCTATCGGCAACACAGCGAGTGAGTGGGCCTCTCTAATGTGACAGGTCTGAGACTGTCATTCTCCACCAAAACCTCCCAGCAGATGCCAAGTTCTTCAAGTGACCCACGAGACCCGCAAGGATGCCCCCCACCAGCTCTCTGGGCTGCTCTCCACCCCTCCCCTCCTCCTCCAAGCTCACCTCTGCCTCAGCATCTTTCTGGAAGGCTCTTCTCCCAAATAGCCATGTGGTTGTCTCCCTCACGTGCCCTTACTTCCGTCCTCTGCTCAACTGTAATCAGGGAGACTGTCTCAGACTATCCTTTTACTCTATAACCCCCTGCCACATCCAGTCCATCCCCACCTGTCATGCTTTTATTTGCATGGGTGTTTACTTAGGTTAGTCCTCTTCCCACCAGAATACTTAACATTCTATGAGCTTGCTTTGCTCACTGCTGTATCCCAAGATCCTCTCAAAGCATCTTGCACAGTAAATACTTAATGAATCAATGAATGACAGGCACTCTTCTGGGAACGCTGGGTGGTCAGATTCTATCACCCGGGGTCAAACAAGAAATATCAGATTCCAGAGGACCCAACTAATGGGAGGTCACAGTTGCTAAGTTCATTGAAAATTCAATCAAGAGATGTTTATTCTAGCTTCCAAAGTCTTTGAAATCCATGTTGTGTCTGTCAGCTTTTCATTATTTTAACAGAAATATCCTAAAGGAACTACTTACAAAAGAGGAAGGTTCCTTTTGGCTTACCGTTTTGATGGTTTATAGTCTGAAAATCAGGTAGCCCCACTGGTTTGGGCATCGGCTGAGACAGGGTGATCACGCTGCAAACCAGGAAGCAGAGACAGCGGTGAGGCTGAACTCAGCTTCAATACCCAACTCTGTAACGAGAGCTACCTTCCAAGGGTATACCCTCAAAAACCCAAGGGTCTCCCCATCACAACTGGATCCTTTCTCTACCCTTAAGCCATCTACCACTAACATTAATACATTAACCATTAACATAGACCTTGGGGGTTAAACATTTGTATGAGCTAGGGGAGCCCAACTTTATTCAAACCACAGCACATGCATATGAGATGTCTTCAAAAAGTTCATTAAAAATGGGTATTATGGGGCTTAGCACTGTGGCCCAGTATGCTAAGCCTCTGCCTGCAATGCCAGCATCCCATATGGGCACTGGCTGCTCCTCTTCTGATCCAGCTCTCTGCTGTGGCCCGGGAAGCCAGTGGAAGATGGCCCAAGTGCTTGAGTCCCTGCACCCATGGAAGAGGTGGAAGATCCAGAAGACGTTCCTGGCTCCTGGCTCCGGATCAGCCCAACTCCAGCCATTGTGGCCATTATGTCAGCAAACCAGCAGATGGAAGACCTTTCTCTCTGTCTCTGCCTCTCTCTGTAACTCTGCCTCTCAAATAAATAAAATCTTTAAAAAAAAAAATGGGTATTGTGGGGAGCAACTGGGAGCAACTCGGACTAGACTAAGTTACTGGAATTAAGACTTATTCTATGCATCTGCTCTCCCACAATATGGCACTGGGAGAGGAGGAAACAGCTTCTACACAGCTGCCTCCAGTTCAACCAATAAACAGCAGGAGCTGCTCCTGATTGGAGGAGAGCAGCGTACTCGGCGTGTGGGTAGCAGAGTTGGGATTGGTGGAAGAGGACTATAAAGGAGGAGAGAGACAACATGCACCAGGAACATCTATCTGAAGGAACACCTGTGCAGCCCCCAAGAGAGCCGGCCAGCGGTGTGCCGCTCCCCCGCGGAAGTGGGGAAAGTGGCAGGGGGAACCGCCCTTCCACGGAGGTGGAAGGGACGGTAGCCAACCCGGGAAGAACCAGCAGCAAACCCGGGGAGGGCCGAGCAGACAAAAGAACAGCGCAGGGTCCTGTGTCGTTCCTCCACGAAGACGGGGAGCGACATAATGGTGCCGTGACTCGGATATGAAGCCTAGGCAGGGTTTAGTGTCGTTCCTCCACGAAGAGGGGGAGCGACATAATGGTGCCGTGACTCGAATAGGAAGCCTAGGCAGGGCTTAGTGTCGTTCCTCCACGAAGAGGGGGAACGACATAATGGTGCCGTGACTCGGATAGGAAATCTAGGAGGGAAGAAACGGGAAGAAGTGGGAAAATACCGGAGAGAGAGACTAGCAAAGAGCCTAGGGAAAAGCCGGACGGAAAAGGTGCCAGAAGAAGCTATTGAAAGCCTAGGCATAGACTCGGATACGGACTGTGGGAAAGAAGTTAGGATTTAAAGTGAAAGCAAGAAGAAACTTAGACTCAGATAAGGACTGCAGGTTGAAAGTGAAAGTGAAACCTAGAAGAAACTTAGACTCGGATACGGACTGTGGGGAGAAGCCAGGAGAAATGAGAGGGGAATATTGTTGGAAAAAAACTTAGGGAAACATACCGGGTAGAGAAAAATGTTAGGGGGGAAGCCGCCGTGGGGTGAGGCGCCGAGAAGCAGCCTCGGGGCGGGCGCCGGAAAGCCGCGGGGATAAGAGAAACAGAAGTTTTAGAAGTAAAATGAGAGAAATAGGAATGCTGGCAGATAGAAGTAAAATAGGAGAAATAGGAATGCCCGGAGATAGAGAAATAGAGAAAAATAAGGCCTCCCCACAACATGGCAATGAGAGGGCTTGGATTCGGTCTGCCTGATTAGTAAGACGATAAGCACCTGTAGGCGGCTGCAGGTCACTGAAGACAGGCACGTTATCAACACCAATAAGTCTCCCCACAAGACGGCAATGAGAAGGCTTGGATTCGGTTTGCCTGATTGGTAGGGCTTGTAAGCACCTGCAGGCAGTTCTAGCAGAGCAGAGCATGCGCTGCAGGGCACCAAACACAGGCACGCATCAGCGCCTAAAAACCTCCTCACAACATGGCAAAGAGAGGACCCGGATTCGGTTTGCCTGATTGATAGGGCTTGTAAGCACCTGTGGGCAACTCTAGCAAGCAGAGCAGAGTGTGTGCCGCGGGGCACCAAAGACAGGCACGTATCAACACCAAAAATAAAAAGAAAGGGGGATCTGTGGGGAGCAACTGGGAGCAACTCAGACTAGACTAAGTTACTGGAATTAAGACTTATTCTATGCATCTGCTCTCCCACAATATGGCACTGGGAGAGGAGGAAACAGCTTCTACACAGCTGCCTCCAGTTCAACCAATAAACAGCAGGAGCTGCTCCTGATTGGAGGAGAGCAGCGTACTCGGCGTGTGGGCAGCAGAGTTGGGATTGGTGGAAGACAAAATTTGCCGAGCAGACAAAAGAACAGCGCAGGGTCCTGTGTCGTTCCTCCACGAAGACGGGGAGCAACAGGTATTAGGAAAAAAACTATGCATGGATTCCAAAGAAGAACCAAGCTTACCTTCTAATTTCATTCTGCCACCGCTTTTTGAAGTGCCCTTATGCTTTATTCATTCTTTCAGCAAATAAGTTGTAGGCATCTACCCTGTCTACACCTGTCATAAGAATTTCTTCCACATGGGAAAAGGAAAGCTCCTCATTTCTAATAATGCACAACAGAAGGAGCATTTTATGGGCGAGTCACATAGAAGCAATAGAGTGGTCTAGAAATAACTACTGGGAGATCCTGTGAAATCCAGCATAAATTTATAAACAGGTGAGAAACCTCCGAACTGCAACTTGAGAGACTGGCTTCTCGCTTGCTTTTTCTGGCCTGCTCATTTTCTTAGTTTATCCACCTGTCTCCCAAGGGGTCCTACATCTAGAACAAATCCGCAAGGAGGAACTTCTCCTTCTAGTCCAATCAGAAAGTACAGCAGAAAGACATCGAAGGCTGCAGAGGCCCAGCTGGTGACTCTCCAACTGCTGAGGCCACCAAACCAGCAGCTGGGGCCCTTTTGTTGACTAAGAGGACAACTTACAGATGGGAGGGAGGGTGAGAAGAGGACCTACAAGGCAGGTGGCCTGAGAGACCTAGCAGAAGTGGCAGAGCCACCGAGGTCCTCCTAACAAAATGATCAGATTTCCACCTCATGACCTTACAGCTGCCAGGTGCACCTGCCCTGCTTCCTCAGCGAGAGAGCCATGTTTTCCAAAAAAGGTCAGCCTCAAAATCGTCAAAAGGTGATTCGCTCGGGGAACAGTCACAGACCCAAGGCACCCTTATCTCGAGCTGCCAAGATGCTTAAGTTTCTTCCCAACACACGGCAAGAAAGGGTCGTGGCCCCGAAAGTTCTGTTTCCTGCACCAGGAGTCTATAGACTAAAAGAATGAAGGCTCTCCACATTCCCACACTCGGTGGCTAGGGAAGAGCTCGTGGGAGCCACATCTCCACCCAGCAGCCTCCGTCTGGAATAACCAGACGTCTGTCAGGAGGAAGGTGGAGTCCCCACACCGACTTGTGCTGAATGTCCCTGCACAGCCAGGCCCACTGGCAGCAGCAGCACTGGGCAACCTTCAACTTGAGGTACACCAGAGAGGCTCAACAAGCCCATCCCCGAACAGGCCCATCTTGTCCTCAGACATTTGCGGCTGTTTTTCCAAAAATTCCAAAGAGTTTATTAATTTATACTGTAAAAAGTTAAAGCAGGCAGGGGCCGGTGCTGTGGCATAGTCGGTAAAGCTGCTGCCGGCATCCTATATGGGCACCTGTTCAAGTCCCGGCTGCTCCTCTTCCCATCTGGCTCCCTACTGTGGCCTGGGAAAGCAGCAGAAGATGGACCAAGTGCTTGGTCAGGCCTCTGCACCTGCGTGGGAGACCCGGAAGAAGCTCTTGGCTCCAGCTGTTGGGGCCATCTAGGGAGTGAATCAGTGGATAGAAGACCTCTCTTTCTCTCTGCTTCTCTCTAACTCTGCCTTTCAAATACATAAATAAATCTTAAAGAAAAAAAAGTTAAAACAGGCAAATCAGCTTGTGGAAACAACCTAAATATCGATCAACAGCTTAAAAAATAACCAAAAATAAGGGAATATCCACAGCATTGACTCCCATCCACTGGTGAGAATTAAATAATGACAATCACAGGCCACCACAAGGATGAATCTCACAAACACAAGGTTGAGCACAAGACAACAAAGAGGACACTCCACCCAACGCCTGTTACGTAAAATTCTGCAAAGTTCCACAGGGAAAACTTACGTCGGCAGCCAGGAGGATGGGTACCCTCAGGGAGTGCTGCCTGTCGGGAGCACCACGGGATTTCTGCGGCGCTGGCCGTGTCGTGTTGCAGGATCTGGGTGCTGTGGCCCGAGACTGTTCATGTCATTAAACTGTATCATGCTGCACCCTCGGAATTCTGCATACTTTTCTGTCTTTCTGTCACACTGAATTGTCCAAAGAAGCAGTTCTTGGATTGTTCCTTTTGATTATTCTTTTTTTTTTTATCTTTTATTTAATGAATATAAATTTCCAAAGTACGACTCATGGGTTACAATGGCTTTCCCCCCCATACCGTCCCTCCCACCCACAACCCTCCCCTTTCCCACTCCCTCTCCCCTTCCATTCACATCAAGATTCATTTTCGATTACCTTTTGATTATTCTTAACAACATGCGTTGCCGCAGGGATGGCTCCAAACACCTCTCTCACCTCATCTCCTGCTCCCCTTCTCCTGTTCACTGCTTCTTCCTCTTCTTGGCTCAGAACAGCCACAAACCAACCTCAGGGTACCTGCTGCCCCACCCCAACCCTCCCCTCCCAATGCAACCAAGGCTGGTTTCTCACCTCCATCACAATTTTACTCTAATGCAGGACTTGACAAAGTGCAGCTATGCTCCAGCCTGGCCTGCTGCCTAGTTCCATAAAGAAAATCAGTGGGGGCCGGCGCCACGGCTCACTAGGCTAATCCTCCCCCTGCGGCGCCGGCACACCAGGTTCTAGTCCCGGTCGGGGCACCGTATTCTGTCCCGGTTGCCCCTCTTCCAGTCCAGCTCTCTGCTGTGGCCCGGGAGTGCAGTGGAGGATGGCCCAAGTGCTTGGGCCCTGCACCCCATGGGAGACCAGGAGAAGTACCTGGCTCCTGCCATCGGAGCAGCGCAGTGCGCCGGCCGCAGCACGCCGGCCACAGCGGCCATTGGAGGGTGAACCAACGGCAAAGGAAGACCTTTCTCTCTGTCTCTCTCTCTCACTGTCCACTCTGCCTGTCAAAAAATAAAAAGAAAGAAAGAAAATCAGGGAGAACACAGCCACGCGTTTGCCTTCATGCACCCCTGGGACCGCTGCTGCACTACAAGAGTCGCTGTGCAGTTGGCCGGCCGACTCTAACATCTGTACCACCTGAGCCCTCAAGGAAAAGTCTGCCAGGCCCTGCTCCACCACCTCTTCACAGGACGCCCTCCCTGACCCCTGTTTTAAGTTGGAATCAACCCCCTCTCTTTCCCCCTGCAACTCCTCATCTTGCTCCCTCCCTCACTTTTCATCCGAAGTATTTACCAACAATAGACACAGTCCATATTTTGCTAATTTTTTAATTTTTATTTTTTTGTCTCCCCCCAAGAGAGTCTAGCTCCCTGGGGACAGAGATTTCCACATGCTTTGTCCTCTTGAAGCTCAAGTAGTAACCAGCCCAGAGCAGACACTCAATAAATGTCTTTTTTTTTAGAAAATTTATTTATTTATTTGAAGGTCAGAGTTACAGAGAGAGAGGAGAAGAGGAAGAGAGAGAGAGGTCTTCCATCTGCTGGTTCACTCTCCAGTTGGCCGAAACAGCCAGAGCTGCGCCAATCTGAAGCCAGGAGCCAGGAGCTTCTTCCGGGTCTCCCACGTGGGTGCAAGGCCCAAGCACTTAGACCATCTTCCACTGCTTTCCCAGGCCATAGCAGAGAGCTGGATCAAAAGTGGAGCAGCCGGGATACGAACCAGTACCCACATGGCATGCTGGAACTGCAGGCAGTGGCTTTACCGCTATGCCACAGCGCCAGCCCCTAGCTCAGTAACACTCTTCACTTTGAGGACTTTTTTTCGTCCTCCACTATGGGGAGGTTTAAGTTGAAATGAGATCTTTGGCAGGTGCATCATATCTTGTAAAACCTACACAGATTAGAGGCAGCAGCAGTAACCAGCACCAAAAAGATTCAATATTAGCAAGTGACCATTAAGAACAGGATGGGAAGAAAGACAAGGGGTTGTGTTCTTAGGTTTGTCTGCTTGAAGCTGAAAGGAATCGCAGGGCTGAGGAGCCGCTGTCAATAAATAACCACTCCCCCGGAGCAGCTCCTTTGATTGTCGGTCATGTGGTCCTCATCCTGGGAAAACCAGGGAGCTGATGGCAGCAGAAATAGTTTGGATTCTTGGCACATTTCCAGAGTTATTTTCCAGTGCCTCAGTAAATCCTCATTTTCTCCCACAGCAAAAATAGTTCCAAGGTTGGGATCCCTCAGTATAGCTCCTTACAACTGTGAATCTACAGCGATCTCAAAATAAAGGACTTACTGAAGAAGAAAAAAAAAAAAAGACTGTCCTCAACCCCTCGAGGACTGGGCTTAGTTACCCATTCTGTGAAGACCCAGAATAGCTGGAAAGCACCAGATTCTCCGTGCTGTGGGACTGACAAGCCAATGTCTGGTCAAAGCACCACGACCTTTAGAAACTTCCATGACGTGGGCTGTATAGTCCTCCAAATGCAAAAGGCTCAGGCAGCAGTGCAGCCCCCAGAGACATGAGGCTTCCTGAAGACAGGAGGCCCACTATGCTCACCTGCCACATTGTAGCCACCAGCAAGAAAATCAAGCCAAGTACAGGAAAAATACATAGGCAAGGGGCAAGCATTCTGCACGGCAGATAAGATGCTGGCTGGTACGCCTGGGTTCGAGTCCTGGCTCCTGCTGTTGATTCTAAGTTTCTCTAACGTACCCCTTGGGAGACAGAAGTGAATGTTCAAGTAGTGGGATCCCTGCCAATCACATGGGATACGTATCCTTAACTGAGTTCCTGGCTCCCAGCTTCAGCCCCAGACCCATCCTGGTCATTGCAGGTATTTGGGGAATGAACCAGTAGATGGTATCTCTCTCTCCCTCTCTCCCTCCCTCCCTCCCTCCCTCTCTCCCTCTCTCCCTCCCTCCCTCCCTCTCTCCCTCCCTTTCTCCCTCCCTCTCTCCCTCTCTCCTCTCTCCCTCTCTCCTCTCTCCCTCCCTCTCTCCCTCCCTCTCTCCCTCTCTCCCTCTCTCCTCTCTCCCTCCCTCCCTCCCTCTCTCCCTCCCTTTCTCCCTCTCTCCTCTCTCCCTCTCTCCTCTCTCCCTCCCTCTCTCCCTCTCTTCCTCTCTCCTCTCTCCCTCCCTCTCTCCCTCTCTCCCTCTCTCCCTCCCTCCCTCCCTCTCTCCCTCCCTCCCTCCCTCTCTCCCTCCCTTTCTCCCTCCCTCTCTCCCTCCCTCCCTCCCTCTCTCCCTCTCTCCCTCTCTCTGCCTTCTGGCTCACCATGTGATCATTTTTCCACCATCTGCTGGCCTTACCATGAACCTGAACTGATGGGGCCCCCTGATCTTGGACTGTGAACCTCCAAACTGCAAGCTGAAATAGACCTTCTTCCCTCCCAAGTAACTCCTCTCGGGTATGTTACTGGAAGTTAACAGAAAGCTGACTAATACAGATAATGACAAACATTACTGATGGAGATGTCGAGTCATCACAATCCTCAGATACCAGCAGTGGGAATGTAGCACGGAGCAGCTGCTTTGGAAAATGACCTGGCAGTGCCTTAAGACGTTACCACATGACCCAGTAACTCTCCTCTTAGGTTAATGAGAACACACAGCTCCACAAGCCTCTACACGGACACTCTCAGCAGCAGTATTCCTAACAGCCAGCGAGTGGAAACAACCGAAGCAACGCATCAACAAAAGGTGACAGGTCCACACCACAGAACATCATGTGGCAAAAAAAGAAAGCCCTCTGACATGCTACAACACAAACGCACCTGAAAACACCATGCCAAATGGAAGAAGCCCGTCAAAAACATATGAGTCTATTTTCACGAGATATCCAGCAAAGGCAAATATATAGTGACACAAAGTAAATCAGCAGCTGCCCGGGACCAGGAAAAATGCAGGTATCTGAGACAGTGACAGCGAAGGGGTTTGGGCTTCCTCCAGGGATGGTGAAATGTTACCAAGTTGACAGTGGTGACAGCTGCACATCCCCACAGACACAGTAGAAGCCACTGATCACGCACTTTAAGTGGTGAGTTATAAGGAATGTGTATTGTGTCCCAATAAAACCGTTTTAAAAGATAAAGATGGGGGGGGAGTCGGCACTGTGGTATAGTGGGTAAAGCAGCCACCTACAGTGCTGGCATCCCATATCGGTGCCGGTTTGTGTCCCAGCTACTCCATTTCCAATCCAGCTCTCTACTATGGCCTGGGAAAGCAGCAGAAGATGGCCCAAGTCCTTGGGCCCTTGTACCCAGGTGGGAGACCCGGAAGAAGCTCCTGGCTCCTGGCTTCGGATCAGCACAGCTCCAGCCATTGCAACCATCTGGGGGAGTAAACCAGCGGATGGAAGACTCTCTCTCTCTCGCTCTCGCTCTCGCTCTCTTGTTCTCTCTGCCCTTTAAATAAATAAAATCAGCAAACATAAAACTTTAAAAAATAATACTAAGATAAAGGCAGTCCCCACTCAAAGACTCTAAACAGCACTGACTCTTGCTCCAAAAATACACTTGGTCCCTCGTAGAAGTGTTAGCTCCAGCCAGGGCCAACTCTCTAACCTAGACCTGGTGTAGGACCTGGATTCTACCGGGTTCTCCTCCTTCCCTACTTCGTGGCTTCCTTAGGAAAAGATCAATAAATGCAATCTGTGGCACTCTACAAAAATATTAATGTGCTACAAAAAAGGGAAGAGCCACGGAGGAGGCAAGGCAGTGAGGCACGGGATGGACCCAGGAAGGAGGCAGCTTGCTGAGAGCAGGGTGCTCATTTAGGCCTCTTATTTCTCCCAGCTTCAGATCTCCTGGCAGGAAAATGGATCAAACTGAGTGCTCTCTGGGCACCCCGGATGGTGAAAATGGTTTTCAGGTATTCTGCAAAATACGATATCATAAAAATGAAAATACTCACCAGCGCTAAGGAGCCCCAGAAGGGGCTGATGGCATCAGGGTGGATTTATCTCCCCTATTTGTTAACAAAAATAAGTAAACACAGCCACAGCTGCTGAGTCTCTTGGCTTTCATTTCAACAACAATGTTCAATTAGGATTCGATATGGGTAAGTATTTCTGTCTTGGTACCTAAGCAATTCACAATTGCTCAAAACATCGACCAGGAACTCATGTGGCATCTCCGTCTACACTGCTGAGGCCAACTGGCTGTGCACCTGTAAGACAGAAACCTGCCCTCTGTAAGGTCTCCGCTCCAGGCTGACGTCATCCCCGGGGACGACTTCCCAGGTTCACATCTCGGCCACTCGCCGGTCGTGAGACATGTGTCAGGACACCCAACATTTCCCTTGCTCATTTTCCTCATCTGTAAAATGTGGACATGAATGCCCAGTGCCTAGGGATGCTTCTGGGGATCCAATGGAATGAAAGGTGCCCACCACGCCGGCTGGCACCCCCCGTGCTCGGCAAGCTGTCACTATCACTGGTGTTCCGTAAAGTGTATTCCTGGACATAGTCTTCTGGCTGAACAATATTTTTATGGATCCCCAGGCACTGCAGACATGCTAGACACTGGATGTTCACAGAGCTGCCAGTCGGCAGGGAAGACGGCTCACAAACAGGCGCACAGAGATGAACAAGCTGATGAACAGCCGTTAAGTGCTATAAACAAGGGACAAGGGGTTGGGGATGGCACTTCAGAGAGAAGACTCTGGGATGGGAATCTGGTCTGGATTCAAACCCAGATCCACTCCTGATTCTAGCTCCCTGCTAACACACACCCTGGGAAGGCAGTAGATGATGGCTCAAGTACTTGGGTCCCTGCCCTCCATGTGGGAGACCTGTATTGAGCTCCTGGCTCCAGTCTTGCCCAGCCCCAGTCATTGTGGACATTTTAGAAATGAACCAACAGGGGCTGGCACTGAGGGATAGCAGGTTAAGCTACCACGTGCAGCACTGGCATCCTACATGGGCACCAGTTCGAGTCCCAGCTATTCCACTTCCGATCCAGCTCCCTGCTACTGTCCTGGGAAAAGCAACAGAAGATGGCACAAATGACTGGGGCCCTGCTACTCTCAAGGGAGACCTGGAGGAAGTTCCTGGCTTCTGGCTTCACCCTGGCCCAGCCCTGGCCATTGTGAACCTGCATGAGCCTTCCTGCAGAATCGGGCACAGGAACTCCTGCGGGAGTATCTACCCAACACCCTCCACTGCACATCAGGCTCACGTCTGCCTGAGCAAATGTCCTCCCTCGCTGCTGTCCTCCTGCCAGGGGCCAGCCTCCTCTCCTCTCCCGCCCCTCACTCTCCGAAGTCCTATGGGATCTAAGGAGGCCCCTGTGCCCTGGGGGGACTCTCGCACATCAGATGTCTTTCAGCACCTCCCGCTCAGCATCACGGAGGAGAGAGGAGCTTTAATCAGGGCCCTTGGGAGGAGAGGTCGTCTCTGAAGGCATCCTAAGTCTGCGGGGCTCAGAGGCAAGCAGAGAAAGGGAAGGGCACGAGGGCTCTGGACAGGTGAGAACTGAAACGCCACACGGAAGGAAGACCCGGGATGGGAGTCTCAATCATCTGGCGCAAATGCAAGCCCACCAACAAGAATAAAGGAGCGTGGAGAACTATGAATACAGAAGGGCTTCAACACTTCTGAGGGTGTTCAGACACTGAGAAAAAAAAAAAAAAAAACACTAGGAGCTAGTGCTGTGGCGTAGCAGGCAAAGCTGCTGCCTGCAGTGCGGGCATCCCACATGGGTGCTGGTTCAAGCCCCGGCTGCTCCACTTCCGATCCAGCTCTCTGTTATGGCCTGGGAAAGCAGTGGAAGATGGCCCAGGTCATTGAGCCCCTGCACCTGCATGGGAGACCCGGAAGAAGCTCCTGGCTCCTGGTTTCGGATCAGTGCAGCTTCAGCCATTAAGGCCATCTGGGGAGTGAACCAGTGGATGGAAGACCTCTCTCTCTCTCTTTCCACCTCTGCTTCTCTGTAACTCTGCCTTCAAATAAATAAATAAATCTAAAAAAAAAAAAAAAAAAAAAAAAAAAAAAAAACACCTCTCACTTCTAGCTCCAGACGGGTCAGCCACACCAGGTCATTGTGGCCCATACAGACGTTGCCATGATGAGGTGGTCCACGTCAATTTCTAGAAGGCAAAAGCAAATCCTGGGAATGCAGCCCCAAGACTCCCGTGGCAGTGGTCACCTCTGAGAAAGACGTCTAGCATCAGCTATGGGGAGAGGCTTGATTTTTCATTAGCTTATCTTTTATATCACTTGAACTTTTGCTAAGTACATTTACAATTTTTATTAAAGAGAGTATTATGGGCCAGCGTCGCAGCTCACTAGACTAATCCTCCACCTGCGGCGCGGGCACCCCAGGTTCTAGTCCCGGTCAGGGCACAGGATTTTGTCCCGGTTGCTCCTCTTCCAGTCCAGTTCTCTGTTGTGGTCCAGGAGTGCAGTGGAGGATGCCCAAGTCCCTGAGCCCTGCACCCGTATGGGAGACCAGGAGGAAGCACCTGGCTCCTGGCTTTGGATCAGCGCAGCACGCCAGCCATAGCGGCCATTTGGGGAGTGAACCAACGAAAAAGGAAGACCTTTCTCTCTCTCTCTCTCTCCCTCTCTCTCTCTCTCTCTGTCTAACTCTGCCTGTCAAAAAGAGAGAGAGAGAGAGAAAGAGAGAGAGTATTATCTCCAAAAGGAATGCTGACTTAAAAAGGTCTGTTGACTTCCACATTTTGGGACTGGATTTCCTTTTTCTAAGTCACTGTAAGTCGCTTCTATTGGGAACCAAGGAGAAAACACGGCAGTGTTAAACTCATGTAAACAATACCTGATGGTTAAGTGCACAGAACCGCACACATGATATTCCACCCAGTCCTCTCCCAGGTCAAGTGGGTCCCTTCACTCTCTAGACTCTGAGAGCTCCCTGAGAAAGATGCATGTTTCCTATAAAAACCTAAATTCCTGGGGCCAGCATTGTGATGCAGCAGTTTAAGCTCCTGCCTACAACACCAGCACCCCATATGAGCGCCAGTTCCAGACCCAGCTGCTCCAATTCGGGTCCAGCTCCCCGCTGATGCACCTGGGGAGGTGAACCAGCACATGGAAGATCTCTTCTTCTCTCAGTTCCTCTCTCTCTCTCTCTCACTTTGCCTTTCAAATAAATATTTAAATATATATAAACTATATTTTCCAGCTTCATGGTTGTCAAAGTTTTGCTGGACAGCCCCGGCGTGACGCACATAAGGAGGCCATTTCCAGCTCCTTGCACCCGCGCTCAACTCATTTCTTGGAGCTTCTGCAGGCCCTCTCTGATTGGGCTCAGGTCTACACTCGCAGGGGTGTGGTGCGGTGGACGGGTCTCCAGGTATCCTGATCTGTAGCTAAGAAAGACTTGCTTCATCACTGGTCATGGATCCATCACCACTCCCCCACGGCACATAAAAGTTTAAGACTTCAATTAAGAACTCTCAAATTCCAGTGTCCCTGGAGGGGGAATGCTTTTCAAATAATAATAATAATAATAATAATTAGGGCATCTAAAGCCTGGGACAAAACATCCAACAAATCTCACCTCCAGCTCGGGAAGTTTGAGCTAAGGTACTCCTGGCTAAACAATTCTTCAGGTAAATTTGGCTTAAACAAACCGTGCCTCTGTGGGGTTTCTGAGTTACCTTCCTATTTATTTACTTGGGAGGCAAAGAGACAGAGACAGACAGTGAGAACTCTCAAATCATTCCATCACTGGTTCACTCCCCAAAATTCAGCAATGGCCAGAGCTGAGACAAGCTAGGGTCAGCAGCCAGAACTCAATCCAGGTCTCCCACATGGGTGGGGGTGATGGCAGAAACCCAGTTACTCAAGTCATCTTCCCAGGCTGTACATTAGCAGGAATCTGCAGTCTGGAACTGGAGGCAAGAATCAAACCCAGGCTAAACCGTTAGGCTAAACACCCTCTGTCTCTCTGTAACTCGGCCTTCCAAATAAATAAAAATCAATGTCAAAAAACCTTGCCTCCGACATCACCTCCTCCAGAAAGCTTCTGGGTCCTTCCCAGGCTAGATCAGAGTCCCCGTGGATGCTCCAAAATGTCTACATCAGAGATACCTTGTGAGTGCAAATCGGGTGGGAAGTGACTTGCCTTCAACTCACATTCTGTAGCAAGTGCAGTTTGTGCCGAGCTATTTGCCAGAAAAAGAGCAAAGTTCTTGAAGATGCTCTCACTCACACTTTAAATGCTAGTGAGAAAATGCCAGAGATCCATTTCAAAGATGTCCTTTTAAGAAGTAGTGCCTTTGGAGGAGAGTGACTTGGGATTTAAGGAAAGGCGATGCCTCCCCAGCCAGCATTTTGGTCCTATTTCTGGTCCCTTTAGGAGCTCCAACAACACCCCGGTGGGTTTTCAGTAACGGTTCTACCTTGAGGCCATTTTTCTACCCCACTAGACTAACAAGGACCATATTCTTTTTTTTTAAGATTTATTTTATTTATTTGAAAGACAGAGTTACAGAGAGAGATAGAGACAGAGAGAGGGGTCTTCAATCCACTGGTTCACTCCCCAGATGGCCCCAATGGCCGGAGCTGTGCCAATCCAAAGTCAGGAGCCAGGAGCTTCTTCTGGGCCATCTTCCACTGCTTTCCCAGGCCACAGCAGAGCGCTGGATTGGAAGAGGAGCAGCCGGGACTAGAACCAGCACCCATACGGGATGCCGGTGCTTCAGGCCAGGATGTTAACCCACTGAGCAACAGCGCCAGCCCCAAGGACCATATTCTTACTAATCTTTTGGTGTCATCTCTGTCCCTGACAGAGATATGCCCAATCTGCTGTGTGGATGGCTAGGAAGAGACACTTTTTTAAGTTTCCAAACTGGAATCTAACAAAAGGTAAAGACCTTGCATCTCGAAAAAATCAGTCTCTCTCTCTCTCTCTCTCTCTCCAATTCCACCAGCTCCAAGAAAATATTTGCTATTTAACAACTGCTGTATGCACTGTGGCAGAAAAAGACTGGCATTTCCCACCCCGTGAGTATACTGAAGAAAGCCTGGAAGAAAGGAAGAGAGAAATCTGTCACAATACATACTGGAGAAGAGCATTACAAAGTCTCCCTTTCCTAATGGAGGTACAGTCTGGCAGATGAACCTAAGCCACCTTCCTCTTGGTAGCATATGATTAAAATCTGCTTCGTTCTTCTAATTCGCCTGCCTCAAATTACCACACGGCTGCTGGCGCTGCAAACCTGGGCTTCACGGCTGCCCTTGAACTCCTAACTTTTCCTCCTCCTTTTTCTTTTACTCAGCAGTACACCACGAAGATGCCATCTACACCTGGTGGAGGAACCATGGCAGGAGGTGTCACTGAAGGTGCCCTCTTGGGCCACAATGCCCCTCAGCAGAAATACATCCCCCTGGAGGCTTGGAGACAAGGCACTGCCCTTGACAAGCTCCGAGTGCTGTCAAAGAAGTGGAGTGTGTTTTCCCCCATGACTCCAGAGACTTTATTACTCTCCTGCCTCAGCCTTCAAAACTAAGAAAGTCTGACAAGGCTGCAGCTAGTGCGTAACCAGAACGAACTTCGTTCTCCTATTTTTTCTAGACATTCTCTACAAAAGCAAGCTCCAGAATTGCTAAGATTTCAAACTCCACAGTCAATCTCAAAACAACAAGGTAACGCACCCGAGAGGACAGCAAATCCTATTGACATACATCATCCTTTCTTACTTTTGCTTTGCAATTTCTTGGGAGTTCACATGAAATTTCAAACTATAAGTAATATCTCTACCATTCTAAATAAGCGATGGAAAAAGAAAAAGGGGTTGGATACCTTTCAATTATCTGGTTAGGATACACAGAAAAATATTTGTAAGAACATGAGGTAGTGACAGGCTACTAAAGAAGGTAAATGGGAAAAAAGTTTCAACTTTGCACTTGGGCGGCAGTCCTAAGTAAGGCACCAGTCTGCTTTCTCTGCCCAGAGGTGGGATCAGTGTAAAGTTTTTCTACTGCACTATTTAAAAGGTTGTTGGCAGAAAAGACTTACATCACTGAGACTACCAGGCAGGGCTCAACAACAAAACAATGGTAGTATTTAGTACAGCAGGAGCAGACCTAGAACTCAGGACACAATGCCCCACCCAATCTCGCTAACTATGAGAACCTTGGCTAACCACACAATACTTCTCGGACCTCAGCCAGCTAATACACATCCTTACTACACTACTGCAGACAGTAGGAGAAATGCAAGGGAAGAAGCAGCCTGCGGCTAAACAAGGAGCCCGGAATACTCAACACCACCGCCGCCAGGACCTCCACAACACAGGGCTCACAAGGACTGGCATGGCTGCAGACCAACAGGCAGCAAAACGCGCATAGACCCTCCAAAATACAACGTCAGCTAGAAATACCCAGGAAGCATTATTAGACAACGTGTTGATGGGGCTTCCAAACTCCCTTCTAGTGAGAAGGCTAGTGAGTCACTGATTTCTTTCGAAAGCTGTTGAAGTGCATCTTGGCATCCATTAGTAAGTGATGTTGTGTTTGGATTTTCAGTTTGTGTGTGAAGACCCTGCATCAGTCCACCTTCACTTTCAAAGTCAATACTTACCGTCAACACCTATAGACATAAAGCAACCAATTATATCTCTGGGAGAAGACATGATAAACCAAACCCTGATCTATTAACATGCTATTAACTAAACATGCTATTAATGCTATTAACTGCTTTCCCATGCAACACAATAACCATATTTCAAAGCTTGGCATAACAGATAAATGCATTCAGACAAAATTCTGTTGTACATCTAAGATTAGTAATAATTGGTAATATTATTTCTTTGATTTTCTAGAACTTGAACTATCTGAATTAATATTCAAAATAATCCTTTGAAAAAAGAGTAGAACAGAAAATTCACAGGAGGCATCCAAGATATAAATAAATACCAAATAAAGGATAAATAATTGTGTCACAACTTGCAAAGCTACTCCTCAAATAACACGCATAATTTTGTACCATCCTGATAGGACTTTATAAATGTGTTATCTATTTACTGCTCATGAAACCATCTCAAAGGGAAACCCTCTACAATGGAAGGTCTAGGCTCTGAAACTGACAACATTAAGGCTTTCTTCATTGGCTAGTCCAAGCTAAGACATGAAGGACAGGAAAACATGTTCCCACTGGTAGCCCTGGTTTGGCTGTCTAGGTGCAGGAGAAAATGGAGACTAGTTCAGGACAGAGCTATCTAACAAAGGAAAAGTCATCACCTGTTCTTGGAAAGAATTTCAGAGCTCATATTCCAAAATAACAAGGACCAGTCCAGGGTGGTTCTGTCCCACCCACTGCAGGGACATGACCTACGTCTCCATGTCGGCTCTGTGTCTCTGGTAACTCTCATTCCTAGATCCACCTGTCTGCTGAGACTTGTCACTCGGATGCCATCACAGGCACCTCAACATCAATGTACCTAAGCAGGACACATCGTCTCCACCCCGCCTGCTCCTCCTCTAGTTTGTCTCTACGGGGCTAGTTTAATGGGCAGTGACCCGTGCATTGGTTCAGGGACCCGTGCTTCGAAGAGCCCTGTACTTGGTTTAATGTCTTCTGTCACTACCTTGATATTCTTCATACATTCTGAACAAGGAGCCTTGTGTTCTCACTGTGCACTGGGCCACACAAATTGAGACCAGTACTGTCCCTCCAAGAGTGGCATTGCCAGTTCCCTGTCACTGACACCAACCACCGGGGACTCATCCCAGGTTCCCTCTTCCTTCATTCCTGATTCCAATCATCGTGCTCTTTCATGCTTAAAGCTGTATACCAAACAAGGGATCGCATTGCTTGTAATGCACTTTTCTCTTTCTGGAGTTGACTTCCACTTGTCCTTTAATTATTAATCAAGTTGCATCAATACCAGATACTTACCGATGCCCCAGCCTGATCCGGATGCCTCCTCTTAGCCTGCCACCTGCATACAACCGTCTCTACATCCATCTCGTCTCTCCTACCCCAACGGACTGTGAGTCTCTTGCTGGTGATTTTATTTTCTTTTGTATCTCAAGCTCCCAGCTCTGTGATTGGCATGTAGAAGGTTCTTACCAAGTATTTACTGAATAAGGCTGAGGCGATTTGAAAAAACTTTAATTCACTCTTGAGAAACAGAACTGCTAGATGTACACAAATATATACAAAATGTTCCTTTTTCAAGCCAGCTTCATTTCTCTGTCCTGAGCCTTCAGGGAACGTCACCAAAGCAAACAGCTCCAGAGCTTATGTTACAGGGAGAACGCATTTTGCACTGTCCTCCAGGGCCCCTGCCCCTTGGGGTCACTTCAGTTGAGTAAGAACAGCTGAGGCCCCTGGGCCCCTGGGGGCTTCCAGACACTGCTGGCTGATACACAATGACTTGTCTGTGCTGAGCTGTTGCCAGAGTTCCTCATCAATGCCACCAAGAGTCCTGGCCGCAGAAAAGCAAGAGGCCCAGAGGGATGGGGAGGTCATCGCTAACCCCAGATCGCCTGGGCTCTCACAGGCATTCAGCACCTCATCAGGTTTGCTATCGCTGAAATCCTGTTTGAAAAGCTATCTCCTGATGTGGCTGGGACAGGGAGTTGAAACGAAGCACTGGGTCCCCAGCAACAGCACTTGAGCTGTCTACGACGGACACACCCGAATGGCTTTCTTCCTCCATTCACTCCCTCCCTCATCCTTTCACTGTACACCTGCTAAAGGAAATCCACCAGGTGAAGCACTACGGGCGGCGATAAGGGCCAAAAAGGAACAGTCCTCACACTGATGGGAATTAAGCATATTATGAGACACAGACAGCCACAGCAGTTAAGACGCCACCCAGGGGGCCAGGGGCTGTGGTGTAGCAGGTAAAAGCCACCACCTGCAGTGCTGGCATCCCATATGGGCACTGGTTTGAGTCTCAGCTGTTCCGCTTCCAGTCCAGCTCTTCCAGTCCAGCAGTGAAGGATGACCCAAGTTCTTGAGCCCCTGCACCTGCCGGGAGACCGAGAGGAAGCTCCTGGTCCCTGGCTTCAGACTGGCGCAGCTCTGGCTGTTGCGGCCATTTGGGGAGTAAACCAGCGGATGGAAGACCTCTCTCTCTCTTTCTCTCTCTCCTCTCTCTCTCTCTCCAACTCCCCCCCAAATAAAACTCTCTCTCTCTCTCTCCAACCCCCCCAAATAAAATGAAAACAGATAACTTTTCAAATATTAAAAAAAAAAAGATTATGAGACGCTTAATGCCTACTAACGCATCACCATTCCAGCTGTGGTCCACCGTCAGCCGCCTGGAAGGAAGTTAGAGACGCAGGATTTCAGGTCCCTGCCCAGAATCTACACTTTTCACAACAGCACAAAAGATGCACGAATGCCACACCCTGAGAAGCCTCCCTCCCAGAGCTCAGCTGCAAAGTCTGCCTTCATGGACCCCGACCCGAATCCTGCTGCTTCTCCCATCTCCAGAGACACACCTGGCCCTTGCTGCTGCCCGGGAGGAGCAAGCGGAGTCTGTCCATCACACAACGAGGGAACCAGGAAGGCCCCAGTGTCTATCGCTTCTGCCACGCGCATCTCGCAGTGGATGCTCTGTGGGGTAAATTCTCGTATTTCCAGCCCTTCAATATTTTTCACAGTTTTCCCAAAACATTTACTCAGAAAAATAAATAACAAGTTAATAATTCAAATGAGTAATGAACCTGATTCAAGCGGTTTTACATTTTCAACATTTCACGCACAGTTGTTATACATTTTCCATCATCAAAGAGGGGGGTGTCTCAAATTAAGGTATGGCTCTACAAGTACAATTTGAAAATTCTTTACTTCAAGAGAGCCTGTTTGGGGCTAGCACTGTGGTGTAGCGGGTGAAGCCGCCACCTGCAGTGCCAGCATCCCATATGGGCACCGGTTCAAGTCCCAGCTGCTCCACTTCTGATCCAGCTCTCTGCTGTGGCCTGGGAAAGCAGTAGAAGATGGCCCAAGTGCTTGGGCCCCTGTACTCACATAGGAGACCTGGAAGAAGCTCCTGGATCCTGGCTTCGGATTGGCCCAGCTCCGGCTTTTGCAGCCATTTTGGGAGTGAACCAGTGGATGGAAGAACTCTCTCTCTCTCTCTCTCTCTGCCTCTCCTCTCTCTGTGTAACTCTTTCAAATAAATAAATAAATCTTTAAAAAAGAGAGAGAGAGAGAGAGCTTTATCTTGCCCTACTTTTTTTTTTTTTTTTTTTTTTTTTTTTTTTTTTTTTTTTTTTTTTTTTTTTTGACAGGCAGAGTGGACAGTGAGAGACAGAGAGAAAGGTCTTCCTTTGCCGTTGGTTCACCCTCCAATGGCCGCCGCGGAGGCGCGCTGCGGCCGGCGCACCGCGCTGATCCGGTGGCAGGAGCCAGGAGCCAGGTGCTTTTCCTGATCTCCCATGGGGTGCAGGGCCCAAGCACTTGGGCCATCCTCCACTGCACTCCCTGGCCACAGCAGAGAGCTGGCCTGGAAGAGGGGCAACCGGGACAGAATCCGGCGCCCCAACCAGGACTAGAACCCTGTGTGCCTGCGCCGCTAGGCGGAGGATTAGCCTAGTGAGCCGCGGCGCCGGCCTGCCCTACTCTTAACATCGTGATGTATATGTGTACACGCACACACAGCCCCACACCCATGCACACTGAAACACAAACACATACATGACTATGGCTAAGAATTACAAATATACATAAATACATTTTCCATGCATATATTTGGTGTTTTCTGTTAAAACGACATCATTCTAGTACTTGTCACTTGCAATCTTGAAATCGCAAGATGTTTAGGAATTTTATTTTGTTTTAGTTTTTTTTTTTTTATTATTTCAGGAAGCTCAAATAAATTGACAGTCAGCCACACCAACAACTCTTAAGCTCAAAACTCCTCTACACTAATAAGGATCTGCAGAATTTCTGTTAATATGAGTGTGTGGGTTGTATATGTCAATATTTACTGAGAATTTTTTTAAATATCTCATTATTGACTCACTCAAAAATAACAATAAACCCACTGCATATTAATATAAATGATGCATTTCTACAAAAAATAACTATACTTCATAACAAAAAATAATTTAGTGGGACCAGCGCTGTAGCACAGCAGGTTAGGCCGCCTCCTGTGACACCAACATCCCATATGGGTGCCAGTTTGAGTCTCAAGTGCTCCACTTCCAATACAGCTCCCTGCTAATGTACCTGGGAAAGAAGCAGAAGACGACCCAAGCACTTGGGCCCCTGCACCCACATGGGAGACCTGGGTGAAGCTCCTGGCTCCTGGCTTTGGCCTAGCCCAGCCTTGGCCTTTGCAGCCATCTGGGGAAGGAACCAGTGGTTGGGAGATCTCTTTCTCTCTCTTTCTCTCTCTCTCTCTCTTTCTGTCCCTCCCTCTCTGTCTGTAATTCTGCCTTTCAAATAAATAAATCCTTATTATTATTTATTTATTTATCTATTTGAGAGGTAGAGCTACAGACAGAGAAGCAGAGAGAGAGGTCTTCCATCCACTGGTTCACTCCCTTAATGGCCACAATGGCCAGAGCTGGGCTGATCCAAAGCCAGGAGCCAGGAGCTTCTTCCGGGTCTCCCACGTGGGTGCAGGGGCCCAAGCACTTGGGCCATCTTCAGCTGCTTTCCCAGGCCATTAGCAGGGAGCTGGATCGGAAGTGGAACAGCCATGACACACACCACTGCCCATATGGGATGCTTGCACAGCAGATGGAGGTTTATCCTGCTATGCCACAGTGCCGGCCAAATAAGCGAATCTTTAAAAGCAATAATAATTTAGTGAGAAAAGTAGCACTGCTCTATTTTTTCGCAAATATCTTTAATGTCTCACTCAATGGAAAGCCGAGTGCCGACATGGTTTGGTATTCAATGTGTCGTGGGATCACACATCAAAAAGCCTTGGGAAAAATCCACCGTACACTCGCAGAAGGATGAGAGCAGAAAAAGCAAACAACATCTTAACCAGAATGACAACACAGATCCAACGGGGAGAGCATCAGGTCTTCGACAAGTGGTGCTGGGAGAACAAGACAGCCACGTGCCACAGAATAGACCCCGGCCCGCACCTCACGCCATACACAAGGATAGGACATGGTTTAGGCATAGGAGCGATGAACGTATTCTAAAGTTAGGCAGCAGTGATAACTGCGCTTCTTTGTGAACATTCTACAATCCATAGTGAATTTTATGGTTTATAAACTACATATCCACCAAAAAAGCATCAAAGTCCTACATATAAAACTACAAAACTGTTCCATGTAAAAATAGGCATAAACCCCCATGACTTCAGATTGAGCAATCATTTCTTAGCTCTGATACTAGAAACACAAGCGAGAAAAAATATTTTTCATATAAATTGGACTGACTTCATCAAAATAAAAAAAAAAAGTTTGAGACCATCAAGGAGGTAAAGAGACTGCCCGTGGCCAAGGAAGCATTTTGCAAAATGTTTACTATATAAAGGGTTGGTAACCAGAATATCAAAGGAACTCCTACCACTGAGTAATTAGAGACAACCCAGTATAAAAACAAGCAATGTATCTGAATAGATAATACCCAGAGAGAATACGCAAACGACAAATAAACATATCATTAACCATAAAGGAAATGCAAGTCGAACCTACAATGAGCTACACCTCCACATCCACTTAAATGATTACAATCAGACAAACAACAAGTGCTGGAGAAGATATGGAGAAATTAAAACTCTTCTATATACTTCTGGTTGCAATACAAAAGGGTGTAGCCACTTCAAAAAACAGTTTGGGCAATCACTCAAAAAATTAACATAGTTACCATGTGACCCCATAATACCAGTTGGAGGTAGATACTCAAAGGAAACTAAAAGCATTTACAGAACTTGTACAAGGAAGTTCATGCAACATAACCCATAATAAGAGAGAAACCACCCAGTTCACCAAGTTAAGAGTAGGTAAACAAAATATAACATATTTACACAAGGGACTGCTATTCAACAAGAAAAAGGAAGAAAGTACTGATCCAGACTACAACATGCATGAACCTGAAAACACTGTGCTGAGAAGTCAGACACAAAAAACCACACACAGGCCAGCATCATGGTATAACAGGTTAAGCTACGTAGTCTGTGATGCCAGCATCCCACAGCAGAGTACGAGTTCAATTCCTGGCTGCCCCACTTCAGGCCCAGCTCCCTGCTAATGTGCCTGTAAAAGCAGTAGAGGATGGCCCAGGTACTTGCATCCTTGCCACCCACTTGGGAGACCTGGATGGAGTTCCAGGCTCCTGGCTTTGGCCTGACTCAGCCCTGCCATTGCAGCCATTTGTGGAATGAACCAGTGGATGGAAGACCTCTTTCTTTCTTTCTTTCTTTCTTTCTTTCTTTCTTTCTTTCTTTCTTTCTTTCTCCTTCTCTGTCACTGAGCCTTTCAAATAGAAAAAATAAATCTTAACTTTAGAACAAACCAAAAAGCCACATATTGAATAACTCCACTTTCATCAACTGTCCAGAATAGACAAATCTATAGACCGGAAGCAGCTCAGTGACTGCCTAGGGCTGGGAGGTTTCCAGGGAAATGAAAGATGACTTCGAAGGGCACAAAGCCTTAGGGAGATCATGAAAATGTTCTAAAATTGATTGTGGTGACTGTTAGGAAAACCTGTAAATACATCAAGTTGTATCCTTAAGTATATCACATGGAATGTGAATTATACTTCAATAAGACCATGATTAAAAAAAAAAAAAAAGCAAACCCTATCTTGGTACTGTTTGGAAAATAGCTGGAGCCCCACAGACGCTGTGAAAGGATCCCGGGAACTTTAGGAGGTCCCTGGACTGAGGCAGATAAAGCACCTGCTATAGGCACTCCTGGTCATCTGCCCAGGAGTGGTTTTCCCCTTCCTCTTACAGAACAGATCTCCAGTTTTTAGGTACAGATCCCAGCATAGAGGCCATCACCAGGATGGAAACTGATACTGCACTCTGAGTCCCTAACAGTAAACTAAAAAATACAAAAAACCCGCAGTGCCTGGCTCTGGGCTTCGTACAGGAAGTAGGAGTCTGATCAGAAAGACTGCAGGGCTTCTGCGTGGGAGGCGGAGTTGGAGGGGGTCCTATGAAACTGCAACCACTGGCCCTGCTATACCCACTTCACTGCCAACCCAGGGATGAAGCCATCCCCAGAGCCTTCCCACGCAAAAGCAAGGGAACCCGGGAAAAATGGAATCCAGCCCTGACTCCGGGGCTTCCGAACATACGAGGCAGTAAACACCCCGGGTGTGAAAGCCGGTCTGAGTGAGACCAGGCTGCACGCAGTTCAAAGCCCCCTGGCTGACACAGCAGCCACGACCAGGCCCTAACAGCACTGGCTCTTCCTGCACTGGTACCCTCTGCCTGTGCTTTGAAGACACCCAGAGATGCGTCTCTGCAGGCCATTGGAGTGGAATTACCTTTGTTTTCAGGATACACTGAATAGCAAAGTCTGCGCACGTGACCCAGGCCTTAAACAGGCAGAGCTGGCCCAGGGGATTTAACAAGCTCTCTCTCTCTCTCTCTCTCCTCTGTTCTTTTGTGTCTGGTTTTTCACTCGACGCTGAATGACATTCTAGATGACTTTAGAGAAAAGTGCTGGATTGGCCTTACCAGCAGAAAAGATGTGGCTGTCAGCTGGCCCTGAGCTTGGACTTCATCAGAGCCTGGTATTCAGCATACACATGTTTTCATGTGCTCGTCCAACTCCCATTCCAACAAATAAGAAGCTGCCTTTTCCTTTTTTTTTTTTTTAGACCCATCCAATGCATTTGGGTGATGCTTTAACATTCACAGCACGCTTTCTCATCTTTCATCTCAACAACTCAGGGGAGGCTGGCAACTGAAGAACTGTGCCCAGTACGCTAAAGGTCTTGCATGAACAGGAAGTGACAGAGTGTGGGCTCAAAGTCACTGCATTCTTTTTTTTTAAGATTTATTTATTTATTTGAAAAGCAGAGTTACAGAGAGAGAGAAGGAGAGGAGAGAGAAAGAGAGAGAGAGAGAGAGAGAGAGGGGGGTCTTCCATCGCTGGTTCATTCCCTAGTTGGTCGCTGGAGTTAGGCCAATCCGAAGCCAGGAGCCAAGAGCCAGGAGCTTCTTCCAGTCTCCCATGTGGGTGCAGAGGCCCAAGAACCTGGGTCATCTTCTACTGCTTTCCCAGGCCATGACAGAGAGCTGGATCAGAAGTGGAGCAGCCGGGACTCGAACCGGCACCCATATGGGATGCCAGCACTGCAGGCAACAGCTTTACCCTCTATGCCACAGCCTTGGCCCCATCACTGCATTCTAAGGCAAAGTCTTGCAACTACTTAGCGCTACCTCTAACATGTCTTCACATAATGCTAAGTCACGGTCACTCTTTTCTCAGCTCCTACAACGGGCCGCGTACTAAGCCAAGCACTGCACACCCATCCCTCATTCGGGCCTTTTGGCAAATCCAGGAAAATCCGTGTCACTATTGCGTACACTTTACAGATGAGCATGCTGAGGCCCAGAGAAGCAACATGAATGCCCAACGCCACCTCACAAGTCAGTGGCAGAGCCAGGGTTCAAACGCTAGCAAGCAGTGCTCTCTAAACACAAGGTCTCAGACCCTCTGCCATCCTGTCCCTGCAACACATTCCCAGCTCGCTCCTGCCCGGGGACGATTCCGTACAGCTGCCCAGACCTACCCTCCCCGCCCCCGGATCTGTAAGAACTGGACTGATATTTAACAACACCAACTACAAAAGATTAACTCGTATTCTTTCTTGTTCTGGAAGCTGATCGTACAAAGAATGCCTAAAATAGGCCAGGACTTAGATAACAACTTACTAAATTATTCTGAAAAGTTTACTCGAACACTAATCACAACCCAATTTGACAGAGTCTAAAAGACCCTACAGTTTGATTAACCAGTAGCTGTTCCTCCTCATCACACACACACACACACACACACACACACACCTCTCCATGCTTTCCATATGGCAAAGCCCAGCACCCAGGAGCGAGAGGGAAGACACCAGGTACACACACTCCTAGAAGCCGTCATAGCTAGGGCAGGAGCAGGTGGTCCAGTCCTGGCCAGCACAGCCTGAGGGGAAGAATGCTGGGGCCTCTGGGAAAGGTGTTTGTTCCTCTGGAATCAAAAGCCATGCACCAGGAAATGCCTCCTTTTGTGGGGTGGACGTGGTGCCCCAGATCCAGCACCACAGCTTCCGAATAACCGTGGTGGTGACAGTGACACAGCTGATGTGCTGGGCTTGGCAGAGTGGGAAGAGGGAAAGCCTTGGGTGCAGGCAGAGCAGAGGAACAACCCTGAACCTGCCCCATCCCTGGGCTTCCCACTGGCTAAGACTGTAAGTGACCTTATTATTTAAGCCACTTTGACTCGGCCCCTACTTCCAGCCCAAAGCATTCTAATCCTCAAGTCTCAAGACACAGTGCCACAGCCTAAAAAAAAAAAAAAGAGAGAGAGAGAGAGAGAGAGAGAGAGAGACCTGGATTCTGAGTCAAACATCATGGGTTCTAATCCATTTATTTGCCAAGTGACCCAAATTGCTTAATCTCTCTGAATCTGGCTTTCCATGTGTGTAAGGATGAGACAACACTTGATAACACAGTAACAGCAATAAAACGGAGATAATGCAGGATCACTATGAAAATCACGTGTGTACAACCACTCTGCCAATAGCAACGGTTTGCTCCAGTGCAATCTGTCTAGATAATAATTAAACTATAGACTTTTTAAATGGTACCCATCATTCTAAGCCAACGCCCGTATTTTACAAATAAAGAAAATTAACTCCAAATATCAAATGACTCATTCAGTGTCAGACAACATAATTAAACCATGTATCTGATTCCCAATCCAATGCTGTCACGCTACCCTGATGTTGATAGGTAATGAGCTAAATTAAACATGGGACAGGTTAGCACTCATTCACTGAGTGTTTAATCAACACATACTAGAAGCCAGCTACAACTAAAAGTATTAGGGATTCAATAGTGAGCAGCATCTGCGAGAATAAAATGCTCCTACAGTTTAGAAAGGAAAGCTACACCTATCCAAGTGAACTTCCAACAGTTTATGGAAAACAAAATCGAAAGATAAGTTTGTTTGGGTACAAAAAAATAAATAAAATCCAATCTACAGGGCCTTCAAAAATTCATAGAAAATGCATATTAGGAAGACCCATGCACAATTTCAAAGAAATTTTTGCACAAAAACAACCATATTTAATTCCATTTTCCAAAAATATTTTGAAGTACTCTTGTATTTACTGAGTGCCTACTACATGCTATGACAAAATTTCTATTAACTACAAATTTCCAGCCAATTCTAACAATGTTTACGAGGCTTTGCTAAAGAGTGAATAATGCGAAAAAATCTGTTCTGCTCAATAAAAGTCAGCGTTAAAAACGGCAAGTTCATTAGGAAGAGCTGTGAATCATCACATCAGCTCTGCACACAGGGAAGACGGGGAGGTCCCAGTCTAACTGAAGCAGCAACAGCCCACGGGGGAGCACTGGGCAGCCCCTCCCTCTGCAGGCCTCTGTCTGGTGCCCTGTCCCCTCGTCCATGTGGAATTCCTCCTCCACCGGACCTAAACACCCACACACAAATGCCATGATGGGACAGCATCCTAGAGGGCGTGAGAAGCAGCAGCCCATGTCCTACTGCCACTGGCTATGCAGCTGCTTAAACTACACCCTGGGCTTCTGTGTCTGAAAGTTTTCCTTGTGAAAGATACCACCAAAACTGCATAGCTTGGAAAAGGAACAGATGTGAAAGCCGTTGTTTTTACAAAAGCGGCTTCCTATAATCAGTATTATAGTAGATGCAAAGATCCTGGTCAAAAAACAAAACCCAAATAAAGTAGCAAGAAGAAAACTTTGCCTTCCGCAGCCAGGCACACTGGAGCAGAACACAACCTCCTCGTGCAACCCTCACCATTAACTCTGGAATCAGGGCAAAACCAGGCAACTCCCCTTTGGGCTTGGTTCAGACTTCATCTCTTAAGGCACAGGGAGAATTGGGGTGCTGCTATCTGAAATGCAAGAATATGACGAGCAGAATCTAACAGGGCGTTTAGAATACTGTTTCCCTTAAAGCCACACCACGTTTCCTGCGGGTGGGCACGGTTCCCAGTGGTCTTCGGAGTGTGACATTCCAATGACCTTTGTGTCACCAGCCTTCCCGCCAGCCTCTGGCCCCGGGGAAGTTCGCACACTGGCAGGGAATCCCTACTGGCCTCCAGTCATGGTTCAGCCCCCACAGCTTGGATTTTTCTCCCTTAGTGTCTGGAAACTTCACTGAAAGTCAGCTACACACACGAAGCTTTGGAGCCACACAATTCTGGGCTCAATCCCTTTTTAGATATGTGACCTTGGACGAGTCACTTAGGTTCTCAGTGTCTTGGGGGCTTTTATTCATAAAATGAGATTATGACCCACCTTGAAAGATTATAGCGGAGACGCAGCAGGTGTGAACGGCTCTGTCCAGAGACGGCATCTGGAGAAATGGCACCTGCAGTTCGTCACAGGGGCCCCCGCGACAGTCCCTCTCATCCCTCAGCCACCACCTGCAGCCACCCCAGCACCTGGCTGAAGGAAGCCCCCTGAGCAGTTTCTCCTTTTGTTCTCCAGACAAGCAGGAACTTTTTTTTTTTTTTGTAACCTGATACTTGGAAGTGCAATTTCAATTCCAGGTTTGAAATACTCTAGGAAGAAATGAGGTCCAAAATTATCAAAATAGGACCTTTCCATGCATTTCAATTGGTTAAAAGGTCACCACCATTTGGAGGCAGCAGGGACAGAGAAGGGTGTGCCACAATATGAAATATCTGGGTGTGTTTTTTTTTAAATCAAGGCCAAATTCAACATTTTGGAATGCAACCTTTTAACCTCTGGCATCCACTAAGCCATAAAAACTCAAACTTTCCAAACTGTTATTAGGTTGCCTATAATTTATTGTTTCCCGGAACACCAGACAACAAATACGCGTCCTTTGAAAGGGGACTACATAGCTATTCTAATGAAGAAAAAAAGAACCAAATGTCAACTCCAAGGAGGACCAGACAGGCAGAGGCTTTCAGACAGACCTCTGTCTTCCATGCCAGCCACTGGCCCCTCCCCATTCAACACAGGCCAAGGACCCAGACAGCCACCCTCTTTGGTCCCACGAGACAGTCCACATCCAACCTCTCCTGCTAATCCTCTGATTAAGTCTAGCAGTACTGCTTAGCTCAGAATGAAATTTAAGATCCTCCAGAAAATGCAGTGGGAGCTTACTCTGTGGGCAGGTCATGGGGCTGGCCCCACCTTTCCTACCTCGAAACTTGTCTGGCTGTTGCCTAACAGAGTAGCTGTCACTGTCCTTTTGTCCCAAACTCGCACCAGCAAAAAAAAAAAAAAAAAAAAAAAAATCAAAAACAAAACAAGCAACACACACACCCCAAAAAGAAAACAAGGAAAGACCTTCCATTTATTCGTGGTTAACAAAGCCTAGAGGGGGATTCCTGACTCTGGGAGACACAGCCCCATTCACCTGTATGCTGTGCCCTGTGTTTGAAGAGCCTCAACACTGGGGTCATCCAAAAGATGAATAATTAAGTAGCTTTAAATGTCAGAAGTTAACTAGGGTTGAGCCTGCGCTCAGAGTGGGGCAGCCTTGGGGTGATGAGAGACGGGCACACCTGCCTGCAGGTACATCCTACCGCGCCAGTGCTCACAAACGAGCACACACACACACACACTCTCCCTTGCTGCTCACGCTGGATTTCCTGCAAGCCCAAAGGCACTTGCTACCCAAGGAGGAAGCTGCCAGAAACCTGCCTTCTCCTCCAACCTGGGCGACAGCGAACATCCACCGAGATTCTAAGGCTTTCCCGGGAAACCCAGGTTCCCGCACGGCTCCCCACTTACTGGTCTCCCAACCCCGCTTCCTTCTTCTGAAACGCACTTCACACATTTTTTTTGCAAGGAGCTACAGTTCAAACAGCGTGTGGCCCATCCCTTCAAATCCTGGAGCCCAAGGCTGCCCAGCCTCGCTCACTCTGGGGGAAACTTCGCTACTGCCCCACGCAGTAAAGACCAGAGGCAGGGAGTGGCCGGGGGCAGGAAGCAGGTCCCTGCACTCACGGTACCCCGGGCGCGGGATAAAGAAAATGAGTGAGCCCGGCTGGTGCGTGCCTTCTCCACGTGGAGAAAGGGAGCGGGCGATTCGCAAGTGGCCCCCCTCTGCTCTCAGGATTCCCATTTCCAGAGGGGGCCACTCCCCAGAAGCAGCTGCCCTGAGCCCCCAGCCTGGGCACGGCACAGGGCGCGTGGCTGGGGAAGGGGCCGGGCGCTGCTACGGCACCTCCGGGGCACAATGCCGCCGCCCCACACCTGGCTAGGACCCCCGCCCCCAGCCCCGGAGGGCCGAAGAAGCGAAATCTGGCTTTGCAGCCGGGTCCTCCCTACCCGCGCACGCCCACCTGCAGAGGCCCCCCGCGCCCGGCTCCACGCGCCCTGCACCCTGGACCCTTGCTCCGCGCCGGCCGCACCTGGATGTAGCAGGAGATCTCCGAGTCGTCCAGCAGCCGGATGGTGCATTTCATCTCCTGGCTGAGCGATTTGATGCTGGAGCTCCGAAAGTGGATCATCTTCATGGTCCTCCTGCCTCTCGGCACACAGCGGCAGGGAGCGAACATGCACCGCGGCCCCAGCGGAGCGAGCGGGAGGCCGAGGGCCGGCACGGCGCTCGCCTGCGCGCACACACACACACTCGGCCACGCTCCGTCCCGGACCCCGGGCGCGGCTCAGCCCCGGGACAGCGGCGGCGTCGGGCGCCTGCGGCCACACATGCCCGGCGGCCAGGGCGCGGCGGGCGGGGCCCTCCCTCGCCTCCGCCTCGCCCGCTCCTTTCCCCGCCTCCTTCGCTGGCGCGCTCGGGCGCCTCCCTCTGCTCCGGCTGGCTCGCTGGAACCGGCGGCGGAGGGCTGGCCGACTCGGGGGCCTGCTCGGCCGCTGCGTCAGGCTGGGCCCCGCAGCCTCCTCTTCCTCCGCGGCCGCTTGCTGCCGGCGCTCGCCCCTGCCCCGGCTCCCCCGCGCGCCCGACAGCGCCCTGCACTTGCTTGGCGCCAGGGACCTCGCCGCGGGCGGCGACACAGAGCGAACCTAGGAGCCACACCTGCAAAGGGGAACCCGCCGCGGCGCCAGAGAATTGCTGGGCCCAGGAGAGCTCCCCGCGAGTGACTGGAAGCCCTTGGCACAGCCTCCTGCGCCAGGAGCATGGCTGTAGTAACAATTCCTGGGACTCGTGCGGATTTTTTAAGCCGTTGTTTGATTGAATATTAAGTGTGAGTCAGTCTTCTTCTCTAAGAAATTGCAGAGGCGTCCTCAGGCAACTCATTGCCACTTGCCAACATCTCAGCGTGATCTTTGATGGCAGCATCTTAGACCCGAGCGAGGGGCAGTGGTGGGGCCAGGTGGTGGGGGTTCCTCTCTTGCCCCTCCCCGTTTAGAGACCCTCTTCCTGATTGCCCCGGAGTAGAAGACTTAACCCAATTTCCAGGTCCCCGGTACCCTGGAACTCCCTGCCCCGCTCCGAGGTGTGGAGAGGAGGCCACTGGTGAGGAGCAGGTGCAGGGAGCTGGGATGTCCAATACTGGGAAGGGTTGGAAGCCCCCTGCCGCGCTGCCTTTGCTGAGCAAGGCAAGAGTCTTGACGAAGGAGGAAATTGGAGGGCTGGTTACCCAGCTGTCAATCTTTGCACAGAGCCCCTAGTCCAAAGGTGTGCTGGGAGCGGAGGAGGAGTGGCCTAGGAATTTTCCCCAACCTTGGTCTGGTCTTAGGGCCAGAGAGACGCCAAGACACCTGCTGGGCTTGGCGGAGGCAAGGCAGGGCCTGCGGGGCCCCTGGGCCTTTCCCTGGGCCTGTTCTGTTGCCCCCTGGTTGACCATGGGGAACACCATTCAGGCCAAACCAGGGCTCAAAGTCTGCTTCTGCAGACTCCAAATCGCAATCATTGGTGAAGACAGAATAGTCCAGTGTAATGTTCCGCAGCCGGGGTCTTGCTTAGGATGTAGACCTCCGTGTGTACCCTGCTCTAGAGCCTCTAGAGCAGGGCCTGTGCGGGAGGTCAGAATCCAGGGTGGGGTGGGGGGAGAGGCCGCGCTGTGGCGTGAAGGGTAAAGCCCTGGCCTGCAGCCCCAGCATCCCGTATCATATGGGCACAGATTGGCGTGCCAGCTGCTGCACTTAGGATCCAGCTTCCTGCTAACGCACCTGGGAAAGAAGCGGAGAATGGCCCAAGTGGTTGGGCCCCTGCCCCCACGTGGGAGACGCTCCTGGTTCCTGACTTCGGAACAAGCTCACTCCAGTCTTGCAGTCATTTGAGGAGTAAACCAGTGGATGGAAGACTTCTCTCTCTGTTTCTACCTCTGTATAACTCTGTCTTTCATATAAATAAAATAATTTTTTAAAAAAAGAATTGAGGGTCTGGGTAGTTATGGATTTGATTCTCAGCCCACCTCCTGGCCAGCAACCCCCCAGCCCAGGTGAGGGAGGGGTCTTTAAAAAGTCTCTTTGGGGCCAGCACCACGGCTCACTAGGCTAATCCTCCGCCTTGCAGCGCCGGCACACCGGGTTCTAGTCCCAGTCGGGGCGCCGGATTCTGTCCTGGTTACCCCTCTTCCAGGCCAGCTCTCTGCTGTGGCCCGGGAGTGCAGTGGAGGATAGCCCAAGTGCTTGGTCCCTGCACCCCATGGGAGACCAGGAGAAGCACCTGGCTTCTACCATCGGATCAGCGCGGTGCGCTGGTCGCAGCACGCTGGCCGTGGCGGCCATTGGAGGGTGAACCAACGGCAAAGAAAGACCTTTCTCTCTGTCTCTCTCTCTCTCACTATCCACTCTGCCTGTCAAAAAAAAAGTCTCTTTGCTCAGTCTCAAAGGGGAGCACAGAAGAGGTTGTTCTGACCACCTCATAGGTGGAGGAGGGTCTGGGATGACTCAGGCCAGCACAGGACAGAATATAGCCTGAGATCCCCCAAGTCGGAAGCAGATAGCCAAGACATCACAGGAAAATCACCATCTGACACCACCCATGTGTTTCCTCTGTGGCCGCACCTCTGTCTGTCCCGTCACATTGACCTTCAGGCTCCCGGGGAGTCATGTCGGTACCCCCAAACTTGTCATCTCAAATTGCAAGCAAGCAGAATAAGTCCAACAAGGGCAGCAGAGAAAGGGACAGAATAAACGTCACCGAACGTGGGAGTGCAGAATTGTGGAAGCATCTGGGATTGGTTACGTGGCCTGGTTAGCAATGAAGGCTGTGTTTCCACTCGTGGAAAGACGTGAGCTCTGGGAACCCTTGGCACTCGTGAGGGATCAGGAGGGAACAGAGAGGTCAGTTGCCATTTATGGTCACCTGGATTGAAGAAAAGTCTTCGGGAAACCAATGGCCATACTCTTTGTACATATCATTATATATGTGAATTATAATATATGATATATATATGATATATTAATATGAAATGATATATAATGAAAAGCAAGAGGAATTCAGTCAAGCCAAAAGATGAAGGAAGGGCCAGATACTGTGGTAACACAGTTAAGCCACTGATTGGGGTGCCCACATCTTATATTGGGGATCCTGTCTCTGCTGCTGATCCTCCTGCTAATGCCCCTGGGAAAGCAACAGGTTCAAGTACTTGGGCCCCTGCCACCAATCTGGGAGACCTGGATGGAGTTCTCAGCTTCTGACTTCCCACCTCAGCCGGGCCAGCTATTCCAGGCTTCAGAGCAGTGAACCAGCAGAGGGGAGATTTCTCTCACTTCTTCATCTATCTTTCGAATGAATTAATCATAAAAAAAAAATGGGGGCCGGTGCTGTGGTGCAGCAGGTTAACACCCTAACCTGCAGCACCAGCCTCCCATATGAGCACCAGTTTGAGTCCCGGCTGCTGTACTTGTGATCCAACTCCCTGCTAATACACCTGGGAAAGCAGCGGAAGATGGCCCAAGTCCTTGGGCCCCTTGCACCCCATGAGAGACCTGGAAGAAGCTCCTGGCTCCTGGCTGCAGATCTGCACAGCTCCAGCCATTGCAGCCATTTGGGGAGTGAACCAGCGGATGGAAGACCTCTCTCTCCGTCTCTCTCTATCTCTGCCTCTCCCTGTAAATCTTTCAAATAAATAAATCTTTCAAAAACCAAAAATTTGGCCGGCACCACAGCTCAATAGGCTAATCCTCTACCTGCGGAGTCAGTACCCCGGGTTCTAGTCCCGGTTAGGGCGACGGTTCTGTCCCGGTTGCTACTCTTCCAGTCCAGCTCTCTGCTGTGGCCCAGGAAGGCAGTGGAGGATGGCCCAAGTGCTTGGGCCCTGTACCCGCATGGGAGACCAGGAGAAGCACCTGGCTCCTGGCTTTGGATCAGCACAGCACACCGGCCGTAACAGCCATTTGGGGGGTGAACCAACGGAAGGAAGACCTTTCTCTCTGTCTCTCTCACTGTCTAATTCTGCCTGTCAAACAAAAACAAAAATTTAAACTGGACCATTTAAAGAAAAACAATGACACATTCAGAGTTCTAAATTCTCAGCTCAAGACTTAAAAAACAAAAACCTATTCTATGGTAGAACAAAAATAATTTATTACTGGAAGCACATGGCTAAAACACCTGAAACCAAACTCAAAATTTCATCTCCAAGTCATCCAGGAACAGAGTGAAGTTGAATGATCACCCTCACCACACCGCATGTGTGAAAGATAATTCATTAGGAAACAGGAGAATCTGGGAGTAGAAATGGGACTACAAAGCATAATTTGGATGATTCTTAGTAGCTCAACCCCCAGTGCCCTCTTGGTAGCCTCTCACTACCTTGTTTGAAGACCTCATTCCAACCTTACTGGAGGCAGTTACTTTGTTAAAACTGCTTGTCAAGTTGAGTGGGGTCAGCACTGTGGCATAGTGGGTAAAGCCGCTGCCTGCAGTGCCAGCATCCCATATGCGTGCCAGTTCGAGTCCTGCCTGCTCCACTTCCGATCCAGCTCTCTGCTGTGGCCTGGGAAAGCAGCAGAAAATGGCCCAAGTCCTTGGGCCCCTACACTCACGTGGGAAGACCCAGAAGAAGCTCCTGGCTCCTGGCTTTGGATCAGCCCAGCCTCGGCCATTGTGGCCAACTGGGGAGTGAACCAGTGGATGGAAGACCTCTCTCTGCCTCTCCTTCTCTCTGTGTGTAACTCTGCCTTTCAAATAAATAAATAAATCTAAAAAAAAAAAGTATTATGCAAAGTCACTGACAGGGTGGGTGCTGTGTTGCAATGGGTTCATCCACCACTTGGGATGCCCACATTTCATATCACAGTGCTGGTATGAGTCCTGGCTACTGTGCTTCCAGTCCAGCTCCCTGATAGTGCACCTGGGAAGCTCAAGCACTTGAGTCCCTACCACCTACATGGGAGATTACTAGCCTAGCCCAAGCTGATGTAGGTATCCAGCCTATAAAAGCAATCTCTCTCTCTCTCTCTCTCCCTCCCCCCCTCCCTCCCTCTCAAATAAATAAATACATCTTTTAAACAATAAATAAGTTGACTGACTGCTGGACTCAGCTACATAACAATGCGAAGGAGGGGCAGGCGTTTGGTGTCGTGGTTAAGCTGTTGCTTGGGATGCCTGCATCACATAGAGGAGTGCCTGGGTTTGAGTCCTGGCTCTGCTTCCAGTTCCAGCTTCCTGTTAATGCAGACTCTGGGAGGCCTGCAAGTGACGGCTCAAGCACTTGGGTCCCTGCCACCCAGGTAGTAGAACTGTTACTGACTTGCTTATTTATTAATAATAATCTGAAATATTAATAAGCCGTGCCACAAATTCAGAGAAGAATTCTGAATACTGGCACAAATAAACCAGGCAACATGATAAGTTTTAAGCTTTTTACCCAGTGAGAGAAATGCATACGAGAGGTAGGGCTCTAAGAAAGAAAGGGAAATCTGAGGGGCCGACACAGTGGCTCACTTGGTTAATCCTCCGCCTGCAGCACTGGCATCCCATGTGGGTGCCGGTTCTAGTCCCGGCTGCTCCTCTTCCAGTCCAGCTCTCTGCTGTGGGCTGGGAATGCAGTGGAGGATGGCCCAAGTGCTTGAGTCCCTGCACCTGCATGGGAGACCAGGAGAAGCACCTGGCTCTTGGCTTTGGATTGGCACAGCGCGCCAGCCGCAATGCAATGCACTGGCCGTAGCGGCCATTGGGGAGTGAACTAACGGAAAAAGGAAGACCTTTCTGTCTCTCTCTCTCACTGTCTAACTCTGTCAAAAAAAAAAAAAAAAAGGATCAAGGAGGAGAAAATATTGTGAATTTTCAACATCATCAACTCACCTCTCTTCTACCTGTGTCTCCTGAGGGGGCGTCTATCAAGGTTTTCAGAGAATCCCAGATGAAGGACGCATCATTGCCTTTGAAAAACACCCTGGGGCTGCTCTCTTGGCTGGGGGACACTGCCAAAGGCACCATGGTTCAAAGAAGCTCCCAGATTTAAACAAGGCTGGGTTGGTGAAGAGGTTGTGGCAATCAGGGAGAATCAAGAGAGGCTGCAGCTCAAAGACCTCAGAGTGGTGTGGTCCACAGGGGTTCTGTTGGTGACTGGGAATCCAGCAAAGGTCCTGTTGGATCTGTGGGACACACAACACTTCTAGGTCTGGTGAGCAAGTGTCTCCCTAAACCCCCCTCCCCAAACAAATTCCCAGATCTGGGCCCGTCCCTACGTGACCGGAGACATTTCAGTGACGGCAGGTGGGTCCACTTGGGGTGTGGGATCATTGGCCACACCGTGGCTGCAGAACTGGCCACGGGGGATTTTAGTGTCTCATGTTCAGTGGTAGTAGCTGTTGTTCCTCATCAAAAAGCGTCCCAACCAATGGGCCACCGCACTTTGGTCTACAACAATTAACAGGCGGCTTAGCTGCAAAAGATTAATGATTATAAATATTGCACACTGATTTTTTTTTTTTTTTGACAGGCAGGAGTGGACAGTGAGAGAGAGAGAGAGAGAGAGAGAAAGGTCTTCCTTTGCCGTTGGTTCACCCTCCAATGGCCGCCACGGCCGGTGAGCTGCGGCGGGCTCACCGCGCTGATCCGATGGCAGGAGCCAGGAGCCAGGTGCTTCTCCTGGTCTCCCATGGGGTGCAGGGCCCAAGCACTGGGCCATCCTCCACTGCACTCCCAGGCCACAGCAGAGAGCTGGCCTGGAAGAGGGGCAACCGGGACAGAATCCGGCACCCCGACCGGGACTAGAACCCGGTGTGCCGGCACCGCAAGGAGGAGGATTAGCCTAGTGAACCGCGGCGCCGGCCCACACTGATTTTTTTAAATAACCATTCTGTAGCCATTAAAAATTAGAACTACTTAGGTAAAAAATCTAACAAAATTTGTGTAAAAGCTATATAAAGAAAATTGGAAAACTCTGATCACAGGAGTCGAAGAGCTAAATAAATAGAGATAATCTACGTTCATGGATAGTAAGACTCAATGCTATTAATGTTATGATTGTACATTCCTGTGCAATCCAGCAAGCTATTTTCTGGATATAAACAAACTTTTCCTAAGGATTATATGGAAAGGAAAAAAACCCAGAGTAGCCACAACAATTTGAGGAAAAATAAAGCCAGGGGACTGTCACTTCCTGTCTTCAGGACTTATACAAAACCACGGAATCCAGACAGGGTGGAACTGACAACAGAAGACACAAATAATTCAGTGGAATAGACTCCAGGGCCCAGAAACAACCCACATAAACATCGCCATCTGATGTCTATGAAGAAATAAAGTCAATCCAATGGAGAAAGGACAGAGTTAGACAGTGAGCGAGAGAGACAGAGAGAGAGAGAGAGAGAGAGGTCTTCCTTCCATTGGTTCACCCCCCCAAATGGCCACTATGGCCGGCGCTGTGCCAATCTGAAGCCAGGAGCCAGGTGCTTCCTCCTGGTCTCCCATGCGGGTGCAGGGCCCAAGCACTTGGGCCATCCTCCACTGCACTCCCAGCCCACAGCAGAGAGCTGGACTGGAAGAGGAGCAACCGGGACAGACTCTGGTGCCCTGACCGGGACTAGAACCCGGGGTGCTGATGCCGCAGGCGGAGGATTAGGCTAGTAAGCCACAGCACAGGCCAGCACAGTCTTCTTAACAAATGGTGCTGGAAAAGCCAGACATCCACATGCAACAAAAGATGAACCTGGGAGCAGTGCTGTGCCATAGCTGGTAAAGCCGGCACCTGCAAGGCCAGCATCCCTTATGGGTGCCACTCGAGTCCCAGCTGCCCCACCTCCAATCCAGCTCCTGCTAATGCACCTGGGAAATGCAGCAGAGGATGGCCCAAGTCCCTGGGCCCCTGCACCCACGCGGGAGACCCGGAAGAAACTCCTGGCTCAGCACTGGCTGTTGTAGCTGTCTAGGGAATGAACCAGTGGATGGATCTCTCTCTGAAACTCTTTCAAAATGCATAATGAAATCTTTAAAAGAAATAAAAAGATGAGTTTAGATACAGATCTTACACAGTTCAGAAAAATCAATTCACAATGGATCATGTAAAATAGAAGACAACATAGCAGAATATCTAGGCTACCATAAGTTTGTTGATGAATTTTTATATACAACACCAAAAACATGAGAAGATGGGCTTCAGTAAAATTTGAAACTTTTGTTCTGGGAAAGACACTAGTGACAGAATAAGAAGCCACAGACTAGAAGGAAATATTTACAAACCATATATCAGGGGCCGGCGCTGTGACACAGCGGGTTAACACCCTGGCCTGAAGCACCATCATTCCTTATGGGCACCAGTTCGAGACCTGGCTGCTCCACTTCCGATCCAGCTCTCTGCTGTGGCCTGGGAGAGCAATAGACAATGACCCAAGTCCTTGGGCCCCTGCACCCATGTGGGAGACCCGGAAGAAGCTCCTGGCTCCTAGCTTCGGATAGGCGCAGCTCCGGATAGGTGCAGCTCCGGGCATTGCAGCTAATTGGGGAGTGAACCAGCAGATGGAAGACCTCTCTCTCTCTCTCTCTCTCTCTCTCTCATTCTGTGTGTGTGTGAGTGTGTAACTCTGACTTAAAAAAAAAAAAAGCCCAAAAAGAAACGCTCAGAGGAACATCATTTTTTTTTTTAAGATTTAGTTATTTATTTGAAAGTCAGAGTTACAGAGAGGCAGAGACAGAGAGAGGTCTTCCATCCGCTGGTTCACTCCCCAGTTGGCCACAAAGGCTGGAAATTTGTTGATCTGAATACAAAGGATTTGTATTCAAAATATGCAAAAAGGCCAGCACCGCAGCTCACTAGGCTAATCCTCTGCCTGCGGTGCCGTCACCCCAGGTTCTAGTGCCGGTTGGGGTGCCAGATTCTGTCCCAGTTGCTCCTCTTCCAGTCCAGCTCTCTGCTGTGGCCCGGGAGTGCAGTGGAGGATGGCCCAAGTGCTTGGGTCCTGCACCCACATGGGAGACCAGGAAAAAGCGCCTGGCTCCTGGCTTCAGATCAGCGCGGTGCACCGGCCATAGCAACCATTTGGGGGGTGAACCAACGGAAGGAGACCTTTCTCTCTGTCTCTCACACTGTCTAACTCTGCCTGTCAAAAAATAAAAAACAAAATATGCAAAGAACACTTAAAACTCAATAATAACAAATAGTCCAATTTGAAATCAGACAAAATATTGGAACAGATGCTTCTCCAAAGAAAATCCTCAAACAACAATAAGCATGTGAAATGATGGTCAACACCCTATGTCGCTAGGGAATTACAAATAAAACAACACTGAGATAGTACCACACCTACCAGGTTCTAATCCAGGACCCTGACAGTACAAGAGCTGACAGGGACGCGGACCAGCAGGACCGCTCCTCAGGGGTGGGAGTGTCAAACCACACAGCAACTCTGGAGGGCTACTTGGTGGTTTCTCGCAAAACCAAACCTTTGCTTCTTTCACCAAATGCGTAGAAAACTCATGCACACAAAAACCTGGACGTAGGTGTTTATGACAGCTTTATGCATAATAGCTAAGAACTGGAAACGAGGCCAGCGTGGTGGCACGGCAGGTTGCGCTTCTGCCTATGATGCCAGCCTCCCAGATGAACACCAGTTCAAGTCCCCGCTGCTCAACTTCCCATCCAGCTCCCTGCCAATGTGCCTGGGAAGGCAGTGGAAGATGATCCAACTACTTGGGCCCCTGTACCACATGGGAGACCTGGATGGAGTCCCAGGCTCCTGGCTCCAGCCTGGCCCAGCTCCAGTCACTGTGGCCTTTTTGGGTGTGAACCAGTAGATAGAACCGAAACATCCCTCTCTGTGTGTCTCTCCTCTCTCTGTAGCTCTTCCTTTCAAAGCAGTTAATTAATTTATTAAGAAATGGAAACAGCCAAGATGTCCACCATCAGGTGAATGGTACTCTAGAAACAGCACAGCTATAAAGACAGCAGTGAAAAGACAGCACCTACCAGGAGTTCAGAGGGCGGGGTGGGACGAAGAGATGGGGTATAGGACATTTTAGGGCAATGCAAAGTCCTCTCTATGGCGCCCAAAGGTGAGTACATGATGTATTGCATCTGTCAAACCCCAAAGAACTGTGCCACACCGAGTGAACCCTAATGCAAACCATGGACTTCTGCTAATAATGACTGATTGATATTGTTTCATTGATTGTAACAAATGCACGACACTAATGCAAGCTATTAAAATTAGGAGAAAAATGGAGCATGGAGTCATGTAGGGTACATGCAAACTGGATTTTCTGCACAATTTTTCTATAAACCTAAAAATACTCTAAAAAGCATAGTCTACTAAATATGATCTTTTTTTTTCTTGACAGGCAGAGTGGACAGTGAGAGAGACAGAGAGAAAGGTCTTCCTTTGCCGTTGGTTCACCCTCCAATGGCCGCCTTTGCCGTTGGTTCACCCTCCAATGGCCACCGCCGCTGGCATGCTGTGGCCGGCACACCGCGCTGATCCGAAGGCAGGAGCCAGGTGCTTCTCCTGGTCTCCCATGAGGTGCAGGGCCCAAGCACTTGGGCCATCCTCCACTGCACTCCCTGGCCACAGCAGAGAGCTGGCCTGGAAGAGGGGCAACCGGGAAAGAATCCGGTGCCCCGACCGGGACTAGAACCCGGTGTGCCGGCGCCACAAGGTGGAAGATTAGCCAGTTGAGCCACGGCGCTGGCCTAAATATGATCATTTTAAAGATTTTATTATTTATTTGAAAGTCAGAGCTATGCAGAGAGAGAAGGAGAGGCAGAGAAAGAGAGAGAGGTCTTCCATCTGCTGGTTCACTCCCCAACTGGCTGCAATGGCTGGAGCTGCACTGATCTGAAGCCAAGAACCAGGAGCTTCTTCCGAGTCTCCCATGCAGGTGCAGGGGCCCAAGGACTTGGGCCATGTTCTACTGCTATCCCAGGCCATAGCAGAGAGCTGGATCGGAAGTGGAGCAGCCGGGACTTGAACCGGTGCACATATGGAATGCCAGCACTGCAGGTGGTGCCATTACCCGCTATGCCACAGCACTGTCCCCTAAATATGATCATTGAAAATATTTTGCATACTGTATATGACCTCTCCTATGAATTCCCTGAATTCGGTGTTATTTTGGGGCATTTGGCTCCGTGCATTGTTGACTAGCTGCCAGCAGGCAGCCAGCAGTAGCCACACTACAAAGCACCTGCTGTACCTTAGCCTTGCCCGTTAGATCATCCTAACCCATGTGATGGCTTATTTAACTGCAATTTGGCTATTGTCAGTGAAATTATTCATCTATCAGGTGGATGTAAAATATTTAGTTTTCTTTTTCATTTACTCTTCACAATTTTTTTACTAATGAAACTATACCTTATTGTTTATTTATGTTATTTGATGTTAAATGACTGCCTCTTTATTCATTCTCTACATTATTGTTCCTTACTTTTGATGAAGTTTTCGATTAGACTATTTCACGTTCTTATGGGAATTTCTTCATATTCCTTAAAAATAATAATCAACATAATTTAGAAGTTATTTCAGGGGTGAATTTTGATGCAGCAGTAAAGTTGCTGCCTGGGATCCTCACATTCCAATCAGAGTGCCTGGGTTCAAGTCCTGGCTCTATTGTCTTCTTTTTTTTAAGATTTATGTATTTATTTGAAAGACAGAATTACAGAGAGAGGTAGAGCCAGAGAGAGAGAGAGAGAGAGAGAGAGAGAGAGATCTTCAATCCTCTGGTTCACTTGCCAATTGGCTGCAACGGCCAGAGCGGAGCCTATCCGAAGCCAGGAGCTTCTTCCAGGCCTCCCGGCATGTAAGGGGCCCAAGAACTTGGGCCATTTTCCACTGCTTTCTCAGGCCATAGCAGAGAGCTGGATCGGAAGTGGAGCAGCCAGGGCTCAAAATGGCGCGATGGTCCCGTCCTGGCTTTCTACTAACGTGTATCCTGGGAGGCAGCAGCTGATGGGTCCAGCTCTTGGATCCCTGCCATCCATGTGGGAGATTCAGATTGCAATCCAGGCGCCTGGTTTCTACCTGGCCCAGCCCTGGCTGCTGTGGGCATTTGGGGAACGAACCAGCAGATGGAAGAGCGCTCGCTCGCGCTCTCTCTCTCTCTCTCTCTCTCCACCTTTCAAATAAAATGAAAAATTAAAAAAAAAAACCTTTTAAGTTATTTCAGGCCCTTACAAATTTAGGGGATTGGTTTTCCAAAGTATTTTAGGGTACATGAAAGCAATAATATTTAGAATTGTGTGCTGTTCCCAGAATTGGTATCAAATTAGATGAAAAAGGTCAATGTGTTTATTTTGTTTCTGCACCCTTTGGTTATTTAACGTCTTGATTTCATGTACTGTGAATCCTTCTGCGGCACCCGATAGGTGCAGCGTTTGGTGCAGTGGTTGAGACGCTGCGGGGAAGCCCATATCCCGTACGAGTTCAAGCCCCAGCAGCAGCTGCAACTGCAGATCCTGCTGACGCGCAGGCTGGCAGGCACAGTGCTGGCTCAAGTGCTTGGGTCCCTGACACCCAGTAGGGTGCTGGGATCCTACCTTCAGCCAGGCCCAGCCCTGGCTGTTGTGGGCATTTGGTGAGCGAAGCAGTGAACAGGAGACTTTCTCTCTCTCTCTCTCTCTCTCTCTCTCTCTCCCCAGCCCCCTCCCCTTAAAGGTTTTCTGAAGCTATGAAGGCTTCTGGTCCCATTGAGTATTTCATATTTAAATATTTATTTTTACACATACTTATTCATGGCAAGCTTCTTTATTACTTTTTTTTTTTTTTTTTTTTTTTTGACAGCAGAGTGGATAGTGAGAGAGAGAGACAGAGAGAAAGGTCTTCCTTTGCCGTTGGTTCACCCTCCAATGGCCGCCGCGGCCGGCACGCTGCAGCTGGTGAACTGCGCTGATCCAATGGCAGGAGCCAGGTGCTTCTCCTGGTCTCCCATGGGGTGCAGGGCCCAAGTCCCTCCACTGCACTCCCTGGCCACAGCAGAGAGCTGGCCTGGAAGAGGGGCAACCGGGACAGAATCCGGCGCCCCAACTGGGACTAGAACCCGGTGTGCCGACGCCGCTAGGCGGAGGATTAGCCTAGTGAGCCACGGTGCCGGCTTCTTTATTACATTTTAAAATTGTAAATGTTATCAGGTCCCTAAGACTTACACCGCAATAAATAAATTTTTATAAAACCTAATTTGAATCACTGATTATACAGTGTGTAAGAACTGTTTCAAATCAGATATCTCTGCCCTGACAAATATTCTCTCCCTCTGCTGTGGTCCTATTTGGGGTTATGGGTTGTAAACTGAGGTCTATGCAGACTATGCTTCTGCCCTATACCTGTGTACTAAGCAAAAAAAGATGCAACCATTTCTAAGTGTCTACATATGACAAATAAATACATTTATTTTATGAGACTGGTCACAATCAAATCAGAACGCTGGTTACCATGTCCTCAGATCAACTGCTGAAGTTAAAATGCCTCACCCCATTCGGATTCACACTTTTTGTGTCCCAGCTGCCTAACCGCAGTCACTAAAAGCAGAGGCGACAGAACAGAGTCCCCATCAGATATACTGTGAGCACACAAGCAGACACACAGACGCTTCGTGTGACAACAAAGCCACACTGAGGCTGGAGGTTATCAACTGAGTGATGGAACTGAAGATAAAAGTAACTACGTCAGTTAATTAGCATTGATGAGAAAGCCCAAAAGCAAACACTTGAAGGAACATCTTTTTTTCTTTAAGATTTGTTTATTTGAAACTCAGAGTTACACAGAGAGAAGGAGAGGCAGAGAGAGAGAGAGAGAGAGAGAGAGAGAGTCTTCCATCCACTGGTTCACTCCCTAATTGGCCGCAACAGCTGGAGCTGCGCCAATCTGAAGCCAGAAGCCAGGAGCTTCTTCCAGGTCTCCCACATGGGTGCAGGGGCCCCAGGACTTGGGCCATCTTCTACTGTTTTCCCAGGCCACAGCAGAGAGCTGGATCGGAAGTGGAGCAGCCAGGACTGGAACCCGTGCCCATATGGGATGCCGGCACTGCAGGCGGCAGCTTTACCCACTGTGCCACAGTGCCGGTCCTGGAGGAACATCATTTATGCCATAAGCAGTGTACCAAATCAAACTACCTCTGATTTGATAATAAATGAAGATTTCCGGGGGTGGGGGGTGGAATATGATGGAAGCAGTGCAAATGTTTGACGTGATTTGTCTGCAACAAAGGCCCTGCACCCATACAGCAGGGATTTCATTTCAAACCCTGAGATCCGAGGAACACGTGTTGATGCTTCACAGAGAGGATCTCCTCTGTAAATGTTTGCCTGTGGCTCCGACTCGCTCATTGAATGGGGACTCTGACAAAACACAGGGTTTCAGCTTGCAGGGAGCAGCGGGTCCTCAGTGTGTCACTGCGTTTGCCGTACCCAGAAGTTCTGGCCTGCGAAAGAAGAGACTTGTCAAGGATTTGTGAACTGGGAAGAGAGAGGGGACATCAGAGAGGGGCCGTGTGAGGCCAGTCAGAAGGCTGCAAGGAGAGAGGTCTCCCCACAGACCAGCCCTGGGGCCACCCTGGTGTTGGACCTGTGGCCTCCACAACTGGGAGAAAATGCATTTCTGCTGCGTAAGCCCAGAGGGAGAGTCCCAAACCAACTAAAGGGGACTTGTGAACTGAAATGAGGATAATTTTTACAAATGAGTCTCCCACTGCAGATATGAAGCTGCAGCTGAAATACAACACTAACTGAACATTTTTGTGAACCTAAAGTTAAACTGGAAATTCTTAAACTTTATTTTTTTATTTTTTTTTTTAATTTTTGACAGGCAGAGTGGATAGTGAGAGAGAGAGACAGAGAGAAAGGTCTTCCTTTGCCGTTGGTTCACCCTCCAATGGCCGCCGCGGCCGGCACGCTGCAGCTGGTGAACTGCGCTGATCCAATGGCAGGAGCCAGGTGCTTCTCCTGGTCTCCCATGGGGTGCAGGGCCCAAGTCCCTCCACTGCACTCCCTGGCCACAGCAGAGAGCTGGCCTGGAAGAGGGGCGACCGGGACTAGAACCCGGTATGCTGGTGCCGCTAGGTGGAGGATTAGCCTATTGAGCCGCGGCACCGGCATTTCTTCAACTTTAAAAATATATAGGATAGGGGCTGGTGCTGTGGTATCTCAGGTAAAGCCGCTGCCTGCAGTGCCAGCATCCCATATCGACGGCGGTTCGAGTCCCAGCTGTTCCACTTCTGATCCAGCTCTCTGCTATGGCCTGGGAAAGCAGTGGAAGATGGCCCAAGTCCTTGGGCCCCTGCACCCACATGGGAGACCCCGAGGAAGCTCCTGGCTCCTGGCTTTGGATCAGCACAGCTCCGGCCATTGTAGCCATCTGGGGAGTGAACCAGAGGGTGGAAGACTTCTCTCTCTGTCTCTCTCTCTCTCTCTCTGCCTCTGCCTCTCTGTAACTCTGCCTTTCAAATAAATAAATAAATCTTTAAAAATTTTTATATATATACATATATATAGGATGTGTGTGTATTAACTAGTATTATTGTCTAAAAGCAAAATGCCAAATTTTGGAAAAGTGAAGTTAAAATTCTTCACATGCAGTGACTGGTCAATGTTATTTGTGAACTGTTAAAATTAGTATGCTGACATCTATATGTAACTGAAAGAAAAATCTCCAATTGAAAAATTCTTCTTTCTGCCTCTGTGTGTGTGTAACTACCTTTCAAGTAAATAGATCTTTAGAAATTAAATTACATTAAAAATAAACATGTGATTAGACAGTTTAATTGTATTAGTTGAATCATATGAAATTGCCATTTTTTTTTCAGGTCAAGATGGCTTTGTATTGCCTAATCCATATCATTCAATAGTTATTTATTTTTTGATTTTTTTAGGATTTATTTATTTATTTGAAGGCAGAGTTACAGAGAGGCACGGGCAAAGAACGAGGTCTTCCATCTGCTGGCTCATTCTCCAAATGGCCACAATGGAGGCGGCTGGGCCTGTTCAAAGCCAGGAGCCAGAAGCTTCTGGGTCTTCCATGCAGGTGCAGGGTCCCAAGCACTTGGGCCATCTTCTACTGCTTTCCCAGGCCACAGCAGAGAGCTGGAAGGGAAGTGGAGCAGCCAGGACTCGAACTGGTCCCATATGGGATGCCGGCACTGTAGGCTGTGGCTTTACCCGCTATGCCACAGCGCCAGCCCCTCAATTGTTATTTTAAATCTATTATTATTACCACAAGAAATTTCCAGGATTTGAAGGTAGTTTTTAAAATATAATACTTAATATGTAAAAGAAGTTATATATAAATTTATCAGAAGTCATCAACACTTTAAATGAGCGTCTTTTTATATATAAATTATATCTCAATAAGAGTCACAAAAAGCAAACTTAAGTTCCTTATAAAAAATACATCATTTTCTTTTTACTTGTCCAATTATTAATATCTCGATATTATCTTATATTTTATTATAATATTTAAGTATATACTGAATTTTTCACCAGGTTCCACATAGTGGTTTCAAATTCCTCCCGATTCATCCCAGTGTACTATACAAATTCTATGAATGCCAAGAAATGAAAAAGTTAGATGGGGCGGAGATTTCTAGCTGTTCATCCGAGCACACTGTCCCTTCGTTCACGGGCTGTGAGTTGAATCATTGCTCTCGATTATTCCTGTTTTCCCTGTGCTATCATTACACACTGTACCTCTGCCAGGTGAGCCGCAGGAGCTCCCAATAGAGAGGGCAGTGGGTTCTCTGCCCCATAGACGGGGCTTTCGTCGTGTGACTGGCTCTGGTCAGTGGAGTGTGGGTGAAATGCTATTTCTGGCCCCAACAGCTATGGTTGGGCCAGGCTGAAGCCAGGAGCCTGGAAATTCATTCCAATCTCCCCAGTGGGTGGCAGGGGCCCAAGTCTTCGGGGCCATTTTCTACTGCTTCCCTGGGTGCATTAGCAGGGAGCTGGATTGGAAGCAGAGCAGCTGGAACTCAAACCAGGGCTCCAATATGGAATGCCAATGGAGGCTTAACTCTACCTCACAACGCTGGCCCTATATTTCTTGCTTATTTTAGGTGACCATCCCATGTCAGCCCCACTACAGGACTTGGACTCTCAGAGAAATATGGAATATTTGCTTGTCATCATGTGAAAGGACGAAAAGAAATAATATGGTGGACCATACATTGGCTTTTTTTTTTTTTTAAGATTTATTTATTTATTTGAAAGGCAGAGTTACACAGAGAAAAAGAGAGAGAGAGAGAGGTCTTCTATGCAATGGTTCACTCCCCAATTGGCCTCAATGGCTGGAGCTGTGCTAATCTGAAGCCAGGAGCCAGGAGTTTCTTCTGGGTCTCTCACGGGGTGCAGGAGCCCAAGGACTTGGGCCATCTTCTACTGCTTTTCCAGGCCATAGCAGAGAGCTGGATCAGAAGTGGAGAATCTAGGACTCGAACCGGCGCCCATATGGGATGCTGGCACTGCAGGCGGCAGCTTTACCCGCTACGCCGCAGCGCCAGCCCCCATACATTGGCTTTTAAAGCTTCTGACTCAAAATCATTCAGATCATTTAACAGCCAAAGCCAGTCCTATGGCCAAGTCTGACACAGCACAGGGAAATGTAATCCCTACGGAGAGAAGGGTAATGCGTATTTGCACAAAGGACAGCCCAGACACCCCTCTCTACCCGAACTTTCTAGAATGCATCACAACCCACCCGGTTCAGGGAGCTCTACGAAGTCATGGCTCAGGCGTCATCCCAGGCTAGCATGTGGCCTGCTACAGGGTAACTGCTATTTCTTTGGAGAATAGCGAAGACAGAATCTGGTTGGCTCTTTCGAAGGAGAAGATGAGATATGCAAGAGGATCTTGCTGAACAATCTAGATGGAAAATAGCTACAACTTCAATAGATTTCTCCACCCTAGAGGAGGACCTGCAAACGGGTGGACATGGGTACGCACTGGGCACTTGGTGACGCGGTGGTTCCTGGGTAAGGTCTCTTTGAAGCTAAGGTTTTAAACATGGTTTGTCCCTTCTGAAACTCGTGTTGAAATTTCATTGCCAGTGTAACCGTGCTGGGAAATAGTGGGAGCGCTAAGAGGTATTTGGGTGAGCGATGCTGTTCTCACAGGAATGGACGGGGCTGGGTATTCACCTCCAGAGCAGGTTGTTGCAAAGGGAGACGGCCCTGGTGCAGCCTCTCACACCTGCCTGCCCTCCCGCTGGAAGCAGCCCGAGGCTGGTGCTGGGGACTGGATCTCCCAGCCTCCAGAACTCCAAGCCAAAAGAAATTTCACCAGTCCCAAGTGTTGAGCAGACTAAGATTTGAGCTACGCTCACAGGGACTTCAAGCAGAAATATATGCAGGAACATCAGACTGGACTGCTTGGACCCCTGCCGCCTACATGGGAGACCCGAACGGAGTTCCAGGCACCCGCGGTTGCTGCCATTTGGGGAGTGGACCTCAGATGAAACATCTCTGTCTTCCCTCCCTCTCTCCCTCTTTCTGAGGCTCTACCTTTCAAATAAAGACAGAGGGAGGGGGGAAAACCAGATTTGAATGTAGGCAGCACAATGAGGAGATACACTCACCATGAGAGGGCAAGAGAGAGAGAGAGATAGTCTACATCCATGAAAAGAGAGAGCACAGTTTGTGCCAGTCCGCTGAGGAGAGACAGGGCTGCTCACCTCAATCTATTGGACCCTTTTTTGGGGAAGCAGGTGGTGCCCCAATTGAATATGCAAGTGGGGTGAAGTTTGGGTGGGGCTCAATAAGCGTGGTATCCTAGGGAAGGTTTTCATGGTGTCTCCACATGGAGCGGTGTGCACCTGCTCATCATGGCATCCGCTTGGCACTGGAGGAGGCTCAGGTGCATCATGGGAAAATGGTGTGCTGAATGGACATGCAAGGGGGTGGAGCTAGAGTACAGGGTAGAGGCAAACCTGGAGAAGCTTCCAGCTCATTGTGCTCTGACTCCTCGTCTGGCCCCATATCAACTGGACTTAGCCACTTCTGGACACTGAAAGCAGACTCTCCAGGCAAGAATTTGTTGTCATGGAGCCACAGGCTCTGTGAAAGAGTGTTTGTTTTGTTTTTCTGAGAGGGGAGGACAAGATATCAATGCTACACTTCCAACAATGATAGATCAAGGAAAGGTCTGGCGATCCATTTTCAACACAGAATGGAAATGGCTGTTAGCGGCCTTGCAGATGGAGCAAAAATCCTCAAGGTAAACAGGATGTTAGGGAGCAGCCCACTCCCAAGAGGAAATTAAAGAGAAGGCAGGAGGAAGGTAACTTTGTAACTTGGGCCATGCCCGGGGAAGCTTCTACACCCCGCGGTGCTCAGCCAATGAAGAACGGGAGTAAGGGCGTCCCAGGATACAACCTGCTTGTTGTACCGGGGGATGCCTGATCTGCCAGACCCTTACTGCACTTCCTGAATCCGAGTCCCTCTCTGGGGCAGACAGGTGAGGGTATTTCCCACACAGCCTCAGAGTGCCTGGCTTGGTCCTGGCTCCTGCTATGGTGGGCCCTGGAAGCAGCCGTGATGACCTAAGGAGCTGGTCCCTGCCAGGGAGTGGGGGATTGAGTTCCTGACTCCTGTCTCACTCGCTCCGCTGCCCCCAGCTGTTTTTGACATTCGTGGAGTGAACCAGCAGATGGGAGAGGTTTCTTTCTCTGTCTCAAATAAACAAATAAAAACTTCCAGGAAATAATAATACAATTATTAAAATAATAATAAAATAAATAGTATTAGCAGTAAAATCCAGGCACTTGGTTAAACAAGGCTGTTTAACCACATTCTCAGCTCAGGAGCTTCCCAAGCTTTCTCTTTGCATCCCTAACCCACAGTGTGTATTTCTGGGGGATCCCAGTTAGGCTCAGGAATCCTTCTCACCTCTCCAACATTGTAACTACTTCCCAGTCCCTGCAGCCCACATAGTGTCGGACTTTGGAAAGCTAAACTAGAAAGAGGTCTTCTTCTGTCTGTCTCCTACTAAAGAAAAAAAAAACCAACAACACAACATAGTGGGCGGGGCTAGTCAATATCTCTGAACGCTGTCCTGCCTCCCAGGGCTTGAGGGTTTCAACTCCGGGCAGTGTCTGGCTGGAGTAAGGCTGTGTCTTTAGATGGTGAGGACTCCAGAGGATAATATGTAAGTGGATATAAATTCTGAGGTGTTTGTTTAAAATTCACTTCTGGATGGGAGTCCCACCTTGAAGTGCCAATTCAGCGTGCCCCCCTCATCACCACGTGAAAGGAGCCAAGAGCCACCATAAAAAAATGGGGCTCCTGAGACAAACCGTTCCAGAGACGGCCTTGGGAAATGGGGAGTAAACCGGTTCACAGAGAAAGCAGTCAGCTACTAACCAGAGATACACAGAACACCTGCCTTGTAGATAAGCCCCTTCCCTACGCTTGCTCAAGGTTAACAAAGAAAGCTGCAAGGCACGTAGCAACCTATTCCTCTCTCCTAGAAACCCCCTCCCCTAATGTATCCCTTTGACCTAATACTTTTCCACCGACATTACCACTTTTAGACTGCCATACAAGGCCCGCTACTGAAAATTATCCAATAAACTTACGCCAGCCTATAATATGTTAATTTTGTGGTTTTGCCCTTTAAAAGCTGTGAGATAGCTGCTCGGGGCTCCTCTCACTTGCTTGCTGCTTGCAGCAGTAGGGGGCCCATTTGCGCAAATGAAATAAAATTACCTCCTGCTCTATTGCATCGTCTGGTCTGGAGTCTGTGTTTCTGGGGTCGTCACAAGAGGACACCGCTTTTGGGGTCCTACATTTGGGGGCTCGTCCGGGATTTGGGGGACCCCAGACTCCCACACTCCATCGGCCAGACAGAGGTAAGTTTGCTTACTTGTGTATCATTGTAACTGTGGTTTGTACTGTTTGTCCTTGTCTGCCAGGACGACGTGGAATCTGTCCTGGGGCGCCTGTACAGGCTCAGTACTGACTGGACCGAAGGGGGAGACAGACGTGTCCTGAGGCCCCTGGTCCAACCCTGGAGGACGCTCCAGTGGTGGTCTGGGAAGGAGGGAAAGAGGGCGTTTCCCTTCTTCCAGGGGAGAGCCTGGCCAAACGGCCGCTCCCTTCTGAAATTTTGGTTTTGGTTTTGTCTCGGTCTGTTGCTGCGCGGCTTGTGATTTCAGACGTGTCCTGAGACCCCTGGTTCAACCCTGGAGAACGCTCCAGTGGTGGTCTGGGAAGGAGGGAAAGAGGGAATTTCCTTTCTTCCAGGGGAGAGCCTGGCCAGACTGCCGCTCCCTTCTGATAGTTTCGGTTTTGTCTCGGTCTGTTGCCGCGCGGCTTGTGATTTGTGTTCTGTGTGTCGCTGTTTTTGTTGTCCTTTATCTCTTACTGTCTCTCCCATCTGTTTTTATTGTTGTGTTTGATTGCTAGATATATACTTGTATGAAAAATGTGTATTGTATTCTTATAATGTGTTAATTATGTCTACCTCTCAATGCAACTCTAGGGCCAAATGTAAGGACAAATTTTTGGGCTGGAGAGGCTTGTACCTAGATTTGGCTCTGGTAACCAAGAAACTTTGCTGCCGAATGACCTTCTCCTGCTCCTTGGGAGCCTGGCCAGTTCCCGGGGAGGAGGATAAAGGAATGTTTTCTGATAAACAGGTGGGCATGCTTCATGTCTCGGCTCTCTGGCCAAGACCCGAGATGGGACGCACTGCTTGCCTAAAATCTTGGCAATGAGCCACCCTTGTCCTTGGAGGCTTTAGGGGGGAGCTGGAGCAAGCCTCTGTTGCTGCTGTTTCATCCTGGGGGAACACGCAGTCAAACTAAATGTTAAATGTGCCCGTAATGATTACATGATCAATTGGCTACTGTGATTGAGGTGTTCTGTGACAGTCCCTTTAATGAAAAATTAACAAAATGGATTAATAACAGGACATTCAGGACCTGACGCTCTGCTTGGTATGTCATTACAAAAATCATCAAGGAGGGCTATGCCTGATAAATGAGGGTGCTATAAATGTGGGCAACAGGGACATGTACAAAAATTGTCCAGAAGTCAAAAATCAAAATAAGGCTCTTCCTGGGATTTGCTTCCAGTGCTAAAGGGAAAGGCATTGGGCCAATAAGTGTCACTCCAAAACTGATAAAGAAGGTAATTCATTAAAAAACAGAGTTCAGGAAACTGGAAGCGGGGCCAGCCTCAGGCCCTCCCTACAGGGATCAGTGAACCATCTTGCTATAGTATCATTAAAGCAATAGAGCCATGTTTATTGCAACATTCTGTTAATCTATGCTCCTTTACCATCTTTCCTGTAAATAATTTTAGTGTGCACTACAAGGCTTGCAGCGTATTTCTTGCAGATTAAAAGTAACTAAGGCTGTGCACAGCAGACAGCTAAAAAGTAATTTACTGTCACAAATTGGCGTAGTTGGCAGGATCTGCAAGTATGCAAAGCAATGCCTTTCTTTAAAAGAAAAACTGAAGTTGCATGTGTAACCTGTGATGTTCCTGGCTAAAAAGACCTTCAGTTCGCCTCTTTGGTGAAGGAATGGGCTCTCTGCTCAGAATCGAGTGAGAATTGGGATGGCAAGTTACAGAGTGCACAGCCTCCACAAGTTATTGAGGTTTTGCTATCAGTGCCAGTGGAAAAGGGGGATGAACTATAGGCTTTGGGGAGGTGAGAATGGATTTTGTTATCTGCATACTGATGCATGTGTAAGCAATTGGAAAAATAAGTACAGGATAAATATAAATTGAAAAAAAAAATGCTGCCCTTTGGAGTCAAACTGCTAGGTAGTGGTAAAAAAATTATATCAAACTCCTGTACTGCTGCCAGGGCCAACTAAGGTTATTCAGTGTAAACAATACAGAATTCCAGGTGGATATGAGAAAATATCTAAAACAGTAAAAAAAATTATCTTAGTGCTGGAGTGATGATTCCCATAATCACTAAAAGGAATTATCTAATTTGGCATGTTAAGAAATCAGATGAAACCTGAAAAATGACTGTGGATTACAGGGAATTAAACAAAGTTACTCTCCCATTGACTGCTACAGTCCTAGATACCATCATTTTAATGTAAAAGGTCACAAACATAAAAGCGTGTTCTTGATAAAAAAAAGTTAAAAAAAAAGAGATACTTTTAAAAGGATATGATTTGTAAAAATTGTTTATCTTAATGGCTGGTTTATACTGGAATGAAAAAAGGGGGGGGGAGAGAAAGGTTTGAGCAAGTTACAGAAGGTGTAAAAAAGTCGCAAAATGTTATAAAAAAAATCTTTAGTTATTTTCTTTGACATAAAATCAAAATCTGATCCTCTGTTAAAGCAATGAGTTAAAGTAATCTATTATGTTCTCTTGATGTCTCTGTTAAATTCTAACTGCTTAAAAACAGCTGTAAAAAGAGCAATGGTAAAATAGAGGGATCCTATCACCAATCAATGGAATGGACCTGATCCAGTACTGGTATGGGACAAGGGCTCCTAAGGGATGGGTTTTTCCATGTAACCAACATGCCTTTCTGCAATTGCTCCCTGGGCCGTGTGGCCCTGATGCTAACATCTGTATTTACAGCAGCGGATAGAGCACGTCAGTGGCGTGCTTTACCTGAAGACTACAATAACAACGTCATCCTAATAGGAGAGGACACTGCCCTTGCCATGGCTGCATCAGTAGTAAGTGTTCCTGGACTGGCTTTTGGAAATAATCGTGGACTATGAAGGCTTACATGTTTGGTGACCAAAGCAATCAATCTTACTGCTACTGTGCTATCCAATATAGCCAAAGAATTGGATCAAGTTCACTCAGGAGTGCTTTTAAGCCATGCAGCTAACAATTACTCGCTGTTAAAAAAATCATATAAGTTGTAAATCTGTACCTGGGGGATGTTATTTTAGTATTATTAACAATGTGCCATATATAGAGTCTGTTATTGATAAACTTAAGAGTAAAATGCAACATATGTTTATTACTAACCCACTATTCATTTGAAGGGTTTCAATGGATTCATTGATTATTAATGTTGGCTGGACTGCTACTGCTTTTCCCACTTTGTATGGGATGTCTTCCGTGTGTTCTGCATTTTATGCTGACTTCCCTATAGTATGAATGGACTGAGATTCATCATTTAAAACTTCGTACCAAGCCTCCTTTGTAATCAAAATAATTAATATTTGGCTGTATGTTTCATCTCTCACCTAATGTTGGGCTGGAATGGTACTCAAAGACGGGTAAGACGCTCAGCATCCTGTACCAACCTAAGACAGGGCTCTAGGCCAAGCTGCCAGAGTTACCGATGACGGGTAAGGACAGAGATGACTGAGGGCAACCTAAGACAGAGGCCATTCTCAATTTAATAAAAAAAAATATATATATATATATATATAAAAACCCATGGCTGGCCATGGGCCCACATGCTAAGGCCTGGCTTGCTGATCATTGGCATTAGTCCTCACGCAACAGTATCAAGCCCTGGCCACCAGTGACCGTATTGAAACCCCTCATTAACGGCACACAATTTTAGGATTAAAATTAGTTCAAAGAGAAAATGGGGGAATGAAAGGAGCCAAGAGCCACCATAAAAAAATGGGGCTCCTGAGACAAACCGTTCCAGAGACGGCCTTGGGAAATGGGGAGTAAACCGGTTCACAGAGAAAGCAGTCAGCTACTAACCAGAGATACACAGAACACCTGCCTTGTAGATAAGCCCCTTCCCTACGCTTGCTCAAGGTTAACAAAGAAAGCTGCAAGGCACGTAGCAACCTATTCCTCTCTCCTAGAAACCCCCTCCCCTAATGTATCCCTTTGACCTAATACTTTTCCACCGACATTACCACTTTTAGACTGCCATACAAGGCCCGCTACTGAAAATTATCCAATAAACTTACGCCAGCCTATAATATGTTAATTTTGTGGTTTTGCCCTTTAAAAGCTGTGAGATAGCTGCTCGGGGCTCCTCTCACTTGCTTGCTGCTTGCAGCAGTAGGGGGCCCATTTGCGCAAATGAAATAAAATTACCTCCTGCTCTATTGCATCGTCTGGTCTGGAGTCTGTGTTTCTGGGGTCGTCACAAGAGGACACCGCTTTTGGGGTCCTACACACGGACACTCAGCATTTACCATTGTGAAATTCATTGCTGTGATTTTAAGTCGGTATCTGATGGGAAAGGAATGTTCAGGGTTCCAACCCCCCCCCCCCAGGAATGCCAGAGCCTGATTTTCTGTCTGAATCAGGCAAGCACAGAAGCCAGACAGAAAGTGGGGGTCAGGGCTGGTGCTGTGCACGGCAGGTAAAGCCACCACGGGCAACACCAGTATCCCCTATGGCTTCAGTGAATGTCTCAGCTGTTCCACTTTCCACCCGGCTCCCTGCTAATGCACTTGGGAAGCATCAGAAGATGGACCAAATGTCTGGGGCCCTGCACCCTTGTGGGAGAACTGGAAGAACCTCCTGGCTCCCGGATTTAGTCCAGCCTGAAGCCAGCCATTACAGCCATCTAGGGAACGAATCAGTGGATGGAAGATTCCTCTCTCTCTCTCTCTCTCTCTCTCTCTCTCTCTCAAATATACAAATAAAGTTTCTGTTTTAAGTGAAGGCTAAGAACACATACTGAGAAAGGACAGTCTCTTTAATAAATGGTTCTGGGAAAACTGGTTGTTCACCTACGTAAGCATGAAATTAACCCTCTCACTCAGAACACACAAAAATCAACTCAAGATGGATTAAAGACTTAAATACAAGACCCGAAACCATAAAACTGCTAGAAGAAAATATAGGGGAAAGCTTCACAACATTGAATTGGACAAGGGTTTTGGGGATATGACCCTGAAAGCTCAAGAATCAAAAATAGACAAATGGGATTGTGTAAAACTAAAAAAGAAAAAATTAACAGAATGAAGAGATGAGCCACAGAGGAGCAGAAAATATTTGCCACCATACAACTGATAGAAGGTTAACATTCAAAATACACAAAACACGCACACAAATCAACAGCCGGGAAACAAACAAATAGCCCAGTTTAAAAATGAGCAAAGAACCAGACGAGACGCATCTCAAAATGAAATAAACAAATGGCCAACAGGTGAGTGAAACAAATCTGAGCATCACTTATCATCAGAAAATGCGAATTTGAACCCCAGATATCACCACACACCTGCTAGGAAGACAAAGGGAAAAGCACTGGTGAGGCTGTGGAGAAAAAGAAACCCTGGCGCAACCTGCTGCTGGGAGTGCAACCATTATGTGGCCATGATGGAGAGCAGAATGGAGTTCCTCAAAAGTTAAACGTGGGCCGGCGCCGCGGCTCACTAGGCTAATCCTCCGCCTTGCGGCGCCAGCACACCGGGTTCTAGTCCCGGTCGGGGCGCCGGATTCTGTCCCGGTTGCCCCTCTTCCAGGCCAGCTCTCTGCTGTGGCCCGGGAGTACAGTGGAGGATGGCCCAGGTGCTTGGGCCCTGCACCCCATGGGAGACCAGGAGAAGCACCTGGCTCCTGCCATCAGATCAGCGCGGTGCGCCGGCTGCGGCGGCCATTGGGGGGTGAACCAACAGCAAAGGAAGACCTTTCTCTCTGTCTCTCTCTCTCACTGTCCACTCTGCCTGTCAAAAAAAAAAAAAAAAGTTAAACATGGAGCTACGTACGCTATGACTCAGCAATCTCTCCCCTGGGAGTGGATCCGAAGGAACTGGAGTCGGTGTGTCAAGGGGACCTCTGCACGTCCACGTTCCCTGCAGCTTTATTTACAAAAAAAGCAAGATACGGGCACAACCGAAGTGTCTCAGTAGATGAAGGGATACAGCACGGGTGACTACCCACACGAGGGAATACTACGAAACCTTAAAGAGAAAGAAATTCTGTCTTTGCAACAACGTGGGTAAACCTGGAATGCATGATGCCAAGTGAAATAGGCCAACGCGGAGAGATCTCCCTCACTATGGAACCTACCATTGACTTCATAGGAGTGGGGAGTCGAGAGGCCGGAAGTTACCAGTTAAAGGGAACAAGCTTGCAAAGCGGCAAGGAGCAGCAAGTTTGGAGCTCTGCTACAGGGCAGAGCGATATCTTCAATAATAATGTACTATGTGTTTCAAAAGCACTAGGAGTCCGCTTCAGTGTACAAACGAGGTGATGAGTTGTGTTAATTGGCTTAATGTAAGTATTACACATTGTACATATATTGAGACATTACATTATATTCCATCAGTGTAATATAATTATGATGTATCAATGAAAATATTACTATAACAGTTTAAAAAGAGAGGATATTAGAAGAGGTTTTTTTAAAAAAGATCTATTTATTTGATAGGCACAGTGACAGAGCAGAGAGAAAGAGAGAAAGAGAGATCTTTCATCTACTGGTTCACTTCCCAGATGGCAACCGCAGCTAGGGCTGGGCCAGACCACAGCCAAAAGTGTGGAACTCCATACAGGTCTCCCGCATGAGTAACAGAGGACCATGTGCCAGGGCCACAATCCACTGCCCTCCCAGGCCCATCACCAGGGAACTGGATCAGAAGTGGAACAGCCAGGACTAGAACCAGCACTCATATGGGAAGTTGGCATCACAAGTGGCAACTTAACAATGCTGGCCCCTAGAAAAGTTAAAAAAAAAAAAAAAAAAAAGACTTATTTATTCATTTGAAAGTCAGAGTTAGAGAGACAGACAGAGAGATCTTCCATCCACTGGTTGACTCCCCAAATGGCCGCAACAGCCAGGACTTAGGCAGGCTGAAGCCAGGAGCCAGGAGCTTCATCTGGGGCTCCTACATGGGTGCGGGGGCCCAAGCACTTGGGCCATCCTCAGCTGACTGCCCAGGTGTTTTAGTGGGGAGCTGGAATGGAAGTGGAGCAACTGGTACTAGAACTGCCACCTGTATGGAGTGTTGGCATGGCAGGTGGTAGCTTTACCTGCTACTCTACAGCACCGGCCCCGAGAAAAGGTTTTTTAACTGACTTTCTAAGAATATTGGCAATATGCTCAACTTACTTTTATTTATGGATCTGAAAGGCAGAAAGAGAGAGACAGAGACAGACAGGCAGCGAGAGCTCTCATCTCTTAAAAGGCCCTGAGCAGCCAAGGCTGGGCCAGGCCAAAGCCGGGAGCTGGGAACTCAGTTCCGATGCCTGATGGGGTGACAGGAATCCATCTGCTTGAGCCTGTACCTCCTGCCTCTTAGGGTGCACGTGAGCAGGAAGCTGAAGTGGAGAGCCGAGCTGGGACTCAAATCCAGGCACTGTGGCGTAGGATGCAGTGTGAACCAGCCGTGTAACCAATTAGGCCAAATGTCTGCCACCTCCAATTAAAACAAAACAAAAGCTCACCATTGCATAGGCCTCCGGCGATCCCACTTACTGCCTTAATAGTCCTCTCCTATTCTGGTCCACAGAAGCAGAGAGAAAGGGAAAGAGAGAGGGAGGAAGTTTCTAAATTCCAGATACTCCCCAGGCTCTGAACTGAACCAGGCACGTCACTGATGTCAGGGCCAGCGGCTCCATCTCTCCCTGCTGGCACACACACCTGAATATTAATTCTCTTATTACAACCAGACTGGCTCAGAGCTGACAGCCTAATAAGGAAAGCCCCACTGAGAGCAATCCAGTTCTCCTAAATAAAGCAGAGTGGAAACAGGGGCCATTGCCCTGGCATTTCAGGGAACATGCAACTCTGCTCTGCCTCAGTTACCCAAATCCTCATGCGGCGCAGCCATGCTGAACTGCTGGAGAGTATCTTGTGAGTGTGCCCGCTGGCCACGGTCAAGAGCCATCCCTTAAGTCACCAGCCACCTCCAATGCCTGGCACAAAATACATGCACCTCTTAAGACGCGAAGGCAGTGGTGACAGACCTGTAGCCAGCGCATCCTTTGCTTTTAACCCTAGGCAGCGCTAGGGTGCAGCAGGCAGGCCAACTCGGGGTCACCGAGCAAGTCCAAGTTCGCAAATCATCACCCCCCGAAGACACAGACAGCAGATGATGGAAACAAATTCTAGGTAATGCTGTTTGGCTACCGGGCTAGAGCCGGCCAGCAGTCACGTTGTTAACGCCAGTGATATGTAATTGAATTTTTTTCTATGTAAACACTGCGTGGACTCGTTAATCCAGAGAGCTCATTTCCTGGGAAGAAGAATACTAATGAGATTTTACTGGGTACACGATTATTCTTTCCTCCGTTGTGCTGCTGAAGTTTTCCAGGCATTGCTGAGGCTATTTTTGGTGGAGGAATAGGGGCAGTGACCCTGGAGTCGATCACACAGGCAACCCAGTCCTGTCGCTCAGGGGAACCACTGCGCCCACCAGGGCAGCCCACACAGGTGCTCAGTGCTCCAGCTTGGGGGTTTTCTACTGATGCAATGCCACTAAAAGCACATGCTCTCGTCCCACAGTCAGACCACAGCTGGAGAAAGTCGTTGACTGAGACTAGCGCTGTGGTGTAGCAGGTAAAGCCACTGCCTGCAGTGCCGGCATCCCATATGGATGCCAGTTCAAGTCCCGGCTGCTCCACTTCTGATCCAGCTCTCTGCTATGGCCTGGGAAAGCAGAAGAAGATGGCCTAAGTCCTTGGGCCCCTGCACCAGCATTGGAAACCGGGAAGAAGCTCCTGGCTTCCGGCTTCTGGCCCTGGCTTCTGATTAGCACAGCTCTGGCAGTTGTGGGCAGCTGGGAAGTGAACAAGTGGATGGAAGACCTCTCTCTCTCTCTTCTCCCTCCTCTGCTTCTCCTTTCTCTCTCTCTCTCTCTCTTTCTCCTTCTCTCTCTGTGTAACTTCTACTTTCAAATAAATAAATAAATCTTAAAAAAAAAAGTCGTTGACTGGGAGGTGAAGTGTGAGGGGGCCTGTCCACTCTCAGAACAGGCTTTCTTTCCCTCTCTGCACCTTGCTTCCAGCCAAGCATCTTGGGCTCTCGGACGGACCCTGTCACCCAGGACTCCCTGGCCTGAGACACATTTGGCATAGCACCATTTTGTTACTCTCTGGTACCACAAAATGCGCCTTCTCATCTTTCATCCTCCCTATTCCACCCCCAGCCCTAAAATCAGTCACTTCTCCAAGCAGCCTTGGTTCCTTTTATTGACAAATGATATCAGAAGCCAAGGGGCTGGCGCTGTAGTGTAGCGGGTAAAGCCGCCACCTGCAGTGCCGGCATCCCATATGGGCACCAGTTCTAGTCCCAGCTGCTCCACTTCTGATCCAGCTCTCTGCTATGGCCTGGGAAAGCAGTGGAGGATGGCCCAAGTCCTTGGGCCCCTGCACTCAAGTGGGAGACCCGGAAGAAGCTCCTGGCTTCGGATTGACACAGCTCCAACTGGCCATTTGGGGAGTGAACCAGCAGATAGAAGATTTCTCTCTCTCTCTCTCTCTCTCTCCTCTGCCTCTGCCTCTCTGTAACTCTGCCTTTCAAATAAATAAATCTTAAAAAAGAAGAAGCAGCAGCAGCCAAGATCCAGGCACTGGGTGTGCTCACTGATGCCAGGGAGTCGCTGCAGACAGAGCAGGGTCACGCTGCGTGCACACTCCCCACGTCCGCACACGCGGCTGTCGTCATTTCTGCGCCTATGAATATTCAGCTGAACACAGGTCCACGTTGCCTCAGTCAACGACTTTCTCCAGCTGTGGTCTGACTGTGGGATGAGAGCGTGTGCTCTTAGTGGCATTGCGTCAGCAGAAAACATCTGAGCTAGAGCACTGAGCACCTGTGTGGGCTGCCCTGGTGGGCGCAGTGGTTCCCCTGAGCGACAGGACTGGGTTGCCTGTGCCTGCCTCCCACTGTGTTCTAGGACCACACAGTTCCTTCAAAGCCTTCCAGGCTGGCTGGTCTGAAATCTCCCTTTCTGACAAGGAGGAACTTGGTCTTATCTGGTCACTCTGGCCCTTGATGGGGCCATTCCTGTAGACTGGAGGCACTAGAGCTTGGCTGGAATGTTTAAGAGGCAGTGAGAGAAGAGCGCTCCAAGTCTTCAGTTAGATCTCAACAGTGGTTCTCAGCATGGAACACTCATCACAATCGACCTGCTGGGCTTGTTACAGCAGATTGCCCGGCCCCGCCCTCGGCAGTTTTTTTGACTGAGTGAATGTGGAATGAAGTGTTAGGAATTGCATTTCTAACAAGCTCCCGGGCCTGCTGCTGATCCTTATGTCCCACTTGGAGAACCACTGGACTTGGGGAATCTTGTTTGAAAAGGAAGGTAAGAAATTGAGCTGCAAATAGAGGGTAAAGTGGATCAAGAGAAGTTCTGTCTTGTGTGTGTGTGTGTGTGTGTGAGAGAGAGAGAGAGAGAGAGACAGAGAGACAGAGAGAGAGACAGAGAGAGAGAGAGAGGTCTTCCATCGCTGGTGCACTCCCCAGATGGCCACAACGGCCGGAGCTGGGCAGATCCAAAGCCAGGAACTAGGAGCTTCTTCCAGGTCTCCCACGTGGGTGCAGGGGCCCAAGGACTTGGGCCATCTTCCACCGCTTTCCCAGGCCAGAGCAGAGAGCTGGATCAGAACTGGAGCAGCCGGCACTAGAACTGGCACCCATATGGGATGTCGGCGCTGCAGGCGGGGCTTTATCTGCTATGCCACAGCGCCGGCCCTCTGAAGTCTCTTCTGCCTCACTTTTCGCAATGCCAGAAAATGCAAGGTCATCAGCGGAGATGGAAGCAGGTGTGGGGGAGGGGAGGGGGTAAGGTGGGGGAGGGAGACGGCAGCGTTTGGAGGGAAACCTTGAAATCATCCCCTGGATGGCAGAGCGAGCACATGAGGCCAGCAAGGAGTGACTGCCGCACGGCACTCGGGGGCCTCCTGGGGGCGCCTGCTCCGGAACGGAGAGAGAGACCCTTCCAGGCGGCTGTGCCCTCCCTCTAGTCCTGTTCATAGCACAGAGCTGGATCTGAGCAGGACGTGGCTCTCCCAGGGAAGGCCACGTGGCCCGAGCGGGCAGGGAGCCTCGGCCTGTCGGCTGCAAGGGGAGCCTTTCCTTTCCCGTGTCGCCTTATGAAATATTCATGTAAATGCTTTCCAAATTTACCTTCCGTGTTTGCAGCAACAGCAATAATTGCCATGGGGAAGGCTGAGGACATGGTGGAGAGGTGTTTCCAACACACGGATCCTGAGAAAGGGTAGAGCGCAAAACGGAGTCCGTGCTGGAACTCCACTGATCAAAATGAGGAGAATATGGGCGAATATGGGTGCAGGGAAAGTGAGGAGGTTTGATTCCCTTAGCTGGCAGGGTGAGAGTCTTTCTTTCTTATTTTCCTTAGTATTTATTTTCAGTCCAGGTCACTAAACATTGACTAGTGTCTGTGATGGCCAGCATTGTACTAGGCTCAAGACCACACACACACAGAAAGGAGATGGGCAGGTAGGCAGCCTACAGGTCAAGACACCTGCATCCCATATCTGAGTGCCTGGGTTCAAATCTGGGCTCCACTCAGGATGCCAGCTTCCGGCTAAGGTGCACCCTGGGTGGCTGCCGGTGTCCCAGGTGTTCTGCCACCCACAGGAGTGGCCCAAGTTGTGTTCCCAGGACCTTGCTTTAGCCCTAGCTAGAGGCCATTGAAGACATTTGCAGACTGAACCAGCTCGCTCGCTCGCTGTGTGTGTGTGTGTGTGTGTGTCCCTCTGCCTCTCAAATAAACATTTTTTTAAAAAAGGAGGAGGATACAGAAGAGGAGAATGAGAAAATGATGGAAGAAGAGAAATTACAGTTCTTTTTACTTAAGAAGCATGCAAGCTAAGAAAGATATTGTCATTGGCTGGCTCCGCGGCTCACTAGGCTAATCCTCCGCCTGCGACGCCGGCACACCAGGTTCTAGTCCTGGTCGGGGCGCCAGATTCTGTCTCAGTTGCTCCTCTTCCAGGCCAGCTGTCTGCTGTGGCCCGGGAAGGCAGTGGAGGATGGCCCAGGTCCTTGGGCCCTGCACCCCATGGGAAACCAGGAGAAGCACCTGGCTCCTGGCTTCAGATCAGCGCAGTGCGCTGGCTGCAGCGGCCATTGAGGGGTGAACCAACGGCAAAGGAAGACCTTTCTCTCTCTTTTTCTCTCTCTATCACTGTTTAACTCTGCTTGTCAAAAAAAAAGATATTGTCATTTTTACATAACAAATCATTATATTAAAACTTACCATGAGTGTAGCAAACAAGATGTTAGTTTTCTTTTTGAAGATTCATATTATTTATTTGAAAGGCAGAGTTATGGAGAGGGAGAGACAGAGAGAAAGAGAGATCTTCCATCTGCTGGTTCACTCTCCAAGTGGCCACAACGGCTAGGCCTGGGCCAGGACTAAGCCAAGAGCCAGGAGCTTCATTCGGGTCCCTCACAGGGGTGCAGGGCCCCAGGCACCTGGGCCATCCTCCACTGCTTTCCCAGATGCATTAGCATGGAGCTGGATCAGAAGTGGAGCCGGGACTCGAACTGATGGCCATGTGAGATGCCAGCGCTGCAGGCAGAGGCTTAACCTGCTGTGCCACTGCGCCAGCCCTGTATGTTAGTCTCTTCAACAGATGCATTTGTTAGTATTTTTTGGTCATAAATAGCAGAAGTGTACTAAAATTAACTAAGCAAAGTGGAAGTTCTCTTTGTTAGGATCAAACATGGAACCCTAGGGCAGGAAACACAGGGACCCAGGTATAAGCTGGAAGCGGAGACCAACACACAGCCGGGTTCTTTCTTATTCTCTGCTCTGCATGGTGTTTTCATTCCTCTCTTGCTGTGTACCAGTTCCCTCTCCTAGGTCCACTGGTGGAAAACCGTAACCTTGCACAGCTTTACTTGTTACTGTCACTGGAAAAAGAAAAAAAAATCTTCTCTTTCTCTCTCCACACACAGAGCTCTCAGCCTGGCTCAGACACCCATCACTGAATTGATGGAAGACTGAAATGATCTAAGGAAGGACTTTTAACCAAGTTTGGGTCAGATGTTGGCCACCTCTGAGTCAATCAAAACATGACCAGTGGGTTGGGCATCTGGCCTCATGGTTGATACCAGCATCCCACATCAGAGTGTGGGTTCAATACCCACTTACAGCCCCTGATTCCAGCTTCCTCCTCCTGCACACCCTGGAAGGCAGGAGGTGATGGCTCCAGGACGGGGTCCCTGCCACGTGCGAGGCTTAAATTGTGTCCCGGCTCCCAGCTTCAGCCCTTGCCCAGTCTTAGCTGTCGTATGTATTTGGGGAGTGAACCAGTGATGAGAGTGCTCTCTGTATCTGTGTGTGTGTGTTGGCTTCTCAAATAGGTAAAAAAATTTTTACATATGCCCACTGAAGGGCTCATCCCTATAAATATGCATATAAAAAGGACAGGCTGTTCTCAAAAATAGTAGGGCCACCACTGCGATAGTTATCTCACACATTCTTCCTATTTTCTACCCAATATAGACACACCCTCTTCCTCTGCAAAGAGAATTCCAAAAATACACCGTCTTCCTCTCAATGACAAAGTCACCGCCAGAACCCCAGTTCGTCACAGAAACCCCACCCTTCATTCAGGATCTGTAGGTAATAGTATTTCTTCAGTGTAGGCTCAGACTAGTGCATATGTGGCTCTCGGGCAACACGTCGACAGAATGAGACAAGTAACCAACCTTCGCCCAACATGCAACAATGGAAGAAAATCAAGAATTATCCCAATTAGACATTGACCTAAAGTATGTATCCTAGCCTTTTTGTTACAGCCAGTGAGGTGCATCAAATGATCGTAGGTCACTGGTAGGTTCCATCTGGGGGGACATGGAGCAATACTCTGTGTTTCACCCGCTGTGAGGCTCCAGTTCTGCTGAACGGTACCCCAGGGACAGAGTCCTGTCCATGCAGAATCCCTGAGAAATCCCCTCTGTGCCTTTTAAGGACCTCCCATCAGACTGTGCTGGAAAACTGTCCTAGTCCCTCCAGCTCCATCCCGGCGCCAGAAGCTACAGCCTCTGATCCAGTGGAGGACCTAGAAGGAGGGATCGGGGAGAACCAGGTTCTCCAAACCCACCTTTCCAGCCGGCAGAGCCTGCGTCTCCCTGAAGCTCAGTCGTGGTTTAACAGAATGCAGCTACCACTACTCGCCCAGGAGCGTGCTTTTCTGGCCCTGTGCAGCCTCAGTTCAGTGGCTACTAATAGGAAGCGTGCTTTATTTTTTTCTTCTTCTTCTTACCTCCTCTCCTGTCTTCAATATCTAATTTCTTCCGGGCCACTGGGACTGAAATTCACCCCTGGCTGGAACACCAAATGCAGCACCCCCACCTCGGACTGAAAGGGTCTAAGCTCTGCCTGCAGTGCTGGCATCCCATGTGGACACCAGTTCAAGTCCTGGCTGCTCCACTTCAGATCCAACTCCCTGCTAATGGCCTGGGAAAGCAGTGGAGGATGGCCCAAGCACTTAGGCCCCTGCACCCACGTGGAAGACATGGAAGAAACTCCTGGCTCCTGGCTTTGGATCAGCCCAGCTCTGGCCGTTGGGGCCACATGGGGAGTGAACCAGTGGATGGAAGATTCTCTCTCTCTCTCTCTCTCTCATCTCTCCCTCTCTCTGTAACTCTGCTTCTTGAATAAATAAATATTTATAAAAAAAAAAATGTGACCAGGGAGCTCCGCCACCATAGCCATGGAGAATGGACACGGGATCGTTCTCAAGAAGTTGATGCGCGGAACTGTAAGGCAACAAATGCAGATCACTCAGATGAAGCCAATTCCTGGAAGCACGCAAACCACCAAAACCGACTCAAAAAGAAAAAAGGAAATCTGAATAAATCTATAACGAGCAAAGAGGCAGAATTAGTAATTTTACAATTTCCTACAAAGAGAAATGCAGGTCCAGATGGCTTCACTGCTGAAGTCTTGCACGTGTTTAAGGAAGAATGAATGCCAGTTCTTCACCAAGTCTTCCAAGAAATGAAAGAGGGAATATTCTCCTGCTCATCCCATGGGGCCAGCGTTACCCTGATACCCACGTGAGCCAAAGACAACACGCGGGAAGAAAATTACAGACAGTGTCTCTAATGAGGTAGACCCGGAAATCCTAAACCAGATGCTTCCCAACCAAAGCCACCAGCACATGAAAAGACTTGGTAACATGCTCAAGGGGGTAAGTCCCAGAAACGCAAAGTTAGCTGCAGAGCCCAAAGGCGAATGCAGTCCACCATTTCAAAAGGACAGAAACATCTAAGCAGTTGCAGAAAAATCATTTGACCAACTCCAACGCCTTTTCATGATTAAAACAAAAAAGTCAGCAAAGTAGAAATAACATGGAGCTTCTTCTACCTGACTAAAGCTATCTGCAAAAACAAAAAATCACAGCTGGCGCTGTGGCTCACTTGGTTAATCCTCTGCCTGCGGCGCACTGGCATCCGATGTGGGTGCTGGTTCTAGTCCCAATTGCTCCTCTTCCAGTCCAGCTCTCTACTGTGGCCTGGGAGAGTGGTGGAGGATGGTCCGGGTGCTTGGGCCCCTGCACCCACATGGAGGACCGGGAGGAGGCACCTGGCTCCTGGCTTCAGATCGGCACAGCTCGACCATTGCGGCCACTTGGGGGAGTGAACTAACAGAAGGAAGACCTTTCTCTCTCTCTCTCTCTCTCTCTCTCTCTCTGTAGCTCTGCCTGTCAAATAAATAAATAAATAATCTTTAAAAAAAAAAAGTCAACAGCATATTTAATGGCAGAAGACTGAATTCTTTCTTCTTAGATCAGTAATAAAATGAGATGTCCTTTCTCACCACTTCTGTTCAGCATAGTACACATTGAAGCCAATGTAACTAGTTAAGAAAAATAAAGGCCACCCAGACAGAAAAGAAGTAAGTAAAACTATCCCCACTTTGGCGTGTTGTTACATATAGAAAATCCTAACAAATTCACCAAAAAGCTACTAGACCTAATGAACACGTTCAACAAGGTTGTTGGACATATGCTAAATATGCAAAAATCAAATGTACTTCTATTTGCAATCGTACAAAAATACTTGAGAATTAAAAATACTAAAATATGTGCAAATTAGAAAACGTAAAAAGAAAAAACATTGCTGAGAAAAATTTAAGACCTAAATGAGTGAAGAACCTTAAAAATCAAACCAAGATGGAGTGACCTAAGCCAATACCACTAAAAATAAGAAGTTACCTTTGCCCCAAATAAAATTAAAGTTTAAAAATTATAGCCCTAAACTTTTTCCCCCAAAGCTAAACTTAGGTGCAGCTATAAACATAAGGGACCTTATGCTTAGCTAGCTGCGACACTTGTGCCTGGCCGTGCTAAGACCTAACCCAGTTTGTATGCCTCCTAATACTCAGATAACGGTGTGGGAAGCGGGACGCTGCTCTCCCTCCAGGGGAACAAAGGGAGCGAGACGTCGTCCTCCTCAGGGTGAACAAGATGACGCTGACAGGGAAAGGAACTACTAAAGTAAACAACAAAATGGCGACGAGGTGCATGCCTCCCATGTGATCCCGTAGCTGATTGGATAGAAGACGCATGCCCTTCACATGATCAGCTCGCGGATTGGACTGCTGTGTGCATGGACTCTATAGTGCTTCTGATTGGTCGCTGCGGGTATATAAACCGTGTGGCTTTGTGCTGGGGGCGCTCTCTGGACTCCCGAGTTCAGGAGGCCCGTCTGCGCAGACGCTGAATAAGTCCTCTTGCTTTTGCATCAGCTGGTCTGGACTCTGAGTCTTTGGGGTGTGCCTCTCGACGTGTTAGCATCCTCACTCAGAGGGTCTAACAATGAGTAGAATCCACATAACCTTGATGAATTGGCAAAATCATAAGGTGGTGCTATTCCCTAAATTGGCCTACAGCTTTAGTAGAATCCCTAGCAAATTCCCAGAGGGCTCCTTTTTTTCAGACATTAAAATTCACACAGAAATATGATGGACCCAGCACAGCCAGAATCATCTTCCAAGAGAACACAGTTGGAGGATTCGCACCTTCCAAGTTCAAAACTGTGGGAAACAGCCTCACCCATCCACTCCAAGGATGGACTCAGACTCAATGAAGTCTCACTTCTGTGGCACTTCCTGACACTCTCCCACGACCGGGTGCCTGCTGGGCCAGCACACCCACGGTGGTTACAGCAAGCCATTTGTTTGCTGGCATGCAGGTCCCTCCCCCCAGGTCCTCATTGGCTGAGTACTAATGGGTTACAGTCTTCCCAGCGTTTGCTCCAGCTGTTTTGCCTAAATAGCAGTTTCAGGTGCATGTAACCTAGCTGTTATGCGAGCTAGTTGTCTACTCACAGCTGATCATCTAACTCTGAAAATGAACCGAATGTTTACTTCTTGCAAAACCTATTGCAAAACAACGGTAAACAAGACAATGCAGTATTGGCTTGGCATAAAGACAGAATAGAGATCAATGGCATAGAATCGGAGTCCACAAACCAACCTTCACATTTATGGTCAGCTGAGTCTCAACCAGCGCCGTGGCTCACTAGGCTAATCCTCCACCTGCGGCGCCGGCACCCCAGGTTCTAGTCCCAGTCGGGGCGCCGGATTCTGTCCCGGTTTCTCCTCTTCCAGTCCAGCTCTCTGCTGGGCCAGGGAAGGCAGTGGAGGATGGCCCAAGTGCTTGGGCCCTACACCCAAATGGGAGACCAGGAGGAAGCACCTGGCTCCTGGTTTCGGATCAGCGCAGCACACCGGCCATAGCAGCCATTTGGGGAGTGAACCAACGGAAAAAGGAAGACCTTTCTCTCTGTCTCTCTCTCACACTAACTCTGCCTGTCAAGAAAAAAAATTAAGCCATGGTCTGAGACGCCAGTATCTCATATGGGCCCCAGCTTCAGTCTTGGGTGCTCCACTTCCTAACCGGCTCCCTGCTAATGTGCCTTGGAAGGCAGCAGAAGATGCTTGGGCCCTTGAATCCGTGTGGGAGACCCAGAAGAAAATCCTGGCTCCTGGCTTCTGATAGTCCCAGCTCTGGTTGATGCGGCCATTTGGGGAGTGAACCAGTGACTGGAAGACCTCTCTCTCCTCTCTCTATACCTTTGCCTCTCTGTAATTCTGCCTTTCAAATAAATTAATTTTAAAAAAGAAAAAAAAAAGTCAATGCTAATAATTTAATAAATCTCTGTGGCATAACAGGTTAAGCCTCCCCTTGTGGCACTGGCATCCCTTATGGGCACTGGTTTGAGTCCCAGCTGCTCCATTTTTGACCCAGCTCTCTGCTATGGCCTGGGAAAGCAGAAGAAGCTGGCCCAAGTGCTTGGGCCCCTGCACCCGAAAGAGAGACCCAGAAGCTCCTGGCTGCTGGCTCCAGACTGATCTAGCTCCAGCCATTTCAGCCATTTGGGGAGTGAATCAGCGAATGGAAGACCTCTCTGTCTGTCTGTCTGTCTCTCTCTCTCTCTCTTTCTCTCTCTGTTTCGCTCTCTCTCTGCCTCTGTAACTCTGCCTTTCAAATAAATTTTAAAAAAGAAAAAAGAACCCGCCATGTCCCATTCTGACCACCAGATGGCGAAGTAGAGCGCTTTCTAGCAAGAGCAGCAAAAGTAATTTTTCTTTTTCTTTTTCAATTTCCCCACAATACTAGGCACATTTCTATTGCATTTTTCCCCAAAAAGGAATTTACACTTTTAAGAAATATTTTAAAATACTTTATTTATTTATTTGAGAGACAGAGTTACAGATGGGGTGAGGGGAGAGAAACAGAGAGAGGTCTTCCACCCGCTGGTTCACTCCCCAGATGGCTGTAATGGCCAAAGCTGGGCCAATCCAAAGCCAGGAGCCAAGAGCTTCTTCCAGGTGTCCCACATGGGTGCAGGGTCCAAGTGCTTGGGCCATCGTCTACTGCCTTCCCAGGCCATAGCAGAGAGCTGGATCAGGAGAGGAGCAGCCAGGACATGAATCGATGCCCGTATGGGATGCCAGCACTGCAGGCAGCGGTGTAACCTGCTATGCCACAGCACTGGCCCTCAGACTCTTCTAAAATCAGAGAAAAAGATAGAGAAGTTCAAGCTGAAAGTCCCCGTTGGACCTGGTAATGACTCCAGAGGGGCTTTCCTCACTGAGAAGGCGCACCGTTGCAGCCTCAGGCCTCGACTGCGCCTGAACTTTGGCCAGCAGGTTCCTGGTCCGCGGCCCACAGCCTGGCTGCGCTGGCAGCCAGCACGGCAGGGCAGCCGGATGCAGCTGAGAGGCCGGAGGAGGGTGCCCCGGGGAAGGAGGTGGCTGCATGGTGAGAGAAGTGAGAAAGGAGCTGGCCCTCCTAGCTCCAAACCCAAAGGCAGTGACAGAGTGAGACTGGGAGAAGGCAAGAGGGTGCGTTTCTTTGTTTTTCATTTTTAATATTTATTTATTTATTTGAAAGGTGGAGTTTTCCAGAGAGGTAGCGGCAGAGGCAGAGAGAGGGAGATCTTATGTCTGCTGGTTCACTTCCAAAATGGCTGCAACAGCCAGTGCTGGGCCAGATGAAGCCAGGAGCCAGGAGCTCCACCCAGGTCTCCCACGTACGTAGCAGGGGCCAAACACTTGGGCCATCTCCTACTGCTTTCCCAGGCACGTTAGCAGGGAGCAGATAGGAAGTAGAGCAGAACCAGCGCCCATCTGGGATGCTGGCACTGCAGGTGGGTGTATTTCTTCATCATTTTTTTTTTTTTTTGACAGGCAGAGTGGACAGTGAGAGAGACAGAGAGACAGAGAGAAAGGTCTTCCTTTGCCATTGGTTCACCCTCCAATGGCCGCCGCAGCCGGCACGCTGCGGCTGGCGCATCGCGCTGATCCGATGGCAGGAGCCAGGTACTTATCCTGGTCTCCCATGGGGTGCAGGGCCCAAGCACTTGGGCCATCCTCCACTGCACCTCCTGGCCACAGCAGAGAGCTGGCCTGGAAGAGGGGAAACCGAGACAGAATCCAGCGCCCCGACCAAGACTAGAACCCGGTGTGCCGGTGCTGCAGGTGGAGGATTAGCCTAGTGAGCCGCGGCGCCGGCCCTTGTTTCTTCATCTTTTAAATTATTTATCTATTTGAGAAGCGGAGAGAGAAGACCTCCTATTCCTCAAATGCTCACAAAGCCAGAGCAGGGCCCAGCCAGAGCCTGGAGTTGAGAACTCAGCCATGTGGGTGACAGGACACCAACCACTTGAGCCTGCAGCTGCGCAGTAGCAGGAAGCTGGAGTCTGGAGCCGGGGCTGGGAATCCAACCTCGAATCTGGTAGGGGATGTGGGCATCTTAACCTGCCTCGTCACTGCCCAGAGAAATGGCCAATCCAGAAAGCTGTGTTTCCTGAGAGCAGCGTCTGGGGAACGTTTAAGCAAATGTCACTCTGCCTGTAAACTGTCCTGCACCTTACCTCCTTCAGGAAGCGCTCTGAGGGAGGGCCACTGGTGCTCGCAGGGTACAGGCACGGGTTCGGGAGCCAGAATGCCTGGGTAGACCACTTATATGCTGTGTGACCTCAGGAAGTTGCTTAGTGTCTCTGTGCAACAGTTGTCTGACCTGTGGAACGAGACGATAATGGTATAAGTAAGGGGTCTGGTACGTGGTGTTAGTGCTTACCATCATCTCCAAGCTTCCATTATTGTTTTAATGAAGAATGACTCATAGTAAAGACGCTCAGGGACAGAGGCTGCCTGGGAGAAACCACCCTTTTTTTTAAAGATTTTATTTATTTATTTACTTGTTTAATTATTTACTTATTTGAAACCCAAAGTTACACAGAGAGAGGAGAGGCAGAAAGAAGGGGGGGGGGGAGATCTTCCATCTACTGGTTCACTCCCCAGATGGCTGCAATGGCCAGAGCTGTGCTGATCTGAAGCCAGGAGCCAGGAGCTTCTTCCAGGTCTCCCACATGGGTGCAGGGGCCCAAGGACTTGGGCCATCTTCCACTGCTATCCCAGGCCACAGCAGAGAGCTGGATCGGAAGTGGAGCAGCCGGGTCTCGAACTGGTGCCCATATGGGATGCTGGCGCTCCAGGCCAGGGCGTTAATCCACTGCATCACAGCGCCCGCCCCTGTCTGAGGTTTCTTGAACCAGAAACGAACCCTGGGAAGATTTGCTTTTCACTTTGGGAGCCTCCCGAGGGTCCCGGCAATATTCAGGTCCTCCTCCGTTTGCAAACCTTGCAGGGGCTGGCAGGCGGCCTGCTCCCCAGCCCCAGCATGGGCACCGGCACGGGGGTGAGGGACTGTGCGCGAGTCTGGAACCGTGTTCTCCCGCAGTCCCAGTCCGTGCTAGGTGGAGCCCGGTGCAGCCAGGAGCAGCGAGGCAGCTCCTGTCACGCAGCAGGGCCTAAGGCCCATGACCCAGAGAGTCCAGTCAGAGAGGAGGCAGTCTTGGGAGAAACGCTAAATAGGCTCTAAATGTGACGCGGGAACGCCTGGACAGTCCTCGCCTCTTCTGTGCGCCCAGAATCCCAGCCTGTATCTGGGCACAACGGCCCCATAAATGAGGATTGCCGGGTGGGCCTTGTGGTGCAGTGGGTTAAAGCTCCATCGAGGGCACGTGTACCCCACATTGCAGTGCAGGCGGGAAGTCCAGGCTTCTTTGTTTCCGATCCAGTCTCTGCTAACTCCACTTTCTGCTAGATGGCCCAAGTGCTTGGGCCCCTGCACCCAGAAAGCACCAATGATGGCTTGATTTCCTGACACCCACGTGAGAGACCCGGATGCAGTTCCTGGCTCCTGGCTGCAGCCTGGCCCGGCCCTGGTTGTTGCAAACATTTGCGGAGAGAACCAGCAACCAGCAGATTAAAGCGCTCTCTCGCTCGCTCTCTCTCCCTCCCTCTCTGTGTGTGTGTGTGTGTGTGTGTATGTGTGTGTGTGTGATACTCTGCCTTTCAAGTAAATAAAGCTTAAATATAAAAGAATTTTTTAAATAAAGACCATATTTCCCAAGACCTCTGAGGTGGAGGCAGCTGTGCAGATAAACTCTGAGCAGTGAAGTGTAGACAGAAGCGAATGCATGCCCTCCTCTCTTGCTCCTCCCTGATGCCTGGAATGCAGACACCGTGGTGGGAGCTCTGAGCAGATCAATTGGGCCATGAGGTGACCTTGAGCCTGGAAGCCTGTGCTATGTCCAGAGCCAGACAGAAAGAAAGAAACCTGAGTCTCCAACAATTTTGTGAAATTATTGGTCAGCTCTAAACCGCCTGCTTCCGAATCTCATTTATGTGGGAAAGAAACTTCCAACTTAGGCTACTATTATTTTGTATTTTTTCTGATATTGCAGACAAACGTGATCCCAAAAGATACAGAAATTTGACACAAGGGGTCGGCACTGTGGCGCAGCGGGTTAAGCTGCTGCCTGCAATGCCAGCATCCCACATGGGCGCCAATTCAAGGCCCGGCTGCTCCACTTCTGACCCCACTTCCTGCTAGATGGCCCAAGTGCTTGGGCCCTTGCACCCAGCTGGGAGATCTGGAAGAAGCTCCTGGCTTCAGAGTGGTCCAGCCCAGACATTGAGGCATCTGGGAGTGAACCAGTGGATGGAAGACCTTTCTCTCTCTCTCTCTCTCTCTCTCTCTGTCTCTCTCTCTCTCTGCTTCTGCTTCTCTGTAAGTCTGCTTTTCAAATAAATATTAAAAAAAAAAAGAAGAAGATAACAACTGATGAACGGATGACCCAGTGTGGTGTATACAGTAAGCCCTTCCCAAGGCTCCACACCCTCAGATTCAGCCAACCACAGATTGAAAATGTTCGGGGAAAGAAAAAAAAATTGCACCAGCACTCAACAACTGCAGATTTTGTTTTGTCGTTAGGCCCTACACAGTACAGTATAGCAACTGCTTACACAGCATTCACTCTAGAGAGGACGTCCAGTGCAACCAAGACAGAATCCGACACCCCGACCGGGACTAGAACCCAGTGTGCCAGCACCGCAGACAGAGGACTAGCCTAGTGAGCCGCGGTGCCGGCCAATTTATATAAGGGTGTGAAGCATCCACAGATGTTGGTATCCTGGGGAGGGTCCTGGAACCCACCTGCCGTGGGGGAGGAAGAGACCTGAGAAGCTAAGCAGGGTCTGGCCCAGTTAGTACCTGGATGGGCGAAGGTAGACTAGTTACCAGGGGCTGGGAGGAAGGAGAGGTACCAAGCTACTATCTCATGGGCACAGAGTTTCAGTTTGGCTGATGAGAAAAGTCTCGGAGAGTGTGAATGCTACCAAACTGTACACTTTCGATGTCTAAGATGCCAAACTTCATACGTGTTTTACCACTTGGCTTAAATAGAAGGCAAGAAGGACAAGCTTATCTTTTCATGGTTTCTCCCAGTGCTCATCCTGATCTCAAGTGCTGGTGTCCCTGGAGTCTGTCCCATCTCCAGCCCTGCCATCCTGAAGGGGTAGGGAGTATATTACCACTTACCAGTGAGGGTAAAAGACATTCAGTCACCCAGCATGGAGGCCAGTAAGTAGTCAGGACTGCAGCAAAGAATCTTTTCACTTGGATGTGAGCTCTTCTTCCGTTTCCTTTTTCCTAAGCAGAATGACAAGGGGAAAAAAAAAAAAGTATCGCCTCCAATGCATAATTAGAATCATTTGTATGAGATGGGATTTTTCTTTCCTCTTCTCCCTTAACACTTACCCCCTTGTTCCTGTCTGCTTCTGACAGTGGTACTCCCACACACACGGTGAGGAGCAGTCACTTCAAACGGAGTGCTTCCTGTTTGGGATCCAGGCTCCTCCGCGCAGGGTCGCACTGAAGCCGGCTACAGCGCACACAGAGGCATGTGGGTTAGTGAGGCAGCGCTGCTCCAGCTCCCCGCAGGCTGAGCAGCCGCCGGGTGATTCACCCTTCGTTCAGCCGCAATTCATTTCTCCTCCTTTCCCTCTCAATCAGGAGTCTGCCCTGGTGGGAGATTCCCTTCCTGTGGCTTTTTTTTTTTTTTTCAAACTTTTGTATCAAGTTAACACACAGTAAGTTCGGGGCCAGATTGTGGGGTAGCAGGTTAAAGCTGCCACCTGTGACGCTGGTATCCCATAGGGGCACTGGTTCCAGACCCAGCTGCTCCATTTCCCACCCAGCTCCCTGCTACTGTGCCCGGGAAAGCAGCAGATGATGCTCCAAGTGCTTGGGACCCTGCACCTACGTGGGAGACCCGGATGAAGCTTCTGGCTTCAGCTTGGCCCAGCCCTGATGGTTGCAGCCATTAGGGGAGTGAATCAGTGGATGGAAGATCTTTGTCTCTCTCTGCCTCTCATTCTCTCTCTGTGTAACTCTTTCAAATAAATAAATTTTTTTTTGAGAGGCAGAGTGGACAGTGAGAGAGAGAGAGACAGAGAGAAAGGTCTTCCTTTGCCGTTGGTTCACCCTCCAATGGCCACCGCGGCCGGTGCGCTGCGGTCAGCGCACTGCGCTGATCCGATGGCAGGAGCCAGGTACTTATCCTGGTCTCCCATGGGGTGCAGGGCCCAAGCACTTGGGCCATCCTCCACTGCACTCCCGGGCCACAGCAGAGAGCTGGCCTGGAAGAAGGGCAACCGGGACAGAATCCAGCACCCTGACCAGGACTAGAACCCGGTGTGCCGGCACCGCAAGGCGGAGGATTAACCTATTGAGCTGTAGTGCCAGCCTCAAATAAACAAATATTTTTTAAAAAAGATATACTTCTTGTTCAAGACAGCCAGTGCTGCCTAGAGGAAAGCAAACAGACCAGGGTCTACTGGAAGTGTTGAAGTTGCTATGTTAGATAGGAAGCCTGCCATCGTGGCCTTCAAGAGTTTGTGCCCATGGCTAGGATAGGTTCCATCCCATTGACATGCTGTTGATCACCTACCTACGTTGTCCACATCTGTAGGTGCTCTCTGAAAGTTTATCGAGCAATTGTTTGACAGTTTGTCTATTTCCAAGGACATGTCATCAAGTCGTTTACAGAGATTTCAAAAATTTGAGATGGAATATTGAATTCCATTGATTTCTCATTGACAACCTGTTATGTTCTTAATAGGCCTAATATTTTTAAAAGTTGCACCAGTACTGCAAAGATTTTGTCGTTTAATTCATCTTGAGTATTTTTACCTCACTAATATATTACTGATAATGGAAGATAGTACTCTAGTAGGGTAGCTAGGATAGGAATACCCATAAAAACTGAGTATCTTCTCAATTGGGATTTATTTAAAGATTTTATTTATTCACTGGAGAGGCAGAACTACAGAGAGGGGGAGAGACAGAGAGGTCTTCCATCTGCTGATTCACTCCCCAAATGGCCGCAAAGGCCGAGACTGGGCCAATCTGAAGCCAGGAGCCAAAAGCTTCTTCTGGGTCTCCCAAGCGGGCACAGGGGCCCAAGCACGTGGGCCATCTTCTACTGCTTTCCCAGGCCATAGCAGAGAGCTGGATCGGAAGTGGAGCAGCTGGGACTAGAACCAGTGCCCATATGGGATGCCGACATTGCAGGTTGGGGCATTAACCTGCTGCACCACAGCGCTAACCCCTTTCATATTATTTTATACTGAAAATGAGGCACTTATTGAAACAAACATCAAAAATGAGATTTTGGGGGCTGGCACAGTGGAATAGTAGGCTAAACCTCTGCCTGTGGTGCCATCATCCCATATGGATGCCAATTGGTGTCCTGGCTGCTCCTCTTCCAAACCAGCTCTCTGCTTATGGCCTAGGAAAGCAGTGGAAGATGGCCCAAGTCCTTTGGCCCCTGCACCTTTGTGGGAGACCCAGGAGAAGCTCCTAGCTCCTGGTTTCAGATCGGCCCAGCTCCAGCTGTTACAGCCATATGGCCATTTAAAAAAAATGAGAGTTTGTTTCATTATACTCTTATTTCAAGTATAAAAACTGATATTTCTCTTCCTAAACAGTATCTCCCTCGGATACCGAAAATGTAGAGTAAAGATGGTTTTGAATATGTCAAACTGAGCTGGTTTAATGATTCTCAAATAAATTGTCTAATGTATTCCTTTGGGGCTGAAAGTTCCCAAGTCATTATATGAAGAGAAGAGATCTGATTGATTAAGGAGATGGCTTTTCCCCAACCACCTATGGTTTTCTTCATTTGTTCACGAATAAAACCAGGGGGATGTTGCTGGGCATATTTTTACACCATATGCAACAGATCACTATGATTTTCAGGGCTAAATGGAGCCAGACTAGAACAGGAAGCCTCTAGCACAACCTCTGTGTGACAGGCTGTTTGGTTTCCCACCTGATGGAGCCCAGAAAACAGGCACCAGTGACTCCCCACTGCCGACGTGTGTTCTCCAGGGTAGTAAAGAGAACAAAGGGTGACGGACCACACCTGTCGTTCAAGCTTGTCATCCAGACGGATATAGATATTCCATGAAAGGCTTCGGGGGCCCGTGCTGTGGTGTAGCAGGTAAAGCCGCTGCCTGCAGTGCTGACATCCTCCATGAGGGCGAAGGTTCAAGTCCCGGCTGCTTTACTTCTGATCCAGCTCTCTGCTGTGGCCTGGGAAAGCAGTGGAGGATGGCCCACCCCGCACCCCATGGGAGACCTGGAAGAAGCTCCTGGCTCCTGGCTTCGGATAGGCACAGTTCCGGCCATTGCTGCCAACTGGGGAGTGAACCAGAAGATGGAAGACATCTCTCTCTCTTTACCTCTGCCTCTCCTCTCTCTGTGTGTAACTCTGACTTTCGAATAAATAAATGAATCTTAAAAAACAAAAGACTTCAGACAGTATCATCCCTCCCTCCAGTATTGTCGCTCCCCCTCTTCGTGGAGGAACGACACTAAACCCTGCCTAGGTTTCCTATCTGAGTCACGGCACCATTATGTCGCTCCCCCTCTTCGCGGAGGAACACCCTAAACCCTGCGTTGTTCTTTCGTCTGCTCGGCCCTCCCCGGGTTTACTGCTGGTTCTTCCCGGGTTGGCTACCGACCCTTCCACCTCCGTGGAAGGGCAGTTCCCCCTGCCACTTTCCCCACTTCCGCGGGGGAGCGGCACACCGCCGGCCGGCTCTCTCGGGGGCTGCCCAGGTGTTCCTTCAGATAGATGTTCCTGGTGCATGTTGTCACTCTCCTCCTTTATAGTCCTCTTCCGCCAATCCCAACTCTGCTACCCACACGCCAAGTACGCTGCTCTCCTCCAATCAGGAGCAGGTCCTGCTGTTTATTGGTTGAACTGGAGGCAGCTGTGTAGAAGCTGTTTCCTCCTCTCCCAGCGCCATATTGTGGGAGAGCAGATGCATAGAATAAGTCTTAATTCCAGTAACAGTCTAGTCCGAGTTGCTCCCCACAAGTATGAAAGCATTCGCCTTTTTATAGTTAATTTTTAAAGGCTTGTCTTTATTTTTAACTTGATGACAAATGCAGTTTTAATTAACTAAGAGATTTTCGTCTGGGGAGTGAACCAGAGGATGGAGCGCTCGCTCGCTCTCTCTCTCTCTCTCTCTCTCTCTCTCTGCAACTCTGCCTTTCAAATAAATAAACAAGCTGGGGCTTAGCTGTGGAGGTGAGGTCCTTGTGAGTGGGAATGCTGTGAGATGCGGCCAGAATTTCATGCAATGGCACAGAAACAAGCAGTAGGATGGACTTGAGGAGTCAAGGTGGTAATAAGAATCACGTTCTGCCTGCAACATTCGCAAGCCAGCTCATGCAGGAAATCAGGCCCTCGGGTGTGGGCCTCAAGTCAGCAGCACCAGCCCTTCCAAGGGGATCCGCCAGTGGGCGCCCTCTGCCCCTTGCTCTCCTCACCCCTTCCACCTTCGCTGGATGCTCATTTTGTGCATGGACTTGACTGGATGAGGGATTCCTGAGTAGCCGATGACGCGTAATCTCTGGGTTTGTTTGTGAAGGGGCTTGGGGAGGGATTGGCATTTGAATCAGTGGACAGCCTACAGGAATAGCTGCCCTCGTCCAACCTGACTGGGCACCATTCAATCAACTGGGCGCCCACCCAGAACAAAAAAAACAGTAGATGACAGTGTTGCTCTCACTCTCTTCTGAATCCGGGATACGCGACTTCCGCTCTTGGCTATCAGAAGTCCGAGTTTTCTGGCCTGCAAACTCCAAGGCTTGTACCGGAAGCCCTGGGGGCTTGTAGACTTTCCACCTCAAACTGAGAGAGGCATTGTTGGCACCCCTGGTTCTCAGCCCTCGGACAGGGACTGAGCCATTTCACCAGCTTCCCCAGTTCTCCAGCTCGCAAACAGCACACTGTGGGACTTCTGAGCCTCCACCATCACATGAGCCAATTACCCCAACATCGGCCTCACAGGTCCACTTGGATATCCATGTACCCGACTGGTTCTGTTTCAACATCCGCCTCACAGGTCCACTTGGATAGCTACGTACCCAACTGGTTCTGTTTCAACATCCGCCTCACAGGTCCACTTGGATATCTACGTACCCGACTGGTTCTGTTTCAACATCCGCCTCACAGGTCCACTTGGATATCCATGTACCCAACTGGTTCTGTTTCTCCACAGAACCCTAAGACCGGCGCTGCTTTGAAACTGGGCGATAGGAAGAGGCTAGAAGAGTTTAGAAGTGCTAGGAGAAGTGTACATGGCCACGGAACACTGAGGGCGATCCTGGTGAGGGCTCCGAAGAATGCATGCGTCTTAGAGATTACGTGGGTGGTGCGATCAGAATGTGGGTAGAAATGGGGAGGGAAGGGCCATTCTATTGAGGCCTTGGACTGACCATCAGAAACTGGAACAAAGGCTATCCTTGCTACAATGCAGCAAAGCACTTGGCTGATGTGTCTTAGTGCTTTGTGGAAGGCAAATTTAAGCATGGCTGCTCTTGATAGCTCGATGTAAACTCTGCAGAGAGAAACAAATTGAAGATGAGATGTATCATTAAAAGGAAGCAGAACTTCAAGACCTGGAAATAAATTGTGTTTAAAAAAAAAAAAAACCACCAAGAGTGTGACCAAACACGGTATGATAAGGAGACTGTTGTGGACAGAGGGAAGCAAGACAGGTGAAGAATAGCACTGAAGGTGTTTCGCAAATAGTTGGGGCTGTCACTCCCATCACACGCCAAGGGCCGGGAGATTTGGGGACTCAGGCCCTCTCCTCCACCCAGCAGTGTGTCCAGAAAGTGGGACATGGAGTCAGATCTTTTTAAAATGCTATCTATTGCAGTCCATGCTGTGACACAGCAGGTTAAGCTGCTGCCTTCAATGCCAGCACCCCATAGGGGCACCAGTTCGAGCCCCAGATGCTCTACTTCCAATCCAGCTCTGTGCTAATGCACCTGGGAAAGCAAAAGAAAACGGTTGAAGTGCTTGGGGCCACGCCACCCACGTGGGAGACCTGAACGAAGTTCCAGGCTCCTGGCTTTGGATTGGCCCAGCCTTAGCCTCTGTAACCATTTAGGGAGTGAACCTGTGGGTGGAAGATCTCCCTCTACCCCCAGCCCCCCAAATAAATAAATAAATAAATATTTTTTTAAATCTATTTATTTGAAAGGCAGGCAAAGCTGTCACCTGTTGGTTTATTCCCCAAATGCCCACAACAGCAGGCTGGAGTTGGGAGCTGAGAATGCCATCCAGGTCCCCCACGCAGGTGGCAACAATGCAGTAACCACACGCCACCTCCCAGGGTCTGCATTGGCAGAAGCTAGGGTCAGAACCAGGGGCCGGGTATCAAACCCTGGTACTGCAATGTGGAATGCAACTGTCTTAACTTCTAGGCCCAACCCCTGCTCCCAAGAAGATTATGCTTATACCTCGAGGTTTAATCCTGGTTGCCTTTCAGGTTTTGGATTTTCTTGGGACCCACTCCCCTTCTCTTTCCTGTTTCTCTCTTTTGGAATAGGAATGTCTATTCTATTCCTGCCCTACTGTTTTGACAACATACAACTTATCTGATTGCACAGGTTCCCAGTGGGAGAGAAATGTGTCTTGAGCCTTACCTTAAACCTAACCTATATCTGATTTAGCTGACATTTAGACAATCTTCTGGACTTTGGGACTTTGAGTTGGCACTGGGATGAGTTAAGAATTCAGAAGCTGTCATGATGAACTTAGTCCACTTTGTCCATGAGAAGGACATGAAACTCGGGGGGCCAGGAGCAGAATGCTGTGAGTCCATCCAGAGTTTGTATGTTGGTTCTTAAACTCCAAGGTATTAAGAGGCGGGGGGTTGGGGGGTGATCAGTTCCTGAGGGCTGTGCTGTCAAGGATGGAGTCGCATTCTTATGAAAGGGCTTGTGGGAGTGTTTTCCCATTCCCTTCCAGCTTCCTCCGTGTGAGGAGGCAACAGTAAGCCATCATCTGGAAGCGGAGAGAAGCCCCCAGCAGATGCTGAATCTGTGGGCACCTTGGCCTTAAACTTCTAAGCTGAAAACAATACATTTCTGTTGTTTATGAAGTACCCAGTCTAAGATATTTCAGTGTTGTATCAGGAACAGGCTGGCCCTCCCTTTGAGAACCGCCGTTTTGAGAGTTGTGAAGTACTGAGTGAGGCCTCCGTCTTCTTTCGTCTTAGTCTGAGTATTATATCAACATCTAGTGATTTGCATCACTAAAGCAGTATTTTCATAATGTCTGATGCATGTTATTGCAAGAGCATTGCGCAAGTAAAGAGTCCTTTTAAAATATAGAATAGGCAATAGGTTTTAATGTGACAGAGAACAAAACCCATGCATGTGATTTCAGATTCTACACTGCAAAATTCAGGCTTTAGTAAACTACCATTTATCAAATCTTGATATTGTATTGAAAATTAATATAGATAGTTCTCTAAAAAGTCTTCTAAAATATCAGCCCTTGGGGCTGGTGCTATGGCATAGCGGGTAAAGCCACCGCCTGCAGGGCTGGCATCCCATATGGGTGCCGGTTCGAGTCCTGGCTGCTCCACTTCCAATCCAGCTCTCTGCTATGGCCTGGGAAAGCAGTAAAAGATGGCCCAAGTCCTTGGGCCTCTGCACCCATGCGGGAGAGTCGGAGGAAGCTCCTATCTCCTGGAACAGCTCCGGCCATTGCGGCCAATTGGGGAGTAAACCAGTGGATGGAAGACCACCACCACCACCACCACCCCCGCCCCGCCACCTCTCCTTCTCTGTGAAACTCTCACTTTCAAATAAATAAATCAATCTTGTAAAGAAAAAGAGAGAGAAGAAAAAGAATAGATAATTCTCTAAAAAGTCTTCTAAAATATCATCCCTCGGGGCAGATGTTTGGCCTGGTACTTAAGAGGCTGCTTGGGATACTCACATCCCATATCCTAGCACTTGAGTTCAAGTCCCGTCTCTATTCAGTCCCACTTCCTGCCAAAGCGCCCCCTGATGGGCAGCAGGTGATGGCGCCAATGGTTGGATCCTTGTCACCCATCTAAGGAGATTAAAATGCCCGGGAGAAGCTACTTCGGCTCTTGGCTTCGGATACTCACAGCCCCGTTAGCTAGTCTGGTGTCTGACGCGGGCACAGGGCGCTGGAGCCAGTGCACAGCCAGGAAGCCGAGAGACGCAGGGAGCACACTGCGTCCTTACAGACCACCACAGGCCTACCTGCAGGCCTCTCTCCAGCAGCTTCATCCAGCCCTGCCAGGCCCTCTCCCCCAACCCCCACCAGACCCCAGCACTGGATTAAAGCCCATCCTTAACCCATTCACATAACCCCCTGGGGACCCAGCCCTGGGGGCCACTGCAGCACCCGTGCGAAATGAAACCGCGCACTACGGGAGCATGCCTCTCTGCACTCCCTCAGTCCACTCACTGCCTCCATCCCTTCGGCTCCTCGCGTTCAGTGTAAAATCTTAATATAATCTCCCACTTTCACGAAGACTGTCTCCCACCTGCAAATAGGCAGTATTAACGCCAAGGTCATAGCATCGTTCATGTTGAAACTTGCGATGCTAGGACTAAAGCAGTAAGGATCTTGGATTTGGGGAGTGAGATAGGTGCTAACTAGCTCTTCAACCATCCTGCACCTGTTTCTGCCTGTAGCAATTCCCAGTCGCACAAAGCCACTGATTAAATGCCGTGCCCGCATCTGACCCACTGTACACCACCCCTCTCCCTGCCTCCATTCCCCGGTGGACGGATTTCAGGGGTCAGGCCAACAGCCAAGACTAGGGCCAGGTCTCCCTGTCACTCAACTGCCACACAGGTTCAGGCCAGGGCCCTCCGGATTCACTCACTTCACTGAGACTCCTGCCTCTACACACACATCTTGGTTTAATAGATTAATAACTGAAGGCAAGAGAACGGATTCTGTATCTGAGCTTATTTCATCAATAAGTTCATATATGCAAATGGTCATTGAGCAGTTTCTGTGAAAGGCACTGTGTTGGCTCTCGGATATTAACATACCAATTCTGCAGAGTGCTAGGTGCTTTGAATGTGAACCTTATGGGAGGCGTGGCTTCCATTTCCAGCACTTGCATTAGGCCTCCCTGACCATTGTGGTCATTTGGGGAGTAAACCAGTGGGTAGGAGGTCTTTCTCTTTGTTTCTCTCTGTCTCTCTGCTTCTCAAATAAATAAATACAGATTTTTTTATTGGTTACGATGATAAATTTTGTTAAATTATTTTTCGCCAGAATTAATTTTTTTAAGAAAAGAGAAGTTAGCCGGCGTCGCGGCTCACTGGGCTAATCCTTCACCTGTGGCGCCGGCACCCCAGGTTCTAGTCCTGGTTGGGGCGCTGGTTCTGTCCCGGTTGCCCCTCTTCCAGTCCAGCTCTCTGCTGAGCCAGGGAGTGCAGTGGAGGATGGCCCAGGTGCTTGGGCCCTGCACCCACATGGGAGACCAGGAGGAAGCACCTGGCTCCTGGCTCCAGATCAGCGCAGCGCGCCGGCTGTAGCAGCCATTGGGGGGTGAACCAACGGAAAGGAAGACCTTTCTGTCTCTCTCTCTCTCTCTCTCTCTCTCACTGTCTGTCAAAAAAAAAAAAAAAAAAAAAAAAGATAAGTTGCTCCATTGTAGATTGTGTCTCTAAGTGCCAGCCTCCGAGAGGGCCTCCAGCAGTTTCCAGAACCTAATATTTACAACTTCCCACAGCCCCTTCCATAGGTGCCAGAAGTAAAGGCATATCCCTTCCAAGATTAGGTTATAAAAGGTTATGATGGGGCCGGCGCTGTGGTGCAGAGGGTTAATTCCTTGGTCTGTGGCGCCAGCATCCCATATGCTGGCACCAGTTTGAGTTCTGGCTGATCCACTTCCTTTTTTTTTTTTTTTTTTTTTTTTTTGACAGGCAGAGTGGACAGTGAGAGAGAGAGACAGAGAGAAAGGTCTTCCTTTGCCGTTGGTTCACCCTCCAATGGCCGCTGCAGCCGGTGTGCTGCGGCTGGCGCACCGCGCTGATCCGATGGCAGGAGCCAGGTGCTTCTCCTGGTCTCCCATGGGGTGCAGGGCCCAAGCACTTGGGCCATCCTCCACTGCACTCCCGGGCCATAGCAGAGAGCTGGCCTGGAAGAGGAGCAACCGGGACAGAATCCGGCGCCCCGACCGGGACTAGAACCCAGTGTGCCAGCGTCGCAAGGCGGAGGATTAGCCTAGTGAGCCGCGGAGCCTGCCTGGCTGCTCCACTTCCAATCTAGCTCTCTGCTATGGCCTGGGAAAGCAGTGGAAGATGGTCCAAGTCCTTGGGCCTCTGCACCCGAATGGGAGACCAGGAGGAGGCTCGTGGCTCCTGGCTTCGGATCGGCTCAGCTCTGGCCACTGCAGCCATTTGAGGAGTGAACCAGTGGGTGGAAGACCTCTCTCTCTCTCTCTCTCTCTAACTCTATCTTTCAAATAGATCTTAAAAAAAAAAAAAAAGGAAGGTTATGACTTCAGGGAGATGCAAATAAAAGCCTCCGTGAGGTTCTACCTCACCCCAGTTTGAATGGCTGTCATCCAAAAATCAAACACTAACCAATGATGGTGAGACTGTGGGGGAAAAGGTACCCTAATCCACTCTTCCTGGGATTGTAAACTGGTGCAGCCACTGTGGGAGACACTAAGATTCCTCAGAAAGCTGGAAACAGATCTACCATATGGCCCAGCCATCCCACTCCTGGGAATCTGCTCAAATGAAATGAAATCAGCCTATGAAAGAGTTATCTGTACCCCCACATTTATAGCAGCTCAATTCACAGCAGCTAAGATATGGAATCAACCAGATGTCCATCAACTGTTCACTGCATAAAGCAGTTATAGTATCTACACACGGTGGAATACTACTCAGCCATAAAAAGAATGGAATCCTTTCTTTTGCAATAAAATGGATGTAATTGGAGGCCATTATGCAAATTGAAAGAAGCAGTCCCTAAAAGATAAATATCATATGTTTTCCCTGATTCGTGGTAACTAATATACAGAGTACAAAAAATGTAATATATTTGAGTGAAACTGACATCTTGAGATTTGATTCTTGTTTATAGCCCTTGTCTACACTCCTGAGGAAGAGTGGTTTTCCCACTTACTACTTGTTGAATTCTTTATTTAGTGGAGGGTTAAGCTTATGATTATAAAGGAAACTGGAAGTATGTCACTGCAAAAATTAAAGATACGTAAGAAAGGCAGGAAGAGGCAGGGTGGAGGTGAGGGAGGGAGGAAGGATGGGGTGGGAAGTATCATTGTGTTCCTAAAACTGTGGGCTGAGCAATGTGGCATGGGATGCCAGGATGCCAGCATCGCACATCAGTGCTGGTTCGAGACCTGGCTGCTCCACTTCTGCTCCAGCTCTCTGGATGGCCTGGGAAAGCAGCAGAGGATGGCCCCAGTCCTTGGGCCTCTGCACCTGAATGGGAGAGCAGGAGGAGGCTTGTGGCTCCTGGCTTCAGATCGGCGCAGCTCTGGCCATTGTGGCCATCTGGGGAGTGAACCAGCAGATGGAAGACCTCTCTCTGTCTCTACCTCTCTCTCTCTCTGTAACTATGTTTCAAATAAATGAATCTTTAAAAACAAAAATAACTATATATATGAAATCCAGGAAATGTGCACACATAAAATTTTTAATAATTTTGTAAATTATATATAAGTATATAAAATTTTAATTTTATAAAAATAGTTACGGCTTTCATCAGCTACCATGCTGTGATGCTCCTCCAGCAGTCCCGGGAAATGACAGCTACAGTGAGGGCTGTGTTTCCCCAGCCAACAGCAGGCCAGGCCCGAGGGCCACACCCCGGCCTGAGCCAGCTTGGAGGCTGCTTCTGGGTCACTCACTCCCCAGTTGGCCGCAACGGCCAGAGCTGTGCCAATCTGGAGCCAGGAGCTTCTTCTGGGTCTCCCACGCGGGTGCAGGGCCCAAGCCCTTGGGCCATCCTCTGCTGCTTTCCCAGGCCATCCAGAAAGCTGGATCGGAAGCGGAGCAGCCGGGTTTCGAACCGGCGTCCATAGGGGATGCTGGCACTGCAGGCCAGGGCTTTAACCCGCTGCGCCACAGCACTGGCTCTCCTCCCCCCACCCCCACCCCGAACTTTTCTTCAAGAGAATAAAAGAGAAGCAGCCGTGATTAAATAAGAGTGATGCGGTGTAGCGGCGGCTTCCACGCAGATAGAATCTGGACGCACGCAGTTCTGCCCCAGGACTCCGTACCTGTGAATACTTATTATTGGTATTGCCGCGTTGCAAAGACCCGGGAGGCGCGGAGCGCGCAGGGGCGGGGCAGGTGCAGGGGTGGCGCCGGCGGGCCCGGAAGCCGACGGCACGGAGCGGCCTTGGGCCATGGCGGCGCCCGGCGCGCTGCTGGTGATGGGCGTGAGCGGCTCCGGGAAGTGAGTCCAGGCCCGGGGTGGGGGCGCGCGGTGGCCGCGCCCTGCCGCTCGCTGCTGCGCAAGCCGCAGCCAGGCCTGGCCCGGGCCCTGCAGGGCCTGGGAGGGCGACCCCGGGGCGGGCGGAGCCTGGGTGGCGGGGCCCGCTGGGACCCGGTGCCGCCGGCGGGGCCCCGGCTCGGGGCGCACCGCGGCCCAGCGGGGGGACTGTTTTCCAGCTTACACGGAAGGAGCCCGCGCTCGCGGGCAGGGAGGCTCCCGAGGGTGCGGGAAGCGGGGAGAGGCGGGCGCCCGGGTCCGCCCTCCCCCCTGCAGCCCCGGGAGGTTGACGTCTGCCTCCCGGTTGGACCCAGAGACACAGGTCCCGCAGCATTCAGGGAGGGTATCATAACCTCCAAAGGCTCGCCGTGCGCGTCCAGAGGTTTTTTTGTTTGTTTGTTGCTGGGTTTGGTTCTGGTTTTTAAAGCGGAGGAGGGGTGGGGGCGCTGACGTCACAGAGACGCAGGTGGCACCTGCTCACCTGCGGGGGCGGGGTGAAAGGTAAGCTCTTAGATAGATGGGCTTGTGCTGACGGGCACCGGTGCCCACATCCCGGATCACAGGGCCTGAGTTTGAGTCCCAGCTCCGCTCCCAGTTCTACTCCCTGTGCGGGCTGTGTGGACAGTAAGGGGTTGAGATTCCCAGGGTGAGTGTAGATAAAGAAGCTGACCTGCGCCCTGCTGGCTCAGAGGGTTAAAGGTCAGGGAGATGTGGCAAATGTTACAGCAACCCTAGACTGGAGCAGCAGTGATTTTTTTTTTTTTTTTTTTTTTTTTTTTTTTTTTTTTTTTTGCCAGGCAGAGTTAGAGAGAGACGGAGAGAAAGGTCTTCCTTCGTTGGTTCACTCCCCCAATGGCCGCCATGGCCGGCACCCTGGTGATCCGAAGCCAGGGGCCAGGTGCTTCCTCCTGGTCTCCCATGCAGGTGCAGGGCCCAAGCACTTGGGCCATCCTCCACTGCACTCCCAGGCCATAGAAGAGAGCTGCACTGGAAGAGGAGCAACCGGTACTAGAACCCGGTGCCCATATTGGATGCTGGTGCCACAGGCAGAGGATTAACCAAGTGAGCCACGGCGCCTGCCCGCTGCAGGGTTCTAATTGCACTAACATTTGCCATCACCTAAATGGCTGAAGAGAACACTAGTGTCACAACAGAAAAGTTCCTGAAAGCAATGTTAATGCAAAAAATAAGCTTGAAGATAATTTTAAAAATTCTGCACAGCAGGGAGCATAAAACTGATTACTGAGAAGTCTAATGGGTGTTTGTGAGATCTGAAAGGTGGCCTTTTGAAAAAGACAGCCGGACAGGTGTTGCTTGTGTGTTCAGTGCATTGCAGGGGGACACACGGAGCCAGTCTCTGGCCCCCAGGGTCGAGGGCTTCAGCGCCTCTGGGGCAGCCGTCTGTCCCCTGGGCATGCCGGCGTGGGAGGAAGCCGTGTGCATCGTGGGCAAGCAGCAGTGGTAACTGACACATCTCTCTTCTCCACAGGTCGACCGTGGGCGCCCTGCTGGCATCCAAGGTAGCCTGTTCACAGGGGCTCTGGGCTGCGTGTGCCACTGTGTGCTTGCGTCCTGGCTCCCCTCCCTCCCTTCCTGCAGGCCTGCCGTGCTTTGTATGGACCCTCTCCCCACCCCACGGCGTGGCCTGGAACCCACTGGCGCAGTTTTCCCCTTGATGATTGCGAATAGTAGTGAATGGAAAAGGGCGCCCCACAGGTGGTGGGAGTGTTTCTGCACCTGCCCGCTAGTGACCCCTGGTGGCTGTCAGGCGAGCTGCACCGCCTGCCGCTTTGAGCACATAGACCCTCTTTTCCTTTTGTTCTTAAAGCTGGGCTGGAAATTCTATGACGCGGATGACTACCACCCGGAGGAAAATCGCAGGAAGATGGAAAGGGGGATCCCGCTGAACGACCAGGTAAGGCCGGCTGGCCGTGTACAGCGCAGGCTGAGGTCTGGGCAGCACCTGGTGGGGTCCAGGGCCCGAGTCGGGAGTCATGAGCCCCAGGTGCTGCCGAGAGCCGGGTGCACGCCAGGGCCTTCCCTGGTGTTAGGGGCGGCCCTGAGTTCTCTGGACTCAGCTCCAGGGACAGAGCCTGCCACAGCCCCGTGTCGTGGGGCTTTAGAATGCAGCCCCTTAAAGGAGGAGGTACCTTTCTCTGAAGGGAGGAGAGAACTTCCACTCTGCTCATGGCTTTAATACTGAAAGAGATTGTGGATGCAAAAGGCTCCCAGAGCCTAGGCAGCCTCGGGTGATCACTGACGTCATACCTAGGAGTGCTGATTATTAAATCAACAACAGGAGTCACTGTGCACTAACTCCCTATCAGGACCTCTGTCCTTAATGAGTTGTATTACGAGAGTGAACTGTAGAACTTGTTCTCAAACAGTTTGTGTGTGTGTGTGTGTGTGTGCAGATTGTTGAGATCTTTACTTAGTATAGAGTTGGTCTTCTGTGTACAAAGTTAATTGAAATCGAATCTTAATGGAGAATGGGCCTGGGAGTGGGAGAGGGAGGAGGAGGTCAGTGTGAGTGGGGTGGGAGGGCGGGGATGGTGAGAAGAATCACTGTATTCCTAAAGTACATATGGAATTTGTACTCATGAAATAAAAGGCTTCTTTGGGGGAAAAAAAAAAACAACGAATGCCGTCCCTAAGAAGGCAGAGGCTCCGCCGTGCCCCCTGGTGGTGGGGCTGGTCATCTCCTCCCAGGCCAGTCGGCCTCCTCCCCAAAGCCACGGAGACCTTTGCAAACTCCAGTCTGGCCATCCCCGCTAATGCCCAGGCTCCTAAAGGCGTGTGGTCTGGCCCGGGTGCCAGGCTCCGGTGTGTTGCTATGGGAGCCGCCGTGGCCCCATGAGTGAGCCCCTCCTGCTCCCCGACTCCTCCCCACTGCTGCCTGGAATGTGCTGACCCCCACCCCCGCCCCCAGCCCTGCTCCAGCTTCAGGTCTTGGCTCCATGCCACTTCTGCAGGGAAGCCCTCCCTGACTGGCTGCCCAGATCCGTGGTGGACTCGCCGAGCACCGTGGCAAATCTGTTGCCCTGTCCCAGCTGCAGCATGACAGTTGAAATCAAGTGTGAGCATTTCATTCATATTTGTGTCTCGGCAACTAGATTTTAACATCCCCCCCAAAAAAAGGGGCAGCGGCTGTGGCTGTTTTGGTTAAGAAAATATCTATGGCATGCGTTTGGGGGAATGCATGAGTGCCCGCGTAGCCATCTCCCAGGGTCTCTGTTAACCAGTCAGTCAGGCAGGGTGCGCGTGCTGGCGTTCACCGGCTGTCACTCAGGCGAAGCGGGCGCGCAGGACCCCCAGCCTGGGCCTGGAGCAGCCCTGGCACGCAGGGCCCATGTGCTCCGAGAACAAAGGCCAGCACTGCTATGTGTGCTCTCAGTGGCCTTGGCTCACCCCCTCCACCTCCAGGGGTGGCTGCCCCATCTCTGTCTGGTCCCGCGGTTCTGCCTTGAAGGGCTGTCAGTGGACCGTGACTGGAGCCGCTCCAGGGACTCTGTGGGCCACTGCTGTCAAAATGAAGTGAGCAGCTGGGACCCCCCGAGTAAGACTGCAGAGGCCCCGCTCCCGTGGACCTTGGGCCAGGAGACAGGTGACAGGCAAGTTGGGGGCAGCGATGAAGTGCTATGAAGAGAAGAAACTAGGCCGACGATGGAGCGGAGTGGGGCGAGGGGAGGGTGGAGCGACCTTAGCTAGGGGCTAGGGAAGCTTGCTGGTGATGTGGGGGCGTGGGTGCTCGCTCTGGGTCTGCCCTGGGTTTTAGGGAGCTGTGGGGAGGGGAGAGAGACTGGGAGGCTGGGCATGCTGAGCTTTGCAGGCCTGTTTGCCGGTGCTCTTTGCTGGGTCGCAGCTCCTCGCGTGGAGGACCAACAAGGGCTGTGTGGCGCGCCGGGTCCCCAAGGTCAAGAAGAGAGAGTGGCCCGTGTTGAACACGGTTTCCTTCTCACGCGTGCTGTCGCTCACTTCCTGCACGCGGGCCTGGGGCTCCGGAAGGCTCTGGGGACGTGGAGGGGAGGGGCAGCCCGGCAGCTCAGGCCGGTGGCTTCACTGGACTAAGACTGGGAATGAGCTACCCGAAACATGGGGATCTGGCCCAGAGCCCCAGTTTCTCTCCACACTCACCTCCGTTGCCCTCAAGGAGGTTTTTCTATAACTGAAACCTTGACACACAGAGATTTAAAAGGAGCACCTGATTGGGTGGACCGAGAAATGAGGGTGGGGGCGGGGTGGGGGGGTCAGGCTGTCACCTTCTGGGTCCTCATCGTGTCCTGCACGCGTGGGCCCCGTGTCACACAGAGGGCTGGCTTAGTGATCTGCTCAGGCCCCTTCCAGGCCCGGGTTCCACAGCTGTGACTGTACTGAGTGATCGCTCTCCTGCCACAGTGGCGTGGAGCATTCGAGAGAAGCCTAGACTTTAGCTAGAGAGCCGGTTGAAATGATCAGGGACAGCATTTTAGTTTTTAGGAGAAAAAATCAGTTTGATGTCTAGCTTTGAGTCCCTTTATGTTTGAGACTAGTTTTTAAAGATTTATTTTATTTATTTATTTTATTTGAGACTAGTTTTCTTATACAATGGGGCTGTTAGGCTAAATGGTTTCCAAGTTTCCAGCTGGTGCTAGAGTTCTGTATTTATTTTAAGATTTATTTGTTTATTTGAAAGTCAGAGTTATACACAGAGAGAGGAGAGGCAGAGAGAGAGAGAGCGAGAGTGAGAGAGAGCGAGCGAGAGTGAGAGAGCGCCTTCCATCTGCTGGTTCACTCCCCAGATGGCCACAATGGCTGGCTCTGCGCCAATCCAAAGCCAGGAACGAGGAGCTTCTTCCGTGTCTCCCACATTGGTGCAGGGACCCAAGGGCTTGGGCTATCTTCTGCTTTCCCAGGCCACAGCAGAGAGCTGGACCGGAAGTGGAACAGCCAGGACTTGAACTGGCACCCATATAGGATGCGGACATTGCAGGCGGCAGCTTTACCCACTACGCCACAGCACCAGCTCCTGTATATGTGTGTGTGTATATATATATATATATTTAAGATTTATTTATTTGAAAGAGTTACACACAGAGAGAGGTGGGGCAGGGGGGTCCTCCATCAGCTGGTTCACTCCCCAATTGGCCACAGTGGCTGGAGCTGGGCAATCTGAAGCCAGGAGCCGGAAGCCTCCTCTGGGTCTCCCACGTGGGTGCAGGGGCCCAAGCACTTGGGCCATCTTCTACTGCTTTCCCAGGCCATAGCAGAGAACTGGATCAGAAGTGGAGCAGCCGGGTCTCAAACCGGCACCTGTGTGGGATGCTGGCACTGCAGGTGGCGGCTTTACCTGCTATGCCACAGCACCAGCCCAGTTGACATTCTTGACACCAACCCAGCAAGTCAGAGTGAAGGTGTGGGTAACAGCTGGGCTGGTCCCAACCAGCCTCCCCCAGCCTGCCACACACACACACACACACACACACACACACACACACACAGCATCGTGCCATGGGAGGCACCTGTGGATGGAATACAGGGCGCCCAAGGCAGAGGTCCAGGGAGGAGACTGGAGAGGACGGAGGGAGTGTGCTGTCACAGGGCTCTCAGGGCATAGGAGTTGAACACACCAGGAGCTTTTAAGAGCTGTGCAAGAGGAAGCTCATTAGGATTTAATGCGGTGTGAAAGCCAGCTCCCAGGCTGCACCAGCCACGTCTGCGAAGCTCGGCAGCCGTCCTGAGTGCCCGGCTGTAGAGCTTATCCCTCACTGCACACCAGTCCAGGGGGACGGGCACCCACGCCGGGCTGTGGCGGTGACGCTGATCCCAAGGGATTCCCAAGCTGCTGTCCGTGAGCCTCTCTTGTGTGCCGGGCCCACGCCGGTGCTGCCTGAGTAGACTTCAGCTGCACAGTATGTTTAGAGGGCTGGGGGTGGGGTTGATGGCGCAGCCGCTGAAGACCCCTCTTGGGACGCCGGCGTTGGAGTGCTGGTTCCACCCTGCCTTCCAGCTGCTGGCTAACGCCCACACTGGGAGGCCGCGGTGGTGGCTCAAGTAGTTGGGTACCTGCTGTGCACTAAGGGAGACCAGGACGAAGCTCCTGGCTCCTCAGTTCGGCCTGGCCCTCCCCATCTGTTGTGGGCATTTGGGGAGTGAACCAGCAGACGGAAGATGGCTCCCTGCCTGTCTCTGTCTCTCTCTCTCTCTCTGCCTTTTAAATAACTAAATAAGTTTTGAGCACATTTTGAGGAGTGCCGTTTTTCCTGATTATCAGGGCAGTATTTGTAGTGAATCTGGAAAGTGTGCTGGGCTCCTCCATCCCCAGGTGTCTACTGATTAAGCTCTGGGGTTTTTCTTCTCCCTCTCTCTGCCTTTCACCTTAATAAATAAATTCTTTGTAAAAGGTTTTTACGAAAAGAATCATTGGTAATTGAATAAACTTCCCTGCCTCTTTGGTTCATCCAGAACCCAATACAGGCTGAGTAGCCCATATCCACGATCTTTGGGAGCAGCCGTGTTTGGGTTTGGGGTTTGTGCAGAGTTGGGGATGTTAGCGTGTATACTGAGATAGCCTTGTTGGGGGGGCCCGGTCTGAACACAGAATCCCATTTATGTTTCACATGCACCTTGAACACACAGCCTGGTGGTCATTTTGTACAGTGTTTTTAATGCTGGTAAACTGGAAGACCTAAACAGAGTTGGAGAATTTCCTAGGACAGATTTCCAGAAAGTGGGCGTGGGGGGCCTGGTCCCGTGGCTGGGGCGCTGTTGAGGAACGGCTTTGCTTGTCCCACTCCATGGAGTGACCCCTGCCCCCGCTCTGAAGAGAGCCACTAAGATCTAAATTTTAAAAGGGGGAATGTGTGTGTGTGTGGTTAGCTGCCCAGCCCTGGACCCGGTCTCCCGGCTCCTTAGCACCTGAGATGTGACTGCCACATTGTCTGTGCAAACAACATCTGGAGAAGTCACTTGGTGTCCGCTTTAATTGCAGGATAGGATCCCGTGGCTCTGCACGCTGCACGATGTTTTACTAAGGTAAGAGAGCTCCAGGCCTTGGCACAAGCCAGTGAATCAGGAAAAGCCAGTGGAAACCACAGGAAGAAAAATCCATCCGTGAAATCAGAACTGACTGGGGATGAAGGGCCTCGGGAATGGAAGGCACTTCTGGCAAGGAACCGGCCACGATTCAGGCAGCCACGGAGCTCACTGCGGCTCTTTCTAGAATTGCTAGCCTGGGACTCCCCATCAGCCTCTTGGTTTCGACAGCCTGCTGCTTCCTCTGTGAAGTGGGGATCGATACAGCTCCCGCTCACAGATTAGTATGACGAGTACGTGAGGTGGTGCCTAGCACTTAGAACGTGTCGCAGTGAGGGCTGAGAACCAAGGTTAACGGTGCTGTCCCTGTTACAGACGACCTCAGCCATCACTTGTCCCCTACCTCAGGCTGGATCCCAGGAGGACCTGGTAGCATTTGTAAGCCCACAGACACTTGGCCCCTGAGATTACAGTCCCGCAGTGTCCAGCTCTGTAGTCTGCCCTGAGCAAACACCCCTCCCAACCCCAAGGGCCTGAACCCACTGGAAACCCCAGTTGAGACATGGAAAGAAAAAAAGAAAAATCAGAAAATGGGTTATAAATCTTGCTTTCTAAGATGAAGACATTTTGTAAAAAGGTTTATTATTTATTTATTTGAAACGCGTGGTGGTGGAGGGAGAGACAAGATCTTCCATCCACCAAGTGGCCACAACAGCAGGAGCTGGGCCGTACCAAAGCCAGGAGCCTGGAACTCTGGGTTTCCCACGTGGGTGCAGGGGCCCAAGGACGTGGGCCATTTTCCGCTGCTTTCCCAGGTGTGTTCGCAGGGAGCTGGATCGGAAGCAGAGCAGCTTAGACCAGAACCGGTGCTCTGATAAGTGATGATGATGTCACAGGCAGTGGCTCAACCTGCCGCACCACAATGCCGGCCCCTTGATTTTAACTTTGCAGGGTTTAGGGTTTTAGGGTCTGACCTCCTGCCGCCTTGGTTTCTAGCAGATAGCCTCAGCAGAGTTTACCTGCGCTGTAATATAGACCAGTAATGGACGCAGAAGTGAGCAGCTGGGGCCGGCGCCATGGCTCACTTGGTTAATCCTCCGCCTGCGGCGCCGGCATCCCATATGGGAGCCAGGTTCTATTCCCAGTTGCTCCTCTTCCAGGCCAGCTCTCTGCTGTGGCCTGAGTGAAGGATGGCCCAGGTGCTTGGGCCCTGCACCCCAGGAGGAGGCGCCTGGCTCCTGGCTCCTGGCTTCGGGTCAGCACAGCGCTGGCTGTGGAGGCCATTGGGGGAGTGAACCAATGGAAGGAAGACCTTTCTCTCTGTCTCTCTCTCTCACTGTCTAAGTCTGCCTGTCAAAAAAAAAGTGAGAAGCCTGAGGATAGATTGACCCCCAACCTCTGGACCCAGGTTAAATAAAGTCTTGGGTGTGCATGTAGTGGAGTGGCTAAGATACGCTTGGGATGCCGACATCCCATATCAGAGTGGCTGGATCCGAATCCTGGCTCCACTCCCAATTTTAGTTCCCTGCTAATGCACACTGTGGCAGACGGGAAGTGATGGCTCAAGTAGTTGGATCCCTATCACCCACATGGGAGACACAGGTGGGGATCCTGGCTTTGGCCTGACCAGACGTTTAGGGAATGAACCTGGGCATAGATCTTTCTTTGTCTGCATGTCTCTGCTTCTGTCTTTCAAGTACAAATAAATACATAAGGGGCCAGCGCTGTGGTGCAGTGGGTTAACGTCCTGGCCTGAAGCGCCGGCATCCCATATGGGCGCTGGTTCAAAACCTGGCTGCTCCACTTCCTGTCCAGCTCTCTGCTATGGCCTGGGAAAACAGTAGAGGATGGCCCAAGTCCTTGGGCCCTTGCACCCACGTGGGAGACCTGGCAGAAACTCCTGGCTCCTGGCTTTGGATCGGCGCAGAGCCAGCCATTGCAGCCAATTGGGGAGTGAACCAGTAGATGGAAGGTATCTCTCTCCCCTCTCTGTGTAACTCTCTTTTGAATAAATAAATAAATCTTAAAAAAATACATAAACTGGAAAACAAAATAATTGTTGAAAAAACCACAACACCGTGTGCTCACTGCTGTCTTGGGAATGGCTGGCAGCTCAGCACAGCCAGCCCACAGCACCCAGAGACTCAGGCGGCTGCAGATAGAAAATACAACGCAGTTTTGCCTGTGACTGAACAGCCCACAGCACCCAGAGACTCAGGCAGCTGCAGATAGAAAATACAACGCAGTTTTGCCTGTGACTGAACATGGACTCCTACGCATGAGTTTCAAATTTTTTTTTTTGCATGCAAGTAAATTGTAATTCCATTGTCTATGAACTTTTTGAAGTACCCTCACACATTTTCCTTGTCACTGTTCCCTAAGCAGCATAACTGTTTACAAGGCATTAGGAATTATAAGTTATGCAGAGGTGTTTTAAAGTATACAGGAGCAGGGCTGACAGTTCAGCCAGGGTCAGCCACTGCCTGTGACATGGGTATCCCATATGAGCTCTGAATCAGGTCCCTGTCCGGCTGCTCCACTTCTGATCCAGCTCTCTGCGATGGCCTGGGAAAGCAGCAGAGGATGGCCCAAGTGCTGGGCCCCTGCCATTCCACAGGGGAGACCTGGATGGAGTTCCTGGCTCCTGGCTTCCAGCTGGCCCGGCCCCAGGCGTTGTGGCCATTTGGAGAGTGAACCAGCAGATGAGAGATCTGTGCGTCTCCCTTTCTTTGTGTAATTCTGCCTTTCAAGTAAATAAACCTGTGTTTCAGAAAATAGGGCACACGGGAGGGTGTGCGCAGGCTGTATGCAAATGCTGTTTTACAGAATGGACTTGAGCATTGACGGTTTTGATGATGCACTTCACTGCTGGGTCTCCCGTCTAATGTGCCTGTAGCCCCTTCAAGGACACATCCCAAAGTTTGGAAAGGAACTCTGTACAGAGCCCCAGGCCCGCTGGTTACCTGTGCATCTGAATCCTGAGTCCTTTCCCAACCGCAAAATGTGCGCCTCCCACCCATGAGCTACAGGGATGCCATCGTACTTCTCCAGGGTGGACTCTGGTTTCCCGCCCCTCACTGGAGTTTTGTCCTCAGTGCAACTCTGGAAACTTCACTTTCTGCTCACCTCGACAACAGAGACCAGTGCCCCCTCCAGCTCTGTGCCGGCAACCGCCCGCTCTCCCAGCGCACTGCAGAAGAGGCAGGGGGAAAAGGCAGTTGTACTGTGCCTGACGCTTTAGCCCCCTAGGGGAAGGGCTGTAACCAGAAACACCACCGCCCAAGGCTTCCCCGCCCTCTCTAATGCCGTCCATGGGCTGGGATGTAAGACAGGAGTCCTGCGCCCGGAACTGACATGGGTTATTTTGGTTTAAAAATATTTATTTATTTGAAAGGCAGACTTACAGAGAGGCGGAGAGGTCCTCCATCTGCTGGTTCACTCCCCAAATGGCCACAATGGCCAGAGCTGCGCTGATCTGAAGCCAGGTGCTTCTTCCAGGTCTCTGACATGGGTGCAGGGGCCCAAGGACTTGGGCCATCTTCCACTGTTTTCCCAGGCTATAGCAAAGAGTTAGATGGGAAGTGGAACAGCTGGGACTCGAACCGGTGCCCCTATGGGATGCCGGCGCTGCAGGTGGTGGCTTTACCTGGTACGCCACAGCATGGGTTATTTTAAATGTTGTTAGCTTCTCTCTCTCTCTCTCTCTCTTTTTAAAACAGAGACATAGCCTCAGGACAGCATGTGGTTCTAGCCTGTTCAGCCCTAAAGAAAATGTACAGAGACATCCTAATACGAGGAAAAGATGGCGCCGCTCCCACAGGTGAGGAGCCGGGGAAGGAAGACAAGCCAACAGCAGTGCAGCTCTTGGTGGTGTATCTGAGTGGCTCATTTGCGGCCATCTCTGGACGCCTGCTCCAGAGGAAGGGACACTTTATGCCCCCCGAGTTACTGCAGTCCCAGTTTGACACCCTGGAGCCCCCGTGTGCTCCGGAAAACTTCATGGAGGTCAGCGTGGACCGAAGTCTTTCGGAGATCACGGCGACGATCCTGGACACTCTGAAAATGAACTGAGAATCACGCACGCCAGCGCTCTGGAAAACAGGCGGGCAGCGTCTCCAGCCCAGCCCAGCCAGCCCAGCCCAAGCCTTGTTCCATCCGCCTGCATGCTATGAATCCTTCCCAGGAGGAGCGACCACAGAGCGTCAAGATAGACTCGTCAGCTTGTGTTTTTAGGGATTTGTGATACAAGTGTCACAACGGGAGAAGAAGAAAGGAAATCAGACTCAAGTTGGAGTCAAAAACTCATCTTCAACTCAATCAGATGACCAGAAATCCTTAGCAAGTTGAGAACATTCTCACTCGTGCCTTTGTAGAAATAAATGCAACTTCTTGGGAAGCCATGACACGGTGGCAAACAACAACCTAAATGAAAGATCCTGGTGAACAAGACCCCAGCAGAAGGAACAGGCCATCAAGGAGAGAGGCGCCTTTCTCTGAAGGGAGGAAGGAACCTCCACTGTGATACGGCCTTGACTAAACAAGCTCAGAGGGGCTTCCATAGCCTACACAGCTCATGGCAAGAGTCTTGGGTGATTGCTGACGTCATAAATAAGAGTGCCAATTGTTAAATCAACAACGGGAGTCACTGGGTACATGCTCCCCACGTAGGATCTCTGTCCTTAATGTGTTTTACTATGAAACTTAAAAACAACACTACTAGTCGAACAATACCCTATACCTTGTGCGGTTGTGTGAGTGCAGCCTGTTGAAATCCTTGCTTAGTGTATACTAAGTTGATCTTCTGTATATGAAGGTAATTGAAAATGAAACTCGATGAAGGGCGGTATGGGAGAGGGAGTAGGGGAGGGGAGGGTCACAGGAGGGAGGGAGATTGGGGGGGGTAGCCACAACAATACAAAAGTTGCACTTTGTAAATTCACATTTATTAAATAAAAAACATGAATTTTTCTGCATGACTTACTGATAACATTTTAATTCGTAGTTCTATCACTTCACAGTTGAGAAAATACAGAATTTGCAGATTAATATTTTCTTAGCATGATTGGATCCTAAAACGTTGAAATTTTCAAAATGTCTTCTTACTATTTGTAAATGGCATTCACTCTGTTTACTGGCTAAAATGTTGTCTATGTTCATATCTTACTAACCTGCTGATTTTTCCAATAAAATTAATTAAAAAAAAAAAAAGGAAAGAAATGCAACTTCTAGGTCTCTCACCTTGAGCTGCGGTTCAGCTGTTGGGCTAAGATCACAGAGGAGAGCAGTGGCCGCTGGGCCAAGATCACAGAGGAGAGCAGTGGCCGCTGGGCCAAGATCACAGAGGAGAGCAGTGGCCGCTGGGCTAAGGTCAGAGGAGAGCAGTGGCCGCTGGGCTAAGGTCAGAGGAGAGCAGTGGTTGCTGGGCTAAGGTCAGAGGAGAGCAGTGGCCGCTGGGCTAAGATCACAGAGGAGAGCAGTGGCCGCTGGGCTAAGATCACAGAGGAGAGCAGTGGCCGCTGGGCCAAGATCAGAGGAGAGCAGTGGCTGCTGGGCTAAGGTCACAGAGGAGAGCAGTGGCCGCTGGGCTAAGGTCAGAGGAGAGCAGTGGCCGCTGGGCTAAGATCAGAGGAGAGCAGTGGCTGCTGGGCTAAGATCAGAGGAGAGCAGTGGCCGTTGGGCTAAGGTCAGAGGAGAGCAGTGGCCGCTGGGCTAAGATCAGAGGAGAGCAGTGGCTGCTGGGCTAAGATCAGAGGAGAGCAGTGGCCGTTGGGCTAAGGTCAGAGGAGAGCAGTGGCCGCTGGGCTAAGATCAGAGGAGAGCAGTGGCTGCTGGGCTAAGGTCACAGAGGAGAGCAGTGGCTGCTGGGCTAAGGTCACAGAGGAGAGCAGTGGCTGCTGGGCTAAGATCAGAGGAGAGCAGTGGCCGTTGGGCTAAGGTCAGAGGAGAGCAGTGGCCGCTGGGCTAAGATCAGAGGAGAGCAGTGGCTGCTGGGCTAAGGTCACAGAGGAGAGCAGTGGCCGTTGGGCTAAGGTCACAGGAGAGCAGTGGCTGCTGGGCTAAGATCAGAGGAGAGCAGTGGCCGCTGGGCCAAGATCAGAGGAGAGCAGTGGCTGCTGGGCTAAGGTCACAGAGGAGAGCAGTGGCTGCTAGGCTAAGCTCAGAGGAGAGCAGTGGCTGCTGGGCTAAGATCAGAGGAGAGCAGTGGCCATTGGGCTAAGGTCAGAGGAGAGCAGTGGCCGCTGGGCCAAGATCAGAGGAGAGCAGTGGCCGTTGGGCTAAGGTCAGAGGAGAGCAGTGGCCGCTGGGCCAAGATCAGAGGAGAGCAGTGGCTGCTGGGCCAAGATCAGAGGAGAGCAGTGGCCGCTGGGCCAAGATCAGAGGAGAGCAGTGGCCGCTGGGCCAAGATCAGAGGAGAGCAGTGGCTGCTGGGCTAAGGTCACAGAGGAGAGCAGTGGCTGCTAGGCTAAGCTCAGAGGAGAGCAGTGGCTGCTGGGCTAAGATCAGAGGAGAGCAGTGGCCATTGGGCTAAGGTCAGAGGAGAGCAGTGGCCGCTGGGCCAAGATCAGAGGAGAGCAGTGGCCGTTGGGCTAAGGTCACAGAGGAGAGCAGTGGCCGCTGGGCCAAGATCAGAGGAGAGCAGTGGCCGCTGGGCTAAGGTCAGAGGAGAGCAGTGGCCGCTGGGCTAAGATCAGAGGAGAGCAGTGGCTGCTGGGCTAAGGTCACAGAGGAGAGCAGTGGCCGTTGGGCTAAGATCAGAGGAGAGCAGTGGCTGCTGGGCTAAGCTCAGAGGAGAGCAGTGGCCGCTGGGCCAAGATCAGAGGAGAGCAGTGGCCGCTGGGCCAAGATCAGAGGAGAGCAGTGGCCGCTGGGCTAAGATCAGAGGAGAGCAGTGGCCATTGGGCTAAGATCAGAGGAGAGCAGTGGCCGTTGGGCTAAGATCAGAGGAGAGCAGTGGCCGCTGGGCTAAGATCACAGAGGAGAGCAGTGGGACCAGAAGCTGTTGAACCAGCAGTCAGCGGCCTGATACAATACGTTTGCCTGCAGCAGTAACGACTCCCTTGCCCTCTGGCTGAAGTTATGCCAGCTCGGGGATGCACGTTCAGTGTAGCTGTTAATTCTCCTCTCGGGACACGCACATCACTTAGTGGAGTGCCCGGTTCCTGTCCCAGCTACTCTGCTTCTTCTTCTTCTTTTTTTTTTTTTTTTTTTAAACAGGCAGAGTGGACAGTGAGAGAGAGAGACAGAGAGAAAGGTCTTCCTTTGCTGTTGGTTCACCCTCCAATGGCCGCCGCGGCCGGCGCACCGCGCTGATCCGATGGCAGGAGCCAGGTGCTTCTCCTGGTCTCCCATGGGGTGCAGGGCCCAAGCACGTGGGCCATCCTCCACTGCACTCCTGGGCCACAGCAGAGAGCTGGCCTGGAAGAGGGGCAACCGGGACAGAATCCGGCGCCCCGACCGGGACTAGAACCTGGTGTGCCGGTGCCGCTAGGCGGAGGATTAGCCTAGTGAGCCGCGGCGCCGGCCTAGCTACTCTGCTTCTGACGCAGCTCCCTGCTAATGTGTGCCCTGGGAGACGCAGAAGATGGCTCAAGTACATGCATCCTGCCACCCGTGTAGGAGACTCAGAAGCAGTCCTGGGTTCCTGGCTTTGGACTGGCCCAGCCCTGACTGTGGCAGGCATTTGGTGAGTGAACCAGGGGATGGAAGATCTACCTTTCAAATAAAACTGAAAATAAAAAAGTCTAAAAAATTTGTTTAAAATAAAGTGATGCCAACTCACAGTGCTAAGAGCATTCTTGGCTCATCAGCAGTTCCGTGCCAGGCAGTGGGTGCTGTGTGTGTGACAAGCTAGCTTGCCACCTGTCCCTGCATCCTGCTGTCTCCCTCTTCCTGGGAGAACCGGGATCAGCTGCTGGTTCAGCTGAAGCCACTCCTTGTTCACAAAGATTTAAGTGCTGTCACAGGTCTTCCTGATGAGGTTGGAAAAACCAGCAAGACGGGCTAGCACTGTGGCGTAGCGGGTTAAAGCCATCGCCTGCAGTGCCGCCATCCCATATGGGCACCAGTTTGAGACCCGGCTGCTCCACTTCTGATCCCACTCTCTGCTGTGGCCTGGGAGAGCAATGAAAGATGGCTCCTAAACCCACGGGGGAGACCAGAAGAAGCTCCTGGCTCCTGGCTTTGGATCGGCGCAGAGCGGGCCGTTGTGGCCATCTGGGGAGTGAACCAGCAGATGGAAGACCTCACTTTCTCTCTCTCTGCCTCTCCTTCTCTCTCTGTGTAACTCTTTCAAATAAATAAATATTATTTATTTTATAAAAATTACATTTTATAATTATTTTAATGATTATTTGAAAGTTTTATTATTATTATTTGAAAGAGTTACACAGAAAGAGCAGAAGCAGAGAGAGAGAGAGAGAGAGGTCTTCCATCCGAAGGTTCACTCCCCAACTGACAGCGGCGGCCAAAGCTGCGCCGATCCGAAGCCAGGAGCCAGGAATTTTTCAGGGTCTCCCACGCAGGTGCAGGGGCCCAAGCACTTGGGCCGTCTTCCACTGCTCTCCCAGGCCATAGCAGAGAACTGGATTGTAAGTGGAGCAGCCAGGTTTCAAACCAGTGCCCATATGGGATGCCCGCGCTTAGGTCAGGGTGTTAACCCTCTGAGCCACAGCGCTGGCCCCATAAATACATCATTAAAAAAAAAAAAAAAAAAAAACAAACAGCAAGACATCATAAGGGCTGGCTCCTAATGCACAGGTAAAGGCATGGTGTAAAGCAAGCTCCCACCCTGTCTCCCTGTGGGATTTGTAGACTTACAAGCTTTTTATGCCATGTGCTACTCCACACAGAGGAAATCTTGCTGTGGCTTCTGACCAGATCACCTACCAGGTCTGGGATCCCAGGTATCAGTTGCCTTGACAAACTGTTCTTACCTGGGGCTCCCTCCATTGGTTCATGTGGTCTCAGGACTCCTCCTCAGTGTGGGGGAGGTAACTCAGTGCTCCACCCTCAGACAACAAGGAGACTTCAGGGTCCCGCATGGTGGCACAGTGGGCTGAGCCGCCACATGGAATGCAGGCATCCCATCCCAGGTTCAAGCCCCAGCCGCTCCTCTTCTGATCTGGCGTCCTGGTAATGCGCCTGGGAAGGCAGCAGATGAAGACCTGAGTACTTGGGCCCCTGCTACCCCTGTGGGAGACCTGGATGGAGTTCCTGGCTCACGGCTTAAGCCCGGCCCAGACCTGGCTGTGGCAGCCATTGGAGGAGTGAACCAGTGAATGAAAGATCTCTCTTTGCTCTTCAAATAAATACATATAGCTTTAAGGGGGGGGGGGGGTTCATGGAAAAGATGTTTATTTTGGTACAAAAAAATGGAAATCCATTCATATAAGAGGTCTTCAAAAAGGTGGTGGAAAATGCATTTAAGAAAAAATTGCATGGGTTTCAGTATTTTTTGTACCAAAATAAATATCTTTTAATTTTATCTGCCCCTGAGTTTTGTGAAGTACTCTCATGTGTATAATTTAAATGCAAAAAATTAAGGGCTGGTGCTGTGGCGCAGCAGGTTAACGCCCTGGCCTGAAGCGCCGGCGTCCCATATGGGATGAGTCCTGGCTGCTCCACTTCCCATCCTGCTCTCTGCTGTGGCCTGCGAAAGCAGTGGAGGATGGCCCAGGCCCTTGGGCCCCTGCACCCGCGTGGAAGACCCGGAAGAAGCTCCTGGCTTTGGATCAGCGCAGTTCCGCCTGTTGCGGCCAATTGGGAAGTGAACCAGCAGATGGAAGACCTCTCTCTCTCTCTCTCTCTCTCTGCCTCTCCTTCTCTGTATAACTCTTTCAAATAAATAATCTTAAAAAAGAAAAAAACAAGTCGTATAAAAAACTAATTGCCATCTAAAAGATAGGGTTTGGGTGGTAATGCCTCATGATAATTTAAAACCCATTTGGTAGGATAAAGGTTGCAACAGTGATGTTAGAGGAAAAATGACCATTTCCAGTAGGGAAGCTGTCAAGAACGTTGACTTGTGAATTTCCTGCTGCAGCACGTATGCATTTGGAGAGATGCCGGGGGCCGGCGCAGTGGCCACTGCCTCCAGGGTTGGCATCCATATGGTAAATGTTTTTTTTAAAAAAAGAATGTGACCTGTTATTCTGCCTGCGGCAGGTGCACAGCGGGTCACATCTCTCCACGGGTCTAAATCCCTGTTCTCAAAGCCCCACCACATCTTTCCTTTCTTGTGAGCCTGAGCCCAAGAATACGAGGCGACCTGTCTTCCCACCCCAACTTAAGAACCCTGAGAGCGCCAGGGCCGTGAGTCCCACAAGCCTGTCTCTCAGCGTGCGCAGTCTAGGTGTGCCAAGTGCGGTGGCTCTGATGGATGCGGGGGTGGAGGGAAAACCTCTGAACCCGCGGGAGTGAGTGGCCCCCATAAGGGTCCGTGTAAACAAGCCAGGCAGGCCATGTCCCACATAGACTGGCAGAGGGGAAAATCCAGCACCCCCCCTGCACCCCCTTGTCCTAGGCAAGGGATCTTTCATCCCACGAGCGCGTACTTGAGGATGGCACTCTTGGGACAGAGCCAAGAGTCAAGCTCACCAGTGTGCCTGTAGGGTTGCCACGTACCCGGGCTCCTGGTTAGGGTAGAGGGATGAAGTCACTTCTGTAGCTAAGCTGGGGGCGGGGGGCTCATCAGTCCCAGGTCAGTGTGGCCTCCACAGCAGTGCCCTGGCATCTCTGGCCTCCCACAGGGCACTTGTCTCACAGTGCGCTCGCTGCACCCCCGCTGCCGCTGTGTGTGATATGGGAGAGACTACACGGAAAGGGCTATCAGCTAGAGCTGGAAGGGGTGAAGACATTGTCCCTGGCACAGCGGGGCGGAATGGCAGAGAGATGTAGGGGGGGAGGCCTTTCCACTCAGATTAGTTAAGGCTGCACCCCAGTCACATGCTTGTATAGCCCCAGCAGCACGCCACACACTCGGCTCCAGCTCTGGCAAAAAAAAAAAATTTTTTTTTCTTAAAGATTTATGTATTTGAAAGAGTTACACAGAGAGAGAAGGAAAGGCAGAGAGAAAGAGAGTCTTCCATCCGCTGGTTCACTCCCCAGTTGGCCGCAACGGCCGGAGCTGCGCCGATCCGAAGCCAGGAGCCAGGAGCTTCTTCCGGGTCTCCCACATGGCTGCAGGGGCCCACGGACTTGGGCCATCTTCTACTGCTTTCCCAGGCCACAGCAGAGAGCTGGATCGGAAGTGGAGCAGCTGGGACTAGAACTGGCGCCCAGATGGGATGCCGGCCCTGCAGGCGGCAGCTTTACCTGCTACGCCACAGTGCCGGCCCCCCAAGGCACACTCTCAGACTAAAGACTCGCACAGAGCACCACGGCTGAACTTGCACTCTGGGCTCTGGGCCTCCTCTGTGTCGTGGTGACAGGAAAGACAGAACGAGAGGAAGGCAGCGGTTCTCAGAGCATCACCCGAGGAACCTGGACGCACAGATGTCTTCTCTGAGCCTGCTAGGCCACCACGCGTAGCGAGGGGGCCAGAGGCTCGGTGAGAAGGCTGGGCAGCTGGGGCACGCACATGGCACAGTATTAAGATGCTGCTTGGGATGCCCGCTTCCTGTACTGGGTTCAAGTCCTGGCTCCATGCCTGATTCTAGCTTCCTGCTGTTGTGCACTTTGGAAGGCAATAGTGGTGGTTCTGAGTTGGTCCTTGACACCCACATGGGAGACCCAGATTGAGGTCCTTGCTCCTGGCTTATGGCCTGGCCCTGGCCTGGCTATTGGGGGCATCGGGGAAGTAAACCAGTAGATGGGAGCTGTCTGCCCCACCCCCTTAAACAAACAAACAAACAAATGCACAGCTGAGTGTGCTGGCCAGCCGGGTGCGGGAACCCCAGGGTAAAAGCAGGATCCTGCGTGGACGCTAGGTTGTGACGAATCCCTCCCAGAGGGCAACAGCTGGGAAACTTGACAATGGGAAAGTGCAGGGCTAGGCCGCTTCTGACCCAGCAGAAACACTGCACAGATGACGCGCAGTCACGTCTTGGCTGCTGACAGGGTGGGCAGCCCCGGACCCCCCAACACAGAGTGGCCGACCCCCACGCCTGGGATCACAAGAGACCCAAGAAAGCAGCGGGTGAGTTCCCTTTCTAGAAGCAGGACACTGGCTTACGTGGCCCAGGCACAGCGGACCACGGTGGAAGCTGGATTTGCCAGCATGGTCCGCCTGTTTAGTCCATTTTAATGAAGCCTGGCCTTCCCGACTTCTCTTGCTGAAGCCGGGACGAAGGAGGTGGTTGAGGCCTTCAGGTGAAGACACGCAGAGGAGAGAATGATAGGGAGACATTTCTCTTTGCAAAGATCACGTTGATCAACCGACGGAGGGACAAACAGTGCTACAGAGAGGAGTGCAGTGCTGATCCGTGCTACCGTGTGGGAAACCCCAGTGCAAAAGCCAGCTACGAAAGGTAGCGTGTTCCAGGGTGCTACTGAGATGCCAGTGACAGGCAAATCCGGCATCAGGGAGCAGGGGTGGGAAGGGAGGACTGAGACTCACTGGGGTTCCTTCCAGGGCTGACAGGAACGTTCTGGAGCCAGCAGGGATGTTCGCACAATGTTACCCGCTCGTTTGCTGCTGCCACAACTGGACACTGCCTTCAGTAAATGTATAAAGGATACAAGTGGACTCCGCTCAGGATTCTGAAGACCGGAAGGTTCCAGGTCAGGCAGGTGCACCTAGGGAGGTCTTCTGGCTGGGGCAGACTCTGCAGAGCCCACAGAGTGGTGAGAGGGACTGAGCGTGCTGGCTCGCGTCTCATAGAGATACAGTCCCGGAGGAGTCAGGCGCCACTGTGAACCCCTCATGTTACCCTCACGGCCTCCCACAGGTCTCACCTCCAAGTGACACGGACATATGACGCTTCCGCCCGCTTAATTCCTCACGATAGGGGATCAGATTTCGTCATGGATATTGGGGGGAACATCCAAATCACAGCACGCTATTCAGAAACCACCTGGGTGTATTTTAAGACGGTCAGTTTCACGGTGTGTGAACTACCTCAGTACAGAATCCTTCCAGCAGGTGCACTACAGGGCGAAACCCCCAGCCTGGCATCTGCCTGTCATCCCGCATACCTCTTACACCCAAGCAAGATTCCTGTTCACAGAGAAGCCTTGAACCCATCTGTCCCAACGTTGCTGCAGATCTGAGGACACGTCTGTGATAATTTGGCTTCTAAGCTGCCTTACTACAGAGTGAAGATACGGCTTAGCCCCTGGGAGGCAGAACCTGTTTGTGGTAGCTGGCAAAAAGGAAGTCTCACGCATCGGTCATTCAGCTGCCCCCACCCTCAGGCAAGCTAGGAGAGGGAAAGGAAGGTGGCAGCCTGGGCTCGATGGCTCCCAGTGCGGCAGCGGCAGGCACACACACAGGCTCAGCATCCCCAGGGTATACGCAAAGGCTCCCAGCCCCCAGGGGCACAAAGCCAGAGCTTCTCACTGAGGACAGCACCCACCTCGGGGGAAGTTTTAGATATGTGTAGGGATGGCTGGAGCTGGTGCTGTGTGGTGTAGCAGGTAAAGCCGCCGCCTGCAGTGCCGGCATCCCATATGGGCATCGGTTCAAGTCCCGGCTGCTCCACTTCCGATCCAGCTCTCTGCTATGGCCTGGGAAAGCAGTGGGAGATGGCCCAAGTCCTTGGGTCCTTATGCCCCATGTGGGAGACCTAGAAGAAGCTCTTGGCTCCTGATTGGCATAACTCTGGCTGTTGTGGCCATTTGGGGAGTGAACCAGTGGATGGAAGACCTCTCTCTCTCTCTCTCTGCCTTTCAAATAACTAACTAAATAAATGTTTAAAAAAGTGTGCAGGGATGTTCTCAGTGACTAGGGGCGCTGGCATGTCGTGGGCAAGGCCCAGGGCGCTGGATTCCATGCAGGGCCTGGGCAGTTCTCCACAACAGAGAACAGATGTTCAAACATCCTGCTGATGTTACTGAAGCATTAAAGGAACAGACACTGCACCTGAGCCATTTTTGCAGATCTTAATGTGACACTGAAACTTTCTGGAATGCAATAACCTCATCCATAAAAGGACAACTGCATTCCCTTTTAACCTTATCAAAATATTTGCAATTTATTTGTCACCAATAAGACACAACTGACATCCACCTGCATTTGTAATTCCTCTGTGGCTCATGGATGGAGACAGCATCTAACCATTCCACCGTGCTCACACAGTGTAGCCCTGCCCGACTCTACGCGCTGAAACTCATTTATCAGACGGTACTTAACCTTTAGGTCTCCTTTATGTTAGAGGTAAGATAGCAATCACATTTATTATTTGCTTAGATTCCGTTTCCAGTTAATGTCATTTAAGATGGGGGGGGGAGCATTAGAAAATTGTTATTAAAGAAGGAAGAAAGGCATTGAGTCTGGTGGGTCGACAGCTGCGGCTTCGATCCTAACAGACCTCAGGGAGGCCCAGGTGGGAGCCAGTACTTCCCTCTGGTGGCCAGAGCAGACACGGGCAGCAGAAACACACGGGAGACCCAGTCCGGCTGCTAGAGGTGCAGGCTTGGCCAGGGGTTGGGAGAGTGCCATTGTTTCCCACCTGGAAGGGCCAGTACAGAACGATTTGCAGTGGCTCAAAACAGGCAAAACCCCAGTCCTGCGAACAGCACCTGGCACGTCCCCCCTGCCCCTGGCTTCCCTTCCCCACACCCAAGGAGCTCTGGGTGAAATACTGTCCCTCTCCTGTAAAGTGGGCCACCACTTGTCCCATGTGGTTGTGAGAGCTGAGACAATACGGAGGGCTGAGGCCAGGACCTGAAACTCATTCCAGGCCTGGGTATCCTCGTCAAGCCCCAGCAGAGCCTGAGGAGCTACGGCAGCCTCAGTCTCCACCCTGGAGGAGCGTGGGAGCCGCCACCCTCGGCCAAGGTGAGATCAGAGTGGTCTAGGATGAGGTCCCTGAAGCGTGCAACCTGCTGAGAGCTGGCTCTGGAATAGGAAAGGCTGGCCTTCAGCTACAGCACTGCCTGCCACACTCACTGGGCCATCCTGGGCTCTGAGACACTCACCAGGCACCTCCGACCTAGTGCTCACCCCTGTGCCTCTCCAGAGGACGCTCTGGTGAGCACCCTGCTTCTCAGTGGACAGGAGCCCAAGAACAGGAGTAGACTAAACAGGCAGACTTCTATCTGCTCGAGCTGTAATATCCACGTTTACTCTCTCCATTCCACAGCAAATGGGAGACCATGATGCAATGGAAAATGCATGCCTTATCTAATAGGGGAGCCACGACAGGCACACACGCGCATGCAGCAGCTGGGCCTCCTGGTCTTTATTACACACGGGGGAAGCTCCGTCAGATGGGCCTAAAGCATCTGGTGCATGTTGGGTGACTGTGAGGGAGGGGCAAGGCTGTAGGCTTGTTTAAATGGATACTGTTGGGAGGGAAGGCATCACAGGGTATTTAAATCAAACAAGGTGACTGCTCCTCTTCCTATCTAGCTCTCTGCTGTGGCCCGGGTCCTTGGGCCCCTGCACCCACGTGGGAGACCTGGAAGAAGCCTCTGGCTCCTGATCAGCTCAGCTCTGGCCATTGTGGTTATTTGGGGAGTGAACCAGCAGAATGGATGACCTCTCTCTCTCTCTCTGGCTCTATCTGTCTCTGTAACTCTGTCTTTCAAATAAATGCATTCTTCTTCTTCTTCTTCTTTTTTTTTTTTTTTTTTTTTGACAGGCAGAGTGGACAGTGAGAGAGAGAGACAGAGAGAAAGGTCTTCCTTTGCCGTTGGTTCACCCTCCAATGGCCGCCGCGGCCGGCGCACTGCGCTGATCCAAAGCCAGGAGCCAGGTGCTTATCCTGGTCTCCCATGGGGTGCAGGGCCCAAGCACTTGGGCCATCCTCCACTGCACTCCCAGGCCACAGCAGAGAGCTGACCTGGAAGAGGGGCAACCGGGACAGAATCCGGCGCCCCAACCAGGACTAGAACCTGGTGTGCCTGCGCCGCAAGGCGGAGGATTAGCCTATTGAGCCACGGTGCCGGCTCAAATAAAATAATTCTTAAAAAAAAAAAAGAGGCATACGTGACATACAACCCAAATGACTGTCTCATGAAGCCAGGAAGTCTGAGCCAACTTTTACTTCAAGACTGCCAGAGAGAGCTTGGCTAGAATCCTATTCAGCATTTAGTACACTCAGAAGAGGAAGCCTCCGTGTCAGGGGGAAGCAGAGAGAAGGCCTCGACCCCACTGTCACGGAGTAGGTAGCTGGTTACACCCTGAGGTCACAGAGCCAAGTGCTGTGCAGGGTGTTACGCATGCCACTTGCGCCGCTGTAGCAGGGGCTCCTGTGGTTAACTTATGTAGAAGTGAAGACCTTGAGAAGTTCTATCACATCCAACAGTGGCAAACACAGCTGCCAACAGGAGTCCCAGGGCCAGCGTAAACACGTCCCGGCCTTATCTTCTACCCGTCTGTCATTCTTTCTTGCTGAGTAATATTCCACTCTATGGATATGCCACATATAATAGAAAGGCACAGGTCTCTTCATGGATATCTGGGTTGTTTCCACTGTTTGAGCTGTTATGACACTGCTACAGCCATTAGTATACAAGTTTTTGTAGGGGTTATGTTTGTGTTTCTATTAGGGTACATTCAAGGGGACTTTAATAAGCTCAGGGGACTTTTAGTGCAAAAAACTTTTTTTAACTTATTTGACAGGTAGAGTTATAGACTGTGAGAGAGAGAGAGACAGAGAGAAAGGTCTTCCTTCCATTGGTTCACCCACTAAATGGCCACTACGGCCGGTGCTGCACTGCCATCAGATGATGGCAGGAGCCAGGCGCCTCCTCCTGGTCTCCCATGGGGTGCAGGGCCCAAGCACTTGGGCCATCCTCCACTGTACTTCCGGACCACAGCAGAGAGCTGGACTGGAAGAGGAGCAACCAGGACAGAATCCGGCGCCCATATCGGATGCCGGCGCCACAGGTGGAGGATTAGCCAAGTGAGCCATGGCACCGACCCCAAAAAACTTCAAGCTACAGCAAGAGGATTTTCCAAAAAGTCTGTGGAAAAAAAAAAAAAAGCTTGAAAAAACATCATTTCAAAAATTTTCTTCTACCAAAACAAAACAAATTTTAATTCCCTTTCTCCATGAAGGCTTTGAAGCATACTCACGTATAATCAAATAATGGAATGGATGGGTCAAGAGCTAAGCGTGCAGTGAAGGCTTTGGCGAAACCGCCGCACTGCTGCACTGGTGGCTGCGTGCTCTGCACTCCTGCCAGCACTGTACAACTGAGCGAGCTCCAGATTCTCCGGGTCCTCCTCAGCAGCACCGGGCAGTCCTCAGACTACAGCCACCCCGGGGCAGGAGGGGCATCTCTTTTAAGGCTTTGGTTTGCATGTTCCCAATGACTGGGAAGGAACAGCTTCACATGTGAGAATTTTTTGTGTGTGGATTTTTTGGGTTGCAAGACTTTTTTTTTTTTTTTAAGATTTATTTATTTGAAAAGTCAAGGTACAGAGAGATGGATCTTCCATCCACTGGTTCACTCCCCAGATGGCTGCAGTGGCCAATACTGGGTCAGGCCACACAGGAGCCAGGAGCCTCTTCCAGGTCTCCTACATGGGTGCAGGGGCCCCAGGACGTGGGCCATCTCCCACTGCTTTCCCAGGCCATAGCAGAGGGCTGGATGGGAAGTGGAGCAGCCGGGACTCGAACCAGCACCCACATGGGATGCCAGCCCTGCAGGCTGTGCCAGCTGCTGCAGTCTTATAGTTCTGCTGTTTACTGTTTATGGGCTACGGGTGCCGCAGGCAGCACTAACCTGCACCGCAGCGCCAGCCCCACAGGAGTTCTTTCTTGGACCTAGAACTTGCAATACTGTCTTATCGCTCGTGTTGTTTTTTCTTTCACTTTCTACAAGACTGTACTGGAAAGGCAGAAAGCAGAGAGGGAAGAAGGGACGGAGGTGGTGGTGATGGGGGGATCGTCAGACAGAGATCACTCCATCTTCCATCTGCTGGTTCACTCTGCAAATGCCTGCAACACCCAGGGCTGGGCCAGCACAAAGCCAGCACCTCCATGCAGGTCTCCCACACGGTGGTAGGGGCCCAAGAACTCGAGGCACCATCTGCTCCTTCCAGGATGCATTAGCAGGAAGCTGGATCCCAAGTGGAGTAGCCAGGGCTCGGACTGCACTCGGATGTGAGATGTGGGCATTCCAGGCAGCAGGTGGCCTGCTGGGCCACCACGCCTGCCCTTGCCTTTGCTTTTTTTCTATTTAGTTAATTGAGAGGCAGAGTGACAGAGGGAGAGAAACAAGAAGGGTGTTCTCAATTTTTGATCATCTCTTTCAAACCACCCACATTTTTACATGCAAAGGAATCTATTTTTTCATTGGTTGGTTGTGAATTTGGCAGCCTATCTACAGATTTATACCCATGTTTTATTCTGAGCGTTTTATCATCATCTTATAGCTTCAGTGCTAATGTCTGTATGTCTTTGATTCATTTTCAGTGTGTGTACGTGTGTAATTTGAAAGGCAGAGAGGAGCTGGAGCTATGAAGTAGTAGGTAAAGCCTCCACCTGTGGTGCTAGCATCCCATACGGGCCCCAGTTCTAGACCCAGCTGCTCCACTGCCATCCAGCTTGCTGCTAACAGCCTGGGATAGCAGTGGAGGACAGCCCCAAAATGCTTGGGCCCCTGCACCCACGTGGGAGACTCAGAAGCAGCTCCTGGCTTCACACTGGCCCATCTCCAGCCATTGCGGCCATTTGGGGAGTGAACTAGTGGATGGAAGACCTCTCTCTCCCTCTGTAACTGCCTCCCAAATAAACAGAGAAGCAAAGGCAGACAGACAGAGACAAGAAGAGCTTATACCTGCTGCTACACTTCCCAAATATCCACAGCAGCTGGGGCCCGGCCAAGGCTGAAGCTGGGGGCCAGTAATTCAATCTCCGTCTCCCATGGGCCTGCATCAGCAAGCAGGAAGCTGGAGTCAGGAGCTGGGCTGGAAATCAAACCTGGGTATTGATACGGGATGCAGGCATTTTAACAGGCATGTTTTTAGCCACTAGGCACAATGTCCACTCAAGCTACTTATTTTGAACCAGAATAAGTATTTTTAAAAGATTTACTTATTTCAAAGGCAGAGTTACAGAAACAGAGCTGATACTCCATCTGCTGGTTTACTCCCCAAATGGACACAATGGCCAGGCCAAACCCAGGAGCTTCTTCCAGGTCTCCCACGTGGGTGCAGGGGCCCAAGGACTTGGACCATCTTCTGTGGCTTTTCCCAGGCTATCAGCAGGGAGCTGGATTTGGAAGTGATACAGCCAGCACTCAAGCCAGTGCCCATATAGGGTGTCAGTGCCGTAGGCGCTGGCTCCAGGATATGCATTTTTCACATGAGCCCATGTGGTGTCTACACTCAATATAGTTGAGAAACACTGCCTTACATCCTTAATGCATTCCCGTTTTCTTGGAATCAGTGGTTCACAACCACGGTGGTGGCCTTACTTTTTAATCTTGTTTCACTTGACTTTAATGTCACTCTAATTAACATTTCCCACAGCCCTCAGCTAGTGCTTGTGTCCTGAGTGTGTCCAGAAAGCTATCACCACCTAACCTCCCTGCATCGCTGGCTCATCAATGTTTCAGGTGGCTTACATCCACCGCCTGAAGAACACCGGTATGTGATGCGAGGACTTCCCACACTGCCACCCTGAGACTGCACACAATACACGGGTGTCAAGTAGGTCTAATGTCTGTGGCTGCCACACGTCACACCTTCTTCAAGAGATGAGGCTGGAAGTCACACCAGGTGGTGGTGTATGGAGGTGGGATGGAGACAGAAATCAAAGAGGAGCAAGCAGAGAATTTCAAGATTGATCTGGGAAATCAAAGACACCAAGTTGGTCAAAAACATGGTCTAGGGGCTGGTGCTGTGGCATAGCTGGTAAAGCCACCGCCTGCAGTGCCAGCATCCCATATGGGTGCCGGTTCGAGTCCAGGCTGCTCCACTTCCAATCCAGCTCTCTGCTATGGCCTGGGAAAGCAGGAGAGGATGGCTCAAGTCCTTGGGCACCTGCACCCACGTGGGAGGCCGGGAAGAAGCTCCTGGCTCCTGGCTTTGGACTGGCACAGCTCCGGCCATCACGGCCAAATGGGGATTTAACCAACGGATGGAAGACCTCTCTCTCTCTCTCTCTCTCTCTCTCTGCCTCTCCTCTCTGTGTGTAACTCTTTCAAATAAATAAATCAATTTTTTTAAAAAAATGGTTTACCACCAGCAACATTTTAACATCTGGTTACCAGGTCAGGTTCTCTTTGAGGCACTGTTTGTCCCGTTCTTGCTTTTTTGTTTCGGGGGAGGGGTAGGAATCAGTAAATATCTGGCCTTCCTTGTGCATATCTAGAACCATTTACAAATCGAACCTCACATCATAAACAAATGACCAGTGACTTAAATAGAAGAGCTTAAGCCATAAAACTCTTTCTTAGAAGAAAACATAGGGGAAAATCTTCATAACCTTGAGTATGCCAATGAACTGCAAGCTATAACATCAAAAGCACAAACAACATAAAGAAAAAATTAGGAAAACTGACCTTCAATAAAATTAACATTATCAAGAGTGAAAAGACAACCTATAGAAAAAAGAGGAAAACCTTGCAAATCATATATAAGGGTTTAATGTCAAGACCATATAAAGACATCTTACAACTCGGTAACAATGCAACTAGAAACAGGCAAACGTTCTGAATAGACGTTTCTCCAAAGGCACACTGAGAGCCAATAAACATGAAAAAGGTGTTCATGTCCACTAACTCATTAGGGGAATGCAAACCAAAGCCATTTCACACCTCTGGGACGGCTGTCCTTTAAAAAACTAAAAACCCGAGGGTGCCACGGTGCAGCGGGCTAAGCCAGCACTCAGGATATTTGCACCCCATCCCAGAGCGCCAATTCCAGTCTTGGCACCTTCACTTCCAATCCAGCTTCCTGCTAACGTGCACCAAGCAGCAGCCAACGACGATGGTTCAAGTGCTTGGGCCCCTGCCACGGGTAGCCTGGCTATTGCAGGTATCTGGGGAGTAACCAGCAGATGGAGGATCTGTCAGCCTCTGCCTCTGTAACTCTGCTTTTCAAATAAAGAAATCTTCATCAACTTTTTTTTAAATTAAGTGTTGACAAGGAGGTAGAGAAGCTGATGGTAGGATAGTAAAATGGCAGCCTCTGTGGAAAACTGTTTGGCACTTCCTAAGAAAGCTAAAAACTAACTGCAATATGGTCCAGCAATTCCACTTCTAGGTATATACCCAAAAGAAACGAAAATAAACTGTGTATGCCAATGTTCACAACAATGAATAAGTAAAATGATTATACACACACACACAGCATACCATTCCCCCATAAATAAGAATGAAGTAAATCAACCCTCTTTCATGGGTTCCGCATCTGGGGATTCAAGCAACCAAAGAAAATATTTGGAAAACACCTTGCATCTGTACTGAACACATACACATCTGATTTTTGGTCATTATTCCCGATCAACACAGTGTAACAACTATTTACACTATATTGGGTGTAAGCCACCTACAGAGAATTCTAAGTGCACAGGAGGATGTGCACACGTTATATGCCAATACCACCCCATTTTGTAAAAGGGACTTGACCTCTCCTGGATTTTGGTAGCCACAGAAGGTCCTGGAATCAGATCCCCATGGATATGGAGGGTGAGTACACCTGGCACAACATGGAGGGACCCTGGAAACACACATGAAGGGACTGAGGCCAGATACAAAGAGCACACGTTATACATCCCCTCTTACACGATGTGTTAGTCCAGTTTCCTGTGGCTATAAAGAAATACCTGAGGCTCAGTTACTGAAGAACAGATTTAGCTCACGCTTCTGGAGTTTCAAGGGCACGGTGCCAGCATGAGCTCAGCTTTGCCCTCATGACGAATAGCATCAAAATAGCAGCCGAGCGAGGCAGTGGCTGCATCACAGGAGCAGACAGACCGAGGTGCTCATTTCACAGCAACGCTCTCAGGACTAACTCAGGATCCCTTAGTCAGGGCGTGGTGGTGCACAGCAAGGTTAAGCCGCCTTCTGCAAGGCTGGCATGCCACATGGGCACCAGCTTTGAGTCCCAGATGCTCCGCTTCTGATCCAGCTCCCTGCGCATGCACTTGGGAAAGCAGTGAGAGATGGCCCAGGTACTAATGGGGTCTCTGCCATGCACAAGGGAGACCTGGAGTGAAGCTACTGGTTTCAGCCTGGCCCAGCCCCGGCCATTGTGGCCATCTGTGGAGTTAACCAGCAGACGGAAGACCCCTCTGTTTCTTCTTCCTCAGGAACTCTGCCTTTCAAATAAACAAACAAAGCTTTTTCTTTTCTTTCTTTCTTTTTCTTTTTCTTTTTCTTTTTCTTTTTTTTTTTGAGAGCTACCTTAAACCTTTCCAAGAGCATGGCACCAAATGATCTCCCACTAGGTTCTACCTATTAAAACTCCTATCACCTATACTCTGCCGCACAGAGGACCCAACCTGAAACACGAAGCTTTGGGGACATGCTGAAACCACAGCATATGCAATACCCAGAGCAGCTAACCCACAGACACAAGGCCTGTTAGTGGCTGCCAAAGGCCCCGAGTTCTCAAGCGGGGTACTAAGAAGTGACTTTAACAGCTGTAGGGTTTGCTATTGGGGTGATGGGGTGATGGTTGTACAACACCATAAATGTACTTAATGTCACCAAATCATACTCTTTGAAATAAACTGTAAATTCTATGTTCCATTTCTACCCACAATTAAAAAAAAAATAAATAAAAACCATAGGTCTTCCCCAGAGGGGTCACACCCAGCTCACTATGCTTTTTACCATATGATAGAAGTAAAAAAAAAAAAAAAAAAGCACACTTCCTTTGGAGAGATTGTTTCCCAAAGAGAAGGTGCTCACAGCCAAATAACCAGTTCCTTCTGTCACAGTCAAAAGCCCTGGTATCTTCCTACTCACCACTCTAAGGCCCCACTCACCAATGGTGTGGACACAGCCCTGCATTAAATCCACTCGCAGGGAGTCCTTGAAGCAGTAGTGTGTAAGAGTCCTGAAAACCTGCTTCTCCACTGGCATTCAGGACCTCTCCCACTTCTCACTGCGTCCCTGCTCCTCTGTAGCCCTCCAACTGCCTTCTCAGCACAGAACACCTCTGTGTGCAGGCAAGCAGGCCCAACTGCACACGTCCAGACCACCCCCGCGGCCCACACGCCCCCGTCCTCCCCTCTGCCTTACTGGCCTTGCCTGACTGCTCTTCCACTCTTAACCTCATACTTCCATTATCAGTGAGTCCTAGTGGCTCTACCTTCTAAATGTTCCCCAAATACGATGACTGTTAGCAACCCAGCCCAAGCGCCTCTTATCTCTCAGCTGATTGTTTGCTCCCAAGTCTGCTTGCTTATGTCCTGCTTCCTCTAGTCCCGTAGTTCTCACTTCAGAACTTGTTAGAGGGCCTCTGCCTGCAGTGCTGGCTTCCCATATTAGCTCCAGTTCATGTCCTGGCTGCTCTACTTCTAATCTAGCTCCCTGCTAATGGCCTGGGACAGCAGTGGAAGATGGCCCAAACTGGAGACCTGGAAGAAGCTCCTGGCTTCGGATCAGCCCAACTTCAGCCATTCCAGGCAATCTGGGGAAGTGAACCAGCAGAGAACTCTACTCTCTGTCTATAACCTCTGCCTCTCAAATAAATAATTGAGAAAAAAAAAAAAAACTTATTAGAAATGTGAATTCCCCCAATCCCAAATCCCAGAGCGACTCATCACAAACTCTGGGAGTGATGTATCAGTAAATCCTCTGTGGCAGACAGCAGCACCACCCTCCACCTCCCCTACCTTATTCCCCACACTGCTTTCTCCCTAGCTCACCTTGCACGCAGCCACACTGGACTCCTTGTAGATGACACCATATTCACAACACTCATTTTCAGCATCTTGTAAGTAGCTGTCCCCGCCTTCCCCACTCCAATATTTAATTATCTCCTCAGTGAAACCTTATCTGAATACCCTACAGAGCATCTTCACCCTGGCCTCGCCGCTTCCCCATGCTGAACAGTCCACCCAAGGACTGCTCACATGGCAGCAATCGGTGTCCTGCTGTCCTCCTATATTCTATGACGTTAGCCCATGTGGATACAGTCCTGTTTTATTCCTGCCATGCTGTGAGCAACGAAGAAGAAATCTGACATTCAACAAATGTGACCAAGGCAAGGTTTGCTGATGAGCAAACACACAGAGGAACTGAGGGGGAACATCTCATCTCACCACCACGACATTTTCAGAGCAGAAAAATGAAATAAAAGCGGAGCAAAACAGTGCACGGAGAATAGAGAAAAAGAAGGCAGCAGTTGATGGGGAAGGCTGAGTCACTCAGAATAAACCCATCTCGGGGGAGCAAGGTCCAGAGAGACTCAGAGCTGAGCCCAGCCAGAACCGTGAGCTTTCGTATGCCGCAGGGAGTGTCACAGGCAAACAGCATCCGTGCTGCCCACTGGGAGCTACAGCGTGAGAGGCTCACACCATACAGAACTAGTCCAGGAAAGACCAAGGTGCAAACTCTGAGGTATGATTTCTACTGAATGCATATGGCTTTCACACCAGCACGAAGCTGAAAAGTCCTGAGCCAAAGCATCGTAAGTCAGCAACTATCTGTATCAGATCTAAGATAAACAGCTTAGAAATAAACAACAAAACTGTTTATAAGACTGCAGCAGTTGGGATGGTGCTGTGGCTTAGTGGGATGCAGTGCTGGCATCGCACAGAGGTGCTGGTTCTAGTCCCGGCTGCTCCACTTGTGATCCAGCTCTCTGTGGCCTGGGAAGCAGCAGAAGATGGCCCCTGATTCCATGTGGGAGATCCAGAAGAAGCTCCTGGCTCCTGGATCAGCACAGCTCTGGCTGTCATGGGCATCTGGGGAGTGAATCAGCGGACGGAAAACCCCTCTAACTCTGCCTTTCAAATAAATAAATCTTTAAAATTAAAAAAAAAAAAAAAAAAGTGGGGGGGGGTGGGATCCCATAGTAGCATGACTATATGGACAATAAAAAAAAAAAAAAAAAGACCGCAGGAGCAGCTGAAAGAAACATCCCCCAGTCCAGTGCACCCTTGTCAATCTTACTACCACTTTTATAGTAAGAAATCATGCCTTTGTCAAAGTCAAATAAATAACTGGTCAGATATCAATGAAGCAAGTGGAGCCCAAACTGCCTCCACCATACAGTGTACTAACATTTTATTTAGGGAAGCCTGAAAATCTACTAAAGGATAATCAAAACATCAAGCTGGGGTAAATAGACTGCAATAAGCCTTTTTAAAGACATGGTTAGAGATAATAAATTGAAGGTTATCTTTTTCCTTCTACAAAAGAGGCAAGACAAACCAAGTGTAAAAGCTAGAGATTTATTGTTATTTTGTGATTAATAAATCATCAAATTGGTTATGACACTGTCCCACACTGTCCCACCATTCACCATACACAAGCTTTTAAACCAGACTGAGGCATAAGGCAAAAAGAGCAAAGACACATGAATCCCTTCCTCTGCAACCTCCTCTCGTCATGCCTCCGCCGGACCGTCACGCATGCGCTCCTCCTGGGGGAAGCATCAGAACAGTGCATGGACTGGTGGGCAACCCGGCATCCTAACCTTTTCAAATAGCAAGCAACTTATCAAAGTAATGGAATTCAACTTGTAGTTTCCTTGATTTTATTGGTCTGACTCATTTTAGTTTAACATTTTAATTTTCTGTAACTGTACATGAGATAATATAATGACCTAAGAGAATACTGAACCAGAGTCAGCCAAATATATTACTGACCCTGAAGTTATGTTTTAATTGGTCCTAAAGGAATGTACCACCCCGACAGTTTGAGAGTTAGGCAAACAGAACTTCTGTGGGGAGGGAAGAAAATGGCTATAGAACAGCCAAATGTATTCGACATTGTTAAAACGGCTCTTTGTTGTTCACCCCTGAATACTTCATTACTACACTATATGCACAGAAATCCTAACAGAATCTTGGTTGCCAGTATTACTTAGGCTGGCCCAATCCAGGATAGACTCCGCCGCCCCACCCCCACCCCACTCCCCTTTCTCTGAGGCTCTGAAAAGCACAATATTTAACTATTTCTTAATAGAACTACCCAAACACTTCAGAAACAAGTGGCTCACAAATCATTTTAAATTCATGTATTGCCTGTGCATGAGAAAACTGATAAACCAAAAGATAGTCCTATTTGTATATGGCAATTAAAAATAACTGAAACATCAAGACACTTTCAGTGAAAGCAACATTTCAATTACAAATTGTAATGCCTGCTAAACTACCTATGGGCGAAGCTGAAAAGTCCTAGGCAAATGCATTTGTGGGTATACTACAGTGCTCCTTCAGTCTGCACAAAGAGTAAGATAATTTACAGTCACTCTGTGAATGCTGAGACAATGTTACATGATGTTGTCTGTACAATTAAATGTCCTTGAACAGACAGCCAAAATCAGCTTTTCTATTATAGTTTCCAATGAACCTGACTAACCGGCACTTTTGCTGAGAGATGTTTACCAAAGATGCTGTAAGATTCTATACAACTGGGAAATACTCAGCTTTCAGAGCATTTCCTATTCTTACTTTTGTGATTACAGGTGTTTGGGTCAAATACTGCAGTTTGTTTCTAGAAAGGTGCATTCTCTGTGTTGTATACAAATAAAGCAAAAATCATCAGGAGTATAAATCTTACAGCATTCTGTTTGCAAAAATACATGCCAAAGTCACAATAAGCAATATTGTACCACAAATTATAGAGCGCAAATGATTTGCTTCTTTTTAATGCTTTTATTCTACATAAATTACTACCATAGGCTAATGTTTAAAAAGCAAATAAACTGGACAGATGCAGGACCAAAATCAGTTCACCCAACTATAAAAGGTGATGTTTTAAAAAAATTACAATAAATGCAGAAGTGTTTGATGCATGCAGTAGCCTTAAATGAAAAAGCATTGATTCCCACGGTTCCAAAAAAGAAAAACACAGAAAAACCCACACATCTTACTGAACTCCACCTTAAAATCAATCATATTGGGTTTGTTTATAACAGCACAGAATTCCAAGAGTCAAAATGAAATAAAGCAGGTATTTTAAAGATTTAAGAGCCGTTATCAAAAATAAATTACATTTTTTCAAGATACAGAAATGCTGCTATGACGGCTGGGAGCCCAGTAACCTTTCAATAGCTGCGTTGATGTCACCTCCTGTTGCTATTAGCGCCTGCAAGTTTGCTTCACGGTTCAAAAATCCCATTGCACTGAGTTGTTCCAGTTGTTGCTGAAATCTGACTTCTGGATTCTGTAGCTGTTAAAGAAGGAAAATGAATCAAATTCTAAGGGAAATCAGTCCATGTCAGACACAAATGACTTTTTAAAACTTAACTGCTCTTTTATAACATATGTCGGTTTGTTCAGTTTTAAAACGCTCTTTTCTCTTGAAACACCTCCAACGTATACAAATGTACATTAGCACTTTATTTTGTTGCTTTTGAAAAATCTATCTGAAAAGCAGGAAGAGACCAATCAATCAAATGGATTGATATTCCATCAGCTGGTTCACTCCTGAAATGCCAATAGCTAAAGCCGGATCAGGCCAAAATAGGAGCCAGAAACTGAATCCACATGTCCCATATAGGTGGAAGGGACCCAAGTACTTGAACCATTAACCGCTGCCTTCCCAGGGTGTGCATTAGCACAGAGTAGAGCCAAGACTTGAATCTCAGATACGGGATATGGGTGTCCAAAGTTTCATATTGACCACTACGCCAAATGCTCGCCTCTACTTTGTTATTTTAAATGGTCTAGTTTATACCTAAACAATAACCAGTTAGGTCATACAACTGATGTAAAAAAAAAAAAACTTCAACCATTACTTTACATGCTCATGAACATGCAGAAAAACTTGGACATTTATATGTAAATTCAGAGTTCCCACTGACCAGTGTCCTAGAGCAGGCGTTTAGTCTAGAAGTTAAGACGCTTGTGTCCCACGCTGGGAATACCTGGGTTCAACCCCTTGCTCCTGATTCCAGCTTCCTATTATTGCAGACTTGGGAGGCAGCAATGATGGCTCAGGCAATTAAGTTCCTACTACCTATGAGTCGCTGGCTCCCAGTTCTGACAATGGTCCAGCCCAGCTGTCATATTTGGTGAGGGAACCAGCAGATGGGAGCGCACTCATGCTCACCTATAGAATTTTAAAGTTCCAATGAGGCTCAGAATGTGGATTACATTTCTGAACCAGCCATCCAACCTACAGCCTCAAAACTATACTCTTAATCCTAACGACTCAGCTGCGTCACATCTTTCTTCAGAAATGAGACTTGTAAAGTCTGGGGGCAACCACCTTTGTATAATGGTACATTATAAACGATTATTCTAAAGATAATAAACGTTTACAATGCAAGAATATTGGGGAGAGTCTATATTTTTAGCTTTATTTGTGAGGTATATATATGTAACACAAGTTACTACAGGTGGGCAGTGCTGCGGTTACATGGAGTGAGGTAAGCAGGATTGTTTTTCAAAGTCTAAATACAAAGACTACATATGTCCAGGATGTGCTCAAGATAATCAAGTTTCTACTCTTCTCTGACAAACTTTCATTAAACAATATTCAATTCAAATGGATTTTCCAACAGGAACTTCAAAAATTAATAATTTTAAAATGCAACTTCAAAAATTACATTCCTTGTAGCATTTCTTCAAGTACAAAAATGTTTTGTTTCGTGTCTGATATAGCACCAAAGTCAACTTTTGTAACATTTATTTTTAATTTCAACTTTTTTTTTTAAAGATTTATTTATTTGAAAGGCAGTTAGAGAGAGAGAGGGCTTCCATCTGCTGGTCTACTTCCCAGATGGCTGCGATGGCTGGGGATAGGCCAGGCCAAAACCAGGAGCCTGGAGCTTCATCTGGGGCTCCCACATGGGTGCAGGGGCCCAAGCACCTGGGCCATCTCCCGCTCTTTCCCAGACCATTAGCAGGGCGCTGGATGGGAAGTGGAGCAGCTGGGCTCTGAAGTGGTGCCCATTGGGATGCTGGTGTCACAGGCAGTGGCTCACATCACTATGCCACAATGCTGGCCTCCAATGTATTTTTTAAAAGATTTATTTGAAAGGCAGAGTTAGAGAGAGAGATGGAGAGATGGAAGAGATCTCCCATCTGTTGGTTTATTCCCCAAATGGCCTAAACTTCATCCTGGGCTCCAACATGGGAGGCAGGGGCCCACGTATTCGGGTCACCTTTTGCTGCTTTCCCATATTAGCATATTGGATTTGAAGTAGAAAGTAGAGGGGCAGGCACTGTGGCGTAGCAGGTAAAGCCACAGCCTACAGTGCTAGCATCCCATTTGTGTCAGTTTGAGACCCAGCTGCTTCTTTTCCGATCCTGCTCTCTGCTGTGGCCTGGGAAAGCAGTGGAAGATGGCCCCCAAGTCCTCGGGTCTCCGCACCCGCATGGGAGACCCAGAAGAAGCTCCTGGCTCCTGGCTTTGGATTGCCACAGCTCCAACCGCTGCGGCCAATTGGGGAGTGAACCAATGATGGAAGACCTTTCTTTTTCCGTCTCTCCTTCTCTCCGTGTAACTCTTTCAAATAAATAAATATTAAAAAAAAAAAAAGATAAAAGAAAGAAATAGAATAGCAGGGACTTGAACAGGCACTCAAATGGGATGCCAGTCTTTCACGCAGACACTAGCCCCTAGTCTCAGTATCTTTTAAATCTGTGCCTCTCATTAGTCTCTATACACTTAAGGACTGTGCTTTCCCCCTTTTTTCTCTTTCTGGAAATTTATGAAATGAAAGAATACTATCCATAAACAGAAAAGAGTTATTACCTGAGGATTTACTCCAGCAAGAGCCTGCAGCATCTGCTGAATAAACTGTTGGTGGCCAGGTTCGGTGGTCCCTGTTGTGGGGCTTGTGTTCTCACTGGCTGTAGTGTTAGATCCATTGGTTCCTGAAGAGCCTCCAGTGTTTCCCAAGGCCCCCAGGCCAGGAGTAAACCTAGAGGAAGAACAAACAGGTCATAAACTAGAGGATAGGAGTCAATCAGTTACGTTTTAACATACTATTAACTGAATTATCTTCTTAATAAACACTTGTAATTCTGAAAACTCTGATTTGGGAACTTGCACTGTGGCGCAGTGTGTTAAGCTGCCACCATATGAGTGCTGGTTCAAGTCCCAGCTGCCCCACTTCCAATACAGCTGCCTGCTAATGGCCTGGGAAAAGCAGAAGATGGCCCAAGTGCTTGGAATCCTGCCACTCATGTGGGAGACTGGGAAGAATCTCCTGGCTCCTGGCTACAGCCTGGCCCTGCCCTGGCTATTGCAGCTATTTGGGGAATGAATCAGCAGAATCTCTCTCTCTTTGGCTCTGCCTTTCAAATAAATACATCTTTAAAAAAAAAAAAAAAAAAAAAAAAAAAAAAAAAAAAACTAAAAATAATCACAACCAAAAAAGGCAGAATGATATTAACCCTGAAATTCTCAGAGAAAGTTAACCATTATACACTTTCATAATCTTCCTCAAATAAACTTACCCTGGAATGAGGCCAGGGGCTTCTGTTGCTAATGTCTGTAAACCCTGCTGAATCTGTAACAAGGCCTGCATTGCTCTAGGGTTTGACATTGCTGACAGTGTATCAGGATTCTGCATCTAAAGGAAAAAGAAAATCGAGGGTTACAAGGGAATTAAAATCAGTGAAGGTAAATTCTTATATCTTTACTTGTGTTTTCAGAGAAAATCTAAAACCTCACTCCTGGACACTGGTTATCCATTAGTTTCTTTCCCAAAATAACAAGCATTTCCTCTTTTACAGCAAATCACTACCTGACCTCCCCCCAAGTCCATCAGCAAAGCCATTCCCATAATGGTGGACACTCTGGAAGCCGCCACTCCTCCCATGCTCCAACAGAAGATTACAAATATTATTTCCAAGAGACACCTCCAACTACACAAGTTATACACATGGTAGTACTGTGAAAGCCACACATTCCTCCTGAACAAGTGTTACCTGTAACAAGTTTACAACTAACGTACACTCTGAAACAATAGTTCCAAATCTGAAGTTAATACAGATGTCCTGAGTTTAGCCTCACTGCTTCCAAATATACACCACCTGACTGACCAAAAAAGGAAGACTTACACCATTTCCATAGATCAAGGACACTAACTAACCTTGGACAATGGTTCACAGGCCTGGGAATTATCTGCATAATCTATAAAGCCCTAGAGCTACCAGTTTCAAAATACCAAGATCGATGCCTCTTTTATCTTTTTCAAATAATAAAATATCATGGCAATCTCAAGTACTTTTTTAAAAAATAGAATCTTCCTTATTTGACGACACTAACACTTTTACTAACTCCAAATCTGAGGAACTGAGATCTACCCCTTGGAAGGCAGGCATTCTACTAGTTTGAGAAAAATTAAAACATTACAAAGAAAACAAACCTTGCAAAGTAAGACTGGGTAGCTCTTTCCTGTTACTTGAGATTAGTTAAACCATAAAGCGTAACATGAAGGAAGCACGTCAATGTTAGTAAAGAGAAAGGAAATGGTATGGTATTAACAAAGCATTCAAAATCCCAAGTCCTCAAAAGAAAAAATAAAATGGTTCTTCCCTCAGAATTTATGTTTAAGAAAGAGGAGTCAAAGATCAGCAGTGAAATGGGGTTCAGTTAGATCAAGCTGAGTTCTCTACAAACTGACAGGATATCCTATTCCAGTCTCTGTTCTGCCATCAGCCAGAGAAGATCGAGGAAAGTGGTCAGCATCAAAGTTTCAAGCAAATCATTACTGAAGACAGCTGGCATCTTTTCTTACTCACTTGTTGAAGGAAAGTTGGGAGCTGTTGTCTCATTTGTTCTTGAAGCTGAGGATTTCCAGCAAATAGGGGATTATTCAGCATCATCTATGGGGCAAGTGTTCAAACAATTTTAACTGGAAATATCGGAAACAAGTAATGTACCTTGTTTAATATTCTATCTTCCCACAAGTGCCCAAGCTGGCACTTAAAAGGGAGGAAGGTAGAAACTAAATTAAAAAGGAAAAGGGAAAATATTATCCACAAAAGAGATCTCCAGGAAAAAACAAAACCACGACATCTTCTCTCAATGAGAATGGCGATTATGATAATGACATGCAATACCCTACAAATAAAAGTAATCGTATTTTAGACTTTTCCTTGAGCAAAGGTGAATTTTTGCCCTTGAAAGAAAATTGGGAGTGACTGGCTTCACGAGGAAACATGTTCTGCTACACTGACAGGATAAACATAAACATCAATACAGGAAACTTGCTCAGAAACCTCCACACGTAAGAGGCCAGTACAGAGAAAAATTCAGATCTGGAACCACTATATCTATCTGCCTCCTACAAAACAGCTATATTTGGTCCAGAAAAATAATACCACAAAAAGCAACCACCTTGCCAGAGAAATGGAGCTGCTGGAGGAAAATCGGCCAGAACTAGCTCTGACAGTCTCTGGGGAAAGTGTTAAAATGCTGTAAGACCTGAGAGATGTAAATCCATTTGAGAACACCAAGATTAGCAGCTGCATTTCACCTCGCTACCACCAGAGATGGGAAAATTAACATTATCTCCTAACTTTCAAATAGGTGTTGAGAATTTAAAAGTCAGGGCCAATATTCACATGATTTTGGATACTCAAAAATAAGATTTCAATACACAATCAGCATAACCAGAAATTAATAAATTATCCTAGCTTCAAGAGACAAATTTTACATCATTTTGCTCCAGGTGGAGTGAAAACTCCACCTAACAATGCTGAACTGGCAACCTATTGACCTGTCCAAAGTCTGGACAGGAAAACGGGCCTTGTCCTCAGGCAGTCAGCCACGCTTATAAGAGCAATTATATATAAATGTTGGAAGCAGAGAACTCTCCCCTCCCTCCTTCAGGTAATCTCTTACTGCAAAGTGGCTCATTTAATTCCAACACAATAATCCAAACAGAAAAATGCCAGACAGTGTTTGATTGTTGATAGATATATAGTATTTCTTTCAAAGGGATCAGTAAGTTCCCAGTAATACCCACTTGAGGTCAACAAACTTGTCTCTTTACTGCCTCCAGTAAAATACTTCTTAATTATAAACACATTAATGAAGTTACCACATTTATCTTCAGGATTTATGTCATTTAAACCAATTAGAAAAATTATGTAATTTTAAATTTACTCATTCCTTCTCAGAAAATAATTTTATTTGATTAAGCTGTTTCCTAACTTACCTGTTTATATCACAATATAGATTTTACACTACTCTTTTTTGAATATTTAATATCAAAAGCAAAATAGAGAAGCTACAAAGCAAAATCTTCTGATAACCAAAATATATTGTAAAAGTTTCTAAATTGGCTAAAATAAGACATCCACATCTAACATTCTTTGTCAACAAAAAACACTATGTGTAAGTACTCAGGGCACTTTATAAATGTAAAAGTACTGCTATTTTAATTGGTGAGGAATGTGCTTACCCCATTTAAGTCCCAAGTTTTCAATTCTGAAACTATTTAAATGACATAATATCTATTCCAAAGTTACCCTAAGTAGTGTATTTATTGCTCAATTTAAGTTTAGAGGTGCCCTATACATAAGGTTATGAAATATATTGAGTTTTTAAATCAGATTTCAAAATACACACATTCAATTTTATTAAACATACATTTAAGGCTGAATAGGATTACTGTACATACATATTTTCTCCATTTATTTTAAACAAATACGAACATTTTAGCTTAATTTACTGTCCAAAATGGTTCTGATTAAGGTGAGTTCAAGCACTTAATATAGTTGTAACTCAGTCTGATAATATTCATATGAATAAACAGTTTCACATAATGAACCGACAATATACAAAATTTCAAATATACAAATTACCCTAAGAACCTGTACTTCCAATTCCACAAATATTGTTGTGAGAATTATACCTCAAAAACATCTGCTATATAATGGAATCAATATGGTTCTAGCTTTTAGAAAATGAAAACCATTATGTTTAATAAAGCAAAGTGATTTAAGAAATAGGATTAACTATAAATGAAAATATCTCAAATTCTTTACACTCAACAGAGGCCACTTTTCATAGGCAGCAAATATAAATGATACTCAAGGCTTAATTCACATTTTCCATAGTATTTCAAACCCAGGGGCGCTGAACCTAGAGAGTACATCAAAATCACCTAAGGAACTGGAAGGGAGGGTAGGGACCCAACACCATTAAAGGTTTAAGCATAAGCACTGTAAGTTCCCAAGTGATACTGAACGTTCAGTCAGTGTTGAAATTCACTGATTTTCTTAGTTATGTTCTCTTAGGTCCAATATATTAACATTGGGGAATGGGGGAGAGGGCAATCTTTAACAAATGAGAACATCATTCCTACAAATCCCTGTCTGGAGGGCAGAGTTCAGCCAAGTTAAAGAAGCCGCAACCCACACTGGAAGCTCTAGGTTCCTTACCCAGCTCCAGTCCCGACTGCAGCTTCCTGCTAATGCAACTCTGGGGGGCAGCACTGATGGCTCAAGTCCTGGTGTCCCTCCCTGTCATCCATGCAGGGGACCTGGACTGTGTCCTCACTGTCCATGCAGGAGACCTAGACTGAGTGCCCGGCTCCTGGTTCTAAGAACCACTCAGGTCCACCCTGGCTGTTGTGGGCATTTAGAGCATGAACCAGTAGATAACTCTCAATAATTTTAAATTAAAAACAAAAAGTTCTCCCTCTGCCATTAACAAAAAATTTCAGGCTGTTTTACAACTGACATTTTGAAAATGAGTGCTATAATCTGAATGATCTAATAAATGAAAGTATTTCAAAATATTAATTTTGTTCTTAACTGCTACATTTCACAGAAGACTATATCCTCGAGAGAGAGCAATCCAAAACTTTAGTCATCTCCTAACTCAATACACGCATATGTAAAGTAAACCTGCACTTGTTTTTTCATCAAAGAATGGTAGACTTTCTAGTCAATGACTGGCAGGGACAAAATTTTTAATTATACATCAATTATTAATTTACTGCAAAGACACAAACGGCCCCCAACACTGGAGGTAGTTTACCTACATTTTCAGTGTGTTAGGAAAGCACACAAAACATCCATGTGCCAAAATCAGCATTGCTGCACCAGGCTATTTCAGTGCACACTACACAGCTCTTTCAGTAGCAATTCCAAACTCACCTGCGCAGCAAGGTCCGGGTTCTGGCTTAGTGACTGCATCATGCTTCTCATGTAGGGGGCAGACAACATATTTTGCATAAGTTGTGGGTTTTCAGTTATTTGTTGCAATAAGCTCTGCATTCCTGGTGTATTGAACATACTAGCTGAAAGTTTGTTTTTAGAAAATAAAAATAAAAAAGGTATTATATTATGAAAAAAATACAAAAACAAAAGTTACAGCTTTAAAATATATACTGAATTAGAACTAGAGATGAACACATTAGTCCTTTTTATCAACAAATTCATTTTATTGGTCAACAGGAGCCTGAAAATATTCCATGGAAGTAATTCTGAAGTTTTCAACTGCATGCCATTTGAGCAGTGTGATGAAATCTCATGCCAGGCACTGGTGCCATGGTGCAGAGGGTTAAGCCACCTCTTGCAACACCACCATCCCGTACTGGAGTGTCAGAATGCTGGCTATTCTGCTTCTTATACTAATGCATCTGGGAAGGCAATGGAAGATGGCCCAAGTACTAGGGCCCTCACCACCCAGGCAAGAGACCCAGAGGGAGTCCCTGGTTCCTGGATTCAGGCTGGCCCAGCCCTGGCTGTTGTGGCCATTTCAGAAGTCAATCAGTGATGTAATGTTGTTTTTGTTTTTCAAAGATTTACTTGAAAGTCAGAGTTACACAGAGAGAGAAGGAGAGGCAGAAAGAGAAAGAAGAGAGGTCTTCTATCTGCCGGTTCACTCCCCAGTTGGCCACAATGGCCAGAGCTGCGCTGATCTGAAGCCAGGAGCTTCTTCCAGGTCTCCCATGCAGGTGCAGGGGCCCAAGAAGTTGGGCCATAGTCCACTGCTTTCCCAAGCCACCTCAGAGAGCTGGATAGGAAGTCGAACAGCTGGGACTCGAACTGGCACCCAAATGGGACGCCAGCACTGCAGGTGGCAGCTTTACCTACTACACCACAGTGCCAGCCCCTCAGTGATATAATGTTATCTCTCTGTCTCTCCCTGTCTATAGCTCTGCCTTTCCAATAAACAGAATTAAATCCTTAAAAAAAAAAAAAAAATCTCATGCCATCCTGCTCTGTCCCCTCCCTAGCGTATCCACACTGCCTGCCAGTTAGCCCTTAGCAGCCATCTTGGTCATCAGACTGATTGCTGCAGATGACAGTACTTATGTTCTAGCTACTTTATTTGACCTAATGACAGCCCCAAAATACAACTGTGGGGTGGTGATGGCAAAAGCTATTAAGAACTTTCAGTGAAGAGGTGAAAGGTCTTGACTTATATGAAAAAAGGAAGTATGATGAGTTTACAAATATCTTTAGTAAGAAAGAATACTGTAGCAATTAAATTATGAAGAAAGAAAAGGAAATTTATGCTAATGTTACTATCATCCCTTAAACTGCAAAAAGGTACAGCCACAATGCATAAGTGCTTACTAAAATGGAAAAGGTATTAGTGCATGTATGGGAAAAATACATACTAGAATAATTTTAAACATTCTGGTTGCATTTAACAGTAAAATCATATCCAAAGGAAAGGTTAGGTTCTACAGTCAATTTATGGCAAAAATTAGAAACAGTCAAACTGTTGAAAAATCCTGTAAGTGAAGGAAGACTGAACCAACTCTTCCTTCAGGACTGCCGAAGACTGCTTAAGTAAATCAGATGCAGCATTCCCACTCAAGGAGGAATACCTTCAAGCCCCGTGAGTATTAGATGAAAAGTCTCCATCCCAATCCCACTGAGTGCTGATGCTGAGTGGAATGGAGGCACAGTAAACCTCTGTAAGACCTCAGAGCACAGCTATGTGTCTCAGCCAGAGTCCCTTGGTCCAACTCCAATGAACAATCCAATTGTGGGCAAGTTATTTACTTTCTTCATACTTTAATTTCTCCATCTATAAAATGGAGAAAACTGCATCCACTTTACAGGATGAATGTGATCAACTCATATGTAAAGCACTTGTTAAAAAAATGCTCCTCTTATTTCTCTTCTTTTTTACTGCGAACTGCAGTTGGATTTAGCTGAATTCAGTAGGTGATGACAACTATATTTATGCAAATTTTCTCTGAAAGCTAATTAATTTAACTCACACCCAGATTTTTGGTTGCTGACTAGATATACTCAAATTGAAACATATTCTCAAACCTATCATCTCAATTAATTAGCTGTTTCATTTCCCATTTGCTCTTCTTTCTTCCATATGGTACAGTTGTATTGGGATTAAAGCATTGACTCTTCCCACTCACCCTTACAGTTTATCATTCTACTGTTTGCTTGTTTTCTAAAGATTTATTTATTTGAAAGTCAAAGCTACACAGAAAGAGAGCTCTTCCATCTGCTGGTTCAGCCAGGGCTGAGCCAGGCTCTCCCATGTGGGTGGCAAGAGCCTAAACACTTGGGCCATCTTCTGCTGCTTTTCCCAGGCCATTAGCAGGCAGCTGGATGAGAAGTAGAGCAGCTGAGACATGAACCAGCACCCATTCCACCCATATGAGATGCTTCACCCACCATGCCAGAGCACCAGCTCCTCATTCTACTGTTTTTAATCTTTGCTTTTTCTACTTTCTCATGTCTTACCTTTACTTTTTTCCACATAACATACTGGCAAACTACAACTCACAGGACAAATTAGCCCACAATAGCCCACAACCTGTTTCTATACAGTCCCTGAGATAAAAATTTTTAACCTTTTTAAATGGTTATGGGAGAAAACTTAAAGGGAAATGTTTTGTGATATGTTGAAACTATCTGAAATTCAACTTTCAGTATCCACAAACACCATTTTATTGGCAAAACTACGCTCACTTGTTGATTGTCTATGGGTGCTTGGGCAGTACAAAACCAGAGCTGAGTGTCTGAGACATGTCTGACTATGGTGCTATCACTGTTCCACACTGCTCTCAGAGTCAGCTGTCCCACATGCTCATGAAATCACGGCAGCATGGCGGTGACATTGTTTCATTCCCCACAGTCCACGTGTCCTCCAGGCCAGACAGAGAAAAAGGGGAGAGAACAGTTGTGTTTATTATGCACTGGCACTCAAGAATACACACACACAGACTTAACACAATATTCCCCCACCCATAGGAAAGCAATGGGCAGGAAAATTAAGAAATGTTAAAATAAAATGAAGTATCTTATCAAAGCCAAATTTCTTTGAAACAAATGAGCTTCAAAGTTGAGTCTGTAAGTGGTTTACTTGTTGGTCAATCAACAAAAACTAGTAATGGCAGTGATCAAATAGAATAGTTAATTAAATCCTGATTACAGCAGACAAATAAGTGTACTAAGAAAAAACAAACTTAAGTCTATTAGTCTTGTGGGAAGAACAGATTTTTCTCAGAGTTAAGGACTGTGGGTACAATATTATTATCCAATTTAAGGGGCCAGCATCATGGTATAGCAGGTTAAGCTATTGATACCTGTACCCCATAATGGAGTGCCGGTTTAAGTCCCAGTTTCTCCACTTCTGATTCATCTCCCTACTAAGGTGGCTTTGAAATCAAACAAGATGGAACAAGTGTCCTGATTCCAGCCTGGTCTTGGCCAGCCCCAGCCATTGAGGTCATTTGGGGGAATGAACCAGCAGATGGAAAATCTCTTTTTCTCACTTCATCACCCTCAAATAAATAAATCTTTTAAAATATGTACGTACACACATGTCCAGTTTAAAATACACAAATGACTTTGAATTGTATTCCTGGGCTCCTAATAAGTGAACAATTTTTATAAAGAGTTATTTTTATTTATTTGAAAGGCAGAGTGACAGAGACAGGGAGACAGGAAGAAAAAGTTTGCTCAGTTCCTATTTGAAGAGTCAATGCCACATCTGAAGTGACTGGAAAATGCTTTAACAAACAGCATGCAACAAATAGGGTAACATTATTCTTAAAGAAGTCAGAAAATACTATTTCAGAAAAACCTGAAGTAGAATCTGGTAAGATGTGCTACATCTGATGTTTGTAAAACCGTGCTTGGAGAATTGAAAGGATTCAGATTCACAACATTTGCAGAAACATAAGGTATCTAAATACTCCGGTTATTTACTGTTGTATTCATCAGCAGGTAGTCTGTAGAACGTATTTTAAGCTATAATGTTATTGAACCAGTAGGAGTATCAATGAGGAGCACCATTCACTCTTAACCAGAGACAATTCCATAATTTTGTTAATAGCTCAACATCCTAACACACGCAAACAAAAAGCAGGTTGATGCTCTCTGCTGTGGCCTGGGAAAGCAGTGGAGGATGGCCCGAGTCCTTGGGCCCCTGCACCCAGAGGAAGCTCCTGGCTTCAGATTGGCCCAGTTCCAGCTGTTGCAGCCATTTGGAGATTGAATCAGCAGATGGCAGATGGCAGACTCTCTCTCTCTACCTCTACCTTTCACATAAATAGCACCAAAAAAAAAAAAAAAAAAAAAGACAGAAAGAAAGAAATCTGGTATTACAAAATGAACGTTTTCTAGAGACCTGATGATGTTTCTCGATGAATCCAGCACTTACGTATGAACCTCTTACCTTGGCAGTCATTTTCACATCAACTCTTGTTTCACAGCAATCTCAAACTGCTTTTATTACTATTATTTATTTTATTATTTAATTTTATATTTATTTTATTACTTACTTACTTATTATTTATTTATTTATTTGAAAGACAGAGTTAGAGAGGTAGAAACAGAGAAAAAAGTCTTCCATCTACTGGTTCACTCCCCAGTTGGCCGCACTGGCTGGAGTTGTGCCGATCTGAAGCCAGGAGCCAGGAGCTTCCTCTGGTCTACCCATGTGGGTGCAGGAGCCCAAGGACTTGGGCCATCTTACACAGCTTTCCCAGGCCACAGCAGAGAGCTGGATCGGAAGAGGAGCAACTGGGAATAGAACCGGAGCCCACATGGGGTTGCTGGCGCTTCAGGCAGGGCTTTAACCCGCTGCGCCATAGCGCCGGCCCACAAACTGTTTTTATATACTTCTTATGCTGCCAAACATTAAGAAGAAACAAGGCCGGCGCAGTGGCTCACTTGGCTAGTCCTCCGCCTGCGGCACCAGCACCCCAGGTTCTAGTCCCAGTTGGAGTGCCAGGTACTAGTCCCAGTTGCTCCTCTTCCAGTCCAGCTCTCTGCTGTGGCCTAGGAGGGGACAGGAGGATGGCCCAAGTGCTTGGGTCCCTGCACCAGCAAGGGAGACCAGCAGGAAGCACCTGGCTCCTGGCGCCAGCCGTAGCGGCCATTAAGAGAGTAAACCAACAGAAGGAAGACCTTTCTCTCTCTCTCACTGTTTATATCTGTCTTTCTCTAACTCTGCCTGTCAAAAAATTTTAAAAAAATAAAAAAAAAATAAACAAGATCACCATTTTTGCAAATCTGCCAACTTATATTTGAGTTCACACTACCAGCAGTATTTTTTTCAGAACTCAATGCAAGTACAAGGAAAATTCTATATTTCAAAACTGATCTAACAGGGCTGGCACTGTGGCACAGAGGATAAAATTGCTGCCTGCAATGCCAGCATCCCATACAGGCACGTGTTCGTGTCCTGGCTGCTCCACTTCCAACCCAGCTCCCTGCTAACAGCCTGGGAAAAGCAGATGGCTCTAGTGTTTGGATCCCTGCCACCCACGTGTGAAACCCAGATGAAGCTCTTGGCTTCAATCCAGCCCAGCCCTTGCCATTGTGGCGATCTAGAAAATAAACCAACAGAGGGAAGATCTGTAACTGACTTTCAAATAAACAAACAAATCTTAAAAAAAAAAAAAAAAAAGATAAAGATAAACTAATTAACCATAACTGAGGAGTTACCACCTAACAAGTTTCAATTTGAAGTGATTAACCTGCAATGTACTGGCAGTCAAATGGCAAAAGAATCTAGCAGAACTCTAATAATGCCTTCTGAACTGATAAGTATACTATTAAAATCATATACTTTTCGAATGAGCTCATGTTCTGAATGAAATACTCATCACATATCACCATTAGATGAACAGGGACAATCAATTTTGTAAATTCCAGTTAAAGAAAATGTTATTCCTCCTAAAGCCCAGTCCTCTAATTGGCAAATATATATTAAGATAATTCAACTTGGGGCCGGTGCTGTGGCTCACTTAGTTAATACTCTGCCTTGCGGCGCCGGCATTCCATATGGGTGCCGGGTTCTAGTCCCAGTAGCTCCTCTTCCAGTCCAGCTCTCTGCTGTGGCCCAGGAGGGCAGTGGAGGATGGCCCAACTGCTTGGGCCCTGCACCTGCATAGGAGACCAGGAGGAAGCACCTGGCTCCTGGCTTCGGATTGGCGCAGTGCACTGGTGGCAGCAGCCATCTGGGGGGTGAATCAACAGAAGGAAGACCTTCCTCTCTGTCTCTCTCTCTCACTAACTCTGCCTATCAAAATAAAATAAAATGAAATAAAAAATTAAAAAAAAGAAATTTCAACTCTATATTTTAGGTTTCATAAATAAAAAATTTTGTTCTCTAATAATATAATGTTCTTAATTTTGCCTTCTGGCCTGCAAAACCTTAAGGATTGGGGCCAGCACTGTGGCACTGCAGGTTAAGCTGCTGTCTGTGGTGCCAGCATCCTATATAGGAGCCAGTTCGGGTTCCAGCTGCTCCACTTCTGATACAGCTCCCTGGCTAGTGCACCTGGAAAATCAATGGAAGATAGCCCCAATCTTTGGGCCCCTGCAGCCACATGGGAGACTGAAAGAGGCTTCTGGTCTCTGGACTGGTCCAGCCCCAGCTGTCACAGCCATTTGGGGAGTAAACCAGAAGACAGAAGATCTCTCTCTTTAACTGCATCTAAGTAAAATAAATAAATCTTAAACACACACATACACACACACACACACACACACACACACAACACCTAAAGTATTAACTGACCCTTTACTTAAGAGTTTGCAGACTCATACTCAAGATTTCCTCAGTTTCTACAGTAACTGACAACAGGGTTAAAGGAAAATTGACGAATTTCATCTTCGTATGTGTATGTATAAATATTTGCATCAAATTCTGAGCTGAATATGAATCACAATAGTATACAAATATGCTAACAATTTGATAGGCCAGTGAAGTTCATTTTGCTATTTTGTTTTCCTTTGATTGAAATATTACTAGCCGGCGCCGCGGCTCACTAGGCTAATCCTCCGCCTTGCAGCGCCGGCACACCGGGTTCTAGTCCCGGTCGGGGCGCCGGATTCTGTCCTGGTTGCCCCTCTTCCAGGCCAGCTCTCTGCTGTGGCCAGGGAGTGCAGTGGAGGATGGCCCAAGTGCTTGGGCCCTGCACCCGCATGGGAGACCAGGATAAGTACCTGGTTCCTGCCATCGGATCAGTGCAGTGCGTCGGCCGCGGCGGCCATTGGAGGGTGAACCAACAGCAAAGGAAGATCTTTCTCTCTGTCTCTCTCTCTCACTGTCCACTCTGCCTGTCAAAAAATTTTAAAAAATAAATAAATGAAATATTACTATGAAATGTTACAGTATTAAGCTATTAAATTTAAAAATCTGAGTACAAAGTTATGAAACTGATTTTTTGTCTTTTAAATGAAAGTGATTACTATGGACAACCATACTATTTAAAAAAAACCCAGAGCAGGCATTTGGTGCAGTAGTTAAAACATTACTTGGATGCTGGCATCCCCTATCACAGAGCCAGAGTTCAGGTTCCAGCTCTGCTCCCAATGCAGCTTGCTGCTAACACACACACTGGGAGGCAGCAGGTGATGGCTCAAGTAGAGTCCTGGACTGACCCAACCTCAGCTGTCTGTCTCTAGGTGTGCATATATCTCTCTGCTTTTTAAATAAATAAAAACAAATTAATCAAAATGAAAAAAATCAATAGCCCACCAGTCAAGAAATCTGATCAAATCTTTGCTCTCTCCTTTCTATAACCTTTAAAGCAGGAACAAAACATCTTCTTAAAAGATTGTTGAGCCGGCGCTGCGGCTCAATAGGCTAATCCTCCACCTAGTGGCGCCGGCATCCCGGATTCTAGTCCCGGTCGGGGCGCCAGATTCTTTCCCGGTTGCCCCTCTTCCAGGCCAGCTCTCTGCTGTGGTCCGGGAGCGCAGTGGAGGATGGCCCAAGTGTTTGGGCCTGCACCTGCTTGGGAGACCAGGAGAAGCACCTGGCTCCTGGCTTCAGATCAGCACAGCGCGCCGGCTGTAGCGACCATTTGGGGGGTGAACCAACGGAAGGAAGACCTTTCTCTCTGTCTCTCTCTCTGTCCACTCTGCCTGTCAAAATAAACAAATAAAAAAATAAAATAAAAAGAATAAATAGGATTTGTTTCTTGATTAAAAATATTACTTCAATTTTTTAAAAAAAGATTCCATTTATTCATTTGAGAGGTAGAGTTATAGACAGTGAGAGGGAGAGACAGAGACAAAGGTCCTCTGTCCATTATTTCACTCCCTAAATGGCTGCAACGGCTGGAGCCGCACTGATACGAAGCCAGGAGCCAGGTGCTTCCTCCAGGTTTCCCATGTGGGCTCAGGGGCCCAAGGACTTGGGCCATCCTCCAGTGCCTTCCCAGGCCAAGGCAGAGAGCTGGACTGGAAGAGTAGCAGCCAGGACCAGAATCGGCGCCCATGGGATGCCGGCGCTGTAGGTAGAGGATCAAACCACTGCACCACGGCACCAGTTCCTACTGCAATTTGTATAAAACCTGTATTATATATATCCAGAACCCAGATATCCACTGTTGTACAAAAGAAAATGTCTCATTGTGACCTGTGATTTATTCTGCACACACTGTCTTCTCTCAGCAATGAATTTTTCAAAACTCCTCATTCAGAATCTTTCACTTTTTCTGCCTAGACAAAAGGATCTTTTAAAATCTACCTAGGCTTTCTCATGCCTGGGAAGTGCTGCCATGCCTCCATTTCTTCCTATTTACATGCCAAATATGAGGACTCAAATGTCACTCTGGCTAATGATCTTGGATATGATTCACTGAAAAAACATCAGTAAACAGTATCTGAATAGTTGACCAAAGGGCATCCATTCTTCTAGCTTCATCTGCAGAAAAGTGGACAAAAGTAAAATCTTAACCCCTTCACCTATTACAATCTGCCGGAGCTTTATATAAAGATAGACCTTAAAGGACACTGTGAAAAGTCTCCCCCATAAGGTTAAGACCTGCAAACCCAATTTTTAACAATCCTGGCAAGCACCGTGCTGCAGCTGGTTTACCCTGGCCTCAGGACTGGTGTTTGAGAGTCCACTGACACAGAATTTAAAACCAGACTAATTCCAAGAAACATGTACCCTAGTTCTACAGGAGACTGTGTTCCCCTACTGTTATATGAGACTACCAAGCCATTTCAAGACAAACTTGACTTTGGAAAGCTTCAGCCAAACATACAAACATAATCATCATATTTAAAGTTCCTTAACAGGGGCAGGCAGGTAGGTGGTCTGGCGTTTGCTGCTGTAGTTAGGATGCCCATGTCCATGTCAGAATTCAAGTCAGAGTTCCACTTGCAATTCAGCTTCCTGCTAATGGCACCCTGAGAGGTAACAGATGACAACTCAAATACCTGAGTTCCTGCCACCCACATAGGAGACCCAGACTGAGTTCTAGGCTCATGGCTTTGGCCTGGTCCAGCTGTGAGTAAACCAGTGGATACAGGATCTCTCACCCTGGTTTTCAAATAAAAATTAATTAATTAATAATAAAGGTTTGAGAAGCCATTTTTAAAAATAAACTTTTAAGAAATGCAGGTACAAGTGTTTCACTCAAGATGCCTACGTCCCACACTGAGGGGCCTGAGTTCAGTGCCTAGCTCTGGTTCCTGGCTCAGGTTCCTGCTTATGCGGACCCTGGGAGGCAAGAGTAGTGGCTCAAGTGGTTGGGTTCCTGTTGCTTACACAGAAGACCTGGATTGCGTTCCTGGCTCCAGTCTTTGGGCCCCAGCCTGGACCTGGTCCACTGTAGGTATTTGGAGAGTGAACTAGTAGATGGAATCCCTATAAATAAATGAGAAACAAATGGCCTCAAAAATGGACATAATCAGGTCCAGTGCTGTGGCACAGCAGGTAAAGCTGCCACTTGTGATGCCAGCATCCCATACGGGCACTAAACTGTACCCCAGCTGCTTCACTTTCCATCCAGCTCCTTGCTAACAGCCTGGGAAAAGCAGCAAAAAATGACCAAGTCCTGTGTGGGAGACCCAGATTCCTGGCTCACGGCTTTGGCCTGGGGCAACCCTGGCCACTGTGGCCATCTGCGAAATTAACCAGTGGATAGAAGATCTGTCTCTCCCTCTCTGTATGTAACTCTGACTTTAAAATAAATAAATCTTTTTTCAAAAATCAGACACAACTGAACAATGCTGCAGGTTTGGTTCAGGAATCAGAGTGAAACTCAAGGAAGTACAATACAAGAATATTCAGTAAAAACAAGAAGCCCAACAACAGCAATTACCTGAGGGTGGCTCGAGAAAACCAGTCCTTCCCAGACAAATATGGACATACCACCTAGACCCTTAATGGTATCCATTCCGTACTTGGCACCTTCATTGCTACTCACTGTATGACCCATTACAGTTAGGTCCCCAAAGACAATTGTGTAAGCCACAAAATAATCTACTTTGATGACTGCAAAATTTCTACCTTATGCTATTTCTATCCCACTTTGGAATCTCAAGTTTGTTCTCCAGGCTTCAGTTCTAATTCTGTTGGTTTTTTATCTTTACAAAGTAATGAAATGCTAGACATAAGAGGTCATATGTAGTGTAATGATTTGTAGTGATTCCCATACAAGGGACTACTTTTTAGCAGTAAGAAACAGTCTAGAGACATACACAACAACACAGATCAATTTCAAAAACGCTGAGTGAAAGAAAAAGACACAGAACACAGACTGTATAATCCATTTATGTGAATTTCTAGACTAGGAAAAGCTAACAGAGTGGAGCAGTTTTCATGGTAGAAAGAATCAGCTGGAAAGAAGCAAAAAACAATTTATTGGGATGATAGAAATGTTTCATGTCTCAATTAGGATGGCAATTAGCTAGGTGTATAAATTCACCAAAATATCTAACAACGTACATGTAAAATATGTACTTTACAAAAACTATACCTTAATATAAAATAAATAAATAACAGTCTAATAAGGATAATTATCTATCTTCTCTAGGTCTTTGTCAGTAAGTGAATGGTTGGCCTGTCTTTCTGCTTCCTATTTTTTGGTCACATCCTCAGCTATCATTTTATATGCCCTAGGTTACCTGAATGACCTCATAATCAAGTTCCATTTAATCATTTTGGCTTTCCCCAATATGTTCTGCAAATGGTAACCAGGGTAATCCCATTATTACTTTAAAATTTTTCATTATTCCTTACTTAAAATCCTCCTACAGGTGCGGGCATTTGGCCCAGCTATGAAGATGTCAGTTAAATGCCCACATGCCACACTGGAGGGCCTGCACAAGTAGTTGTGTCCCTGACACCCACACAGGAGACCTAGATTTAGTGGCCAGCTCCTGGCTTCAGTCTGGTCCAGCTCCAGACACTGAAGGCATCTGGGGAGTGAACCACCAGATGACAGTTCTCTGTCCCTCTGCCTCTCAAATTTAGCAAAAGAAAACCTTCCATGAATAAGTTCTGGAGAAGTATATGCTATATAATTGAAAACTGTTAAAACAGTAGATTTTAATTTTCTCATCACACACACAAAAATGGCTGAAGCATGTGAAGTGATAAATATGTCAATGAAGTGATCTAATCATTCCATAATGTACACATGTATCCAAGCATAATGTTGTACCCGATATGTATATACAATTTTGAAAACTCCTTTTACGGAGGCAAATAAAACCATCAAAAATGAAAAGCAAAACTGGTAACACAAAAAGTAGTCACCATACACAGAGAAAAACAGTATCAACAATGTTTTCTGTATTCATATAAAAAGCATTCCTACAACAAATAAAATAGTGAGTTATTAGAAGCCTACCTCCTACTCCTGGTACCAAATTTGGCGCAGTAGTACTCTGCCCAGCAGTGCCACTGGCAGCATTACTAGCAGTGCCACCCACAGCACTGGTGGTGCCGCTTGAAGCTGATGAATTCTGGGAAGCCTGTGGAGCCCACGGATTGGGTAATGGATCTCTATTTTCTGTACGAGAAGGTTGACTACCTTCACCTGAGGATGTATTGCTCACCAAGGAAGCAAATGGATTACCACCAAACTGCAAAAGACAGACACAAAAGTCATAAAGAGTAAGGTTTTGTTGCACAGCTCCTTTCTGCTGAATGGAAACCACATCCCCCCATGAACACAGCCCTCAGTCACACACGTGTGTTACAACAGGAGTGACACCCGAGGCCTGGAGTCAGTGATCACCTGCTCTTGTGCAGCACTCAGCATCGGCTCCTGAATATCCGTGTACATGCGACGTAGAGCATTGTAACCCCCTGGAATACTCTCTAAGTTGCTCAAGGCTCGATCCTGGTTTCTCATCATCTCCTGCATCATTGCTGGATTCCTGGCAAGTTCCAGTGTCTAAAAAAGAAAAAGGAAAAAAAGGCATTCAAATACATGTAAGTTACTTCAGCTATTAACTAACGTTAAATGAAGTTTGGGGGAGGCCGTTATTTGCTCTAGTCTGTTGCACTAGGTCCCAAATCTGACCACAGCAGAACGGAGTCACTGTGCTTAACACCAGATAAACAACCTGGTGCATGAAAAGTGTTAGTTTAAAGACAAACAAGAAACACGAGATTCTAATCAATCTGAGCCAGCACAATAAGAAACAAACTAGAGACATACACAACAACACAGATGAATTTAAAAAACACAGAGTGAAAGAAAAAAAGACAGCACAGACTGTGTAATTTATGTGAATTTCTACAGTAGGAAAAACTAATATATAGTAAAGACCCTGTAAGAAAGTAACTTTGGAACAACCAACCAATTTTCTCTAACAAAACAGTTTCTGCTTCTTCAGCATTTGCTACCTATGAGGCTAACTATCTTTGCTCAGCTCATAAGAACAGATGTCATCTGATTCTAGAATCACAAATAAAAGCTAATTAAGAGTTTTAAACCAAATTTCTTATAATCTTGTCTGTAAAATCAGAAAGGGAATGAGACTGGCATAGTGGGTAGAACCCTAGCCTGCAGTGCCAGCATATGGGCGCCCCATTCGAGTCCTGGCTGCTTGTCTTCTGATCCAGTTCCCTACTAATGTGCCTGGGAAAGCAGTGGAGGAGGGCCCACGTGCTTGGGCCCCTGCACCCATGTGGGAGACCCAGAAGAAGCTCCTGGCTCCTGGCTTTGGCCTTGCTCAGTCCTTGCTGTTGCAGCCATGTGGGGAGTGAACCAACAGATGGAAGATCTCTCTCTTTCTGTAACTCTAAATAAATTTAAAAAATCATTAAAAAATTTTAAACCAGAAAATTATCTAAAATAATTCCTGGTGGATTTCACCTCAAAAAGCAAGTTAAGAGTCTGGCACTGTGACGTATTGGGTTAAGCTGCCATTTCAGACACCAGCATCCCATATGGGTGCCAGTTCAATTCTCTGCTGCTCCACTTATGATCCAGCTCCTTGCTAATACACCTGAGAAATTAGCAGAAAACAGCCCCAAGTGCTTGGGCCTCTGCCACCCATATGGGAGACCTGGATGGAGCTACTGGCTCCTGGCTTCAGAATGGCCCAGCTCAAGCCCATTGCAGCCATTTGGAGAGTGAACTAGTGAATGAAAGCTCTAACTCTGCCTTTCAAATTAAAAAAAAAAAAAATCTTTAAAAAAGAGAAAGGCAAGTTAACATTCAATGAGCCTTGTAGCACAGCAGGGACACATATCCTGTATCAGAGCAATGGTCTGAGTCCAAGCAACAAGACTTCTGATCCAGCTTCCTCCTAATTCACTCTGGAAGGCAGGAGATGACAGACTATGTACGTGGGTCCCTGTCATCCATGTGGGACACCCAGATGGAGTTCGAGGCTCCTGGCTTTGGCCTGGCACCAGCCACCTGCTGTAGGCATTTGGGAAGTGAACATGCAGATGGAAGATATCTCTCTTTCTCTCTCTCTCTCTTCCCACTCTGTGTTTCAATAGATATATCTTTTAAAAATGCAAAAATTTAAAAAGAAATGAAGCAACATGTGGCACAGTGAGTTAAGCCACCACTTGGGATGCGCACACCCCTTATTAGAGTGGCGGTTCCAGGCCCAGCTTCTCCATTTCCCATCTATCCTGGGAAGTAGCAGATGCTGGTTCAAGGGCTTGGGCCCCTGCCAGCTGCATGGGATATCTGGACAGAGTTCCAGGCTCCTGGTTTCAGCTGGCCCAGGCCCGGTTATTGTAGACATTTGGGAAGTGAAGCACAGCATGGAAGATTCCTCTCTTGTTCTGTCACTCTGCCTTTGAAGTAGATGGAAACAAATATAATACAAAAGAAAAACAAAGGGGGAGGGCTGGCACTGTGGCACCGTGTATTGACCTGCCATTTGCAATGCCAGCTTTCTATTTCAGAGAGCTGGTTAGAGGCCTAGCTTTTGTGATTCCAACTCTAGCTTCCTGCTAACGCTTCTGGAAAAGCATAACTGTCTAAGAACTTGGGTCCCTGGCACCCAGGTGGGAAACTTGCATGGAGATTCTGGCTCCTGACTCCACCCTGGCCCAACCCTGGCTACTGTGGCCACTTAGAGAGTGAACCACCAGATGGAAGATCTCTTCCTCTCTCTCATTCTGCCTTTCAAATAAACAAACAAATCTTTAATACTTTTAAAAAGGAGGTAAAACCATAATGAATACATCTTCCCTTCCCTTTTCACATTTTAACCAGTAAAAGCTGCTGATCTTGTAATGAGAACAGTCGGCCAACAGCTGAATAACGCCTACCCAAGAACTTCAGGAGCCAACTGCGGGAAAGTGGCCAGAACGGCAGAGCGCAGGTAAGGAAGGAATGCATAACCACCACCCAGACAGCCAAGGTTTGTGTCAAAGAAACCTCCACCTGGCTGGGGTCCGAAACTAGCCTAGAAACCTGCCTATGCACCCACCATGATCTTTCCTTATCCTTCCTAGCCTCCCAATTATCCTTCAGCCTTCGATGTGCCCTGCAACTTGGCCAGAGCACACCTGGGACTGAAGAAGGCCACCTGCCCCAAGAATGCCAGCTTCCGGAAATAAATGCTTCCTTCCATCAGCCCTTACCTCTGGTATGCCATCAGCAGCAAGCAACCAGTAACAAAAGCGCCTTGTTGTAAGTGAACAATCACAATGAACTGTTCACTAAAATCTGTCAAATGTAGCAGAAAATTCAGAGTTCATATAGCCCACATTACTGCTTTGTGAAATTTTCCTAAACACAGACCAGGATTTAGCCTAACAGCAATACAAGGCAATCTCTTTTAACTAGAGAGCATTAAGAAACACATCAGCAATAGTAAGTTCCCACATACTTGTCTCATTATGTCTGGATTATTCAGCATATGGCTAATCTCCGGGTTTCTCTGTATCAACTGCTGCATCTGTGGGTTGGCCATGATTAGCTGCCTCATCAGGTCAGGGTTTGAAAGCATGCTCTGGACGAAGGGATTCTCCATGATCTGGACCATCATCTCTGGGTTGGACAGAAGTTGGCGCTGCATCTGACTCTGCAGTTCAGAGAAGTTGGTGGTATTCAAACCTAAGCTACTCAGACCTGCAAGTCCTCCGAGGCCACCTAAGAAAATGGGGGGTGGGATGGGGGAAGGGACACATAAATCAAAGTCAGAAATTTTTAATAACTGCAAAAAAGTATGAAGATGCAAAACTATTGTGAGTTAACAGCACATTACAAGAAACCATTTTAAATCAAAAACAGAATTTCTTATGAATACATAAATTTCTATAATTGAAATTAGCAAAAATTTATGCTTTAATTTTTTAAGCAATAAAACCAACTAAATAGATTTTTGTATGTGTAGAACACAAAAATAAGTGGTCTTTCCTCTGGGTTCCTGACAGAGTTCCTAAATCCCTTGGAATTTCCTGAATGATAAAGCATCTTTTGTTACAGGTCCCTTTTGATCATTATTATTGAAGTGACTGAAGGCCGAGCCCCTGGAGAGCCTCAGGACAGCACTGGTCATCAGAAAGACCTCGTTCTGGAAAGCTGGAATTTTCAGCTCTACACATGGAACTCCAGCAACAGAAAAGGGAAAAAGCTAGAAATTGAGTTCTATTCAAACTCATGAACAATGCCATTCAGAGAGTATCTTGGATAAGAACACGTCGAGGGGTCAGGAGGAGGGTAGGCTGGAGGGCTTGGAAGTTTTGCATCCACCCACTAGCCTCCATATATCTTGTTCTGTTAATTCTTCACAGCCTTTGTCTGCCTCTGAATTGTACCCTTTGTAATAAACAGGTAAACTTGAAAAATGTGTTTTGAGTTCTGTAAGCTATTCTAGAAAGATAACTTTTTATTACAGTTGAGAGAGAGAGAGAGAAATTTCCCACCTGCTGGTTCATTCCTCAAATGCCCTAGGGTAAGGCCTGGAGCAGGCACTCAGTCCAGATCCCCCATGTGGGCAGCAGGAACCCAGTTCCTTGAGCCATCAGAGCTCCTTCCCAGGGTCTGCATTAGCAGAAAGCTATAGCCAGAGCCAGGACTTGAACCCAGGTACACTGATGTGGGACAAGGGAAACAACCAGTAGGCTAAATGCCCACCTCTGATAAAAATTTTAAAGTAAGGGAAGAGGATCCCATGGGAACCTGCAATCATAACTGGCTAGTCAGAAGTACAGGTGGCCAACAACTTCTACCTGGTAGCTCAGGTACAACAGGCTTGGGAACCCGAGTTCTTTAACTGTGGTGCCTGTATCTGACACTAACTCAAGGTAGACAGTATCAGAACTGAACTCAATGATGGATACCAAGCACTGATGTTGGAGAAATAGTTGGTGTCAGACAAAACACCTTACAATATGTCAGTTAAAGGAAAAAATTAAAAATACACCAGACAATGCTTCTAATGTCTTTCTACAACACTAATTTAAAAGTACTGTTGCCAATCAAGGAGAAAGAAAGCCAGGAAATACTCTGGAGATAGTTATTTCTTTAAAAGAAAGAAATAAAAGAGAAACTGAATGCATCTAAGAGGATGACTAAGTATTTTGTTCATAAAATTACATAACCAGCTTTTTCACCAACAGGCTTGCCACCAGGACAAACGTTGTGAAAACCACTGCCAATCAAAGGAAAAGATTCATATCAACACCATTGTCACTGGACATGTGGATCGGGCAGTGTGGTGTGTGGCAGCATCGACAGAGTCACTGAGAAATTTGAGGCGGCTGCTGAGCTGGGAAAGGGCCCCTTCAAGAAGGCCTGGGTCCTGGATAAATGGACAGCGGAATGTGAGTGTGGTATCATCATCAGCATCTCCCTGTGGAAGTCTGAGACCCGCAAGTATTACAAATCACTGATGCCCCAGGACACAGAGCCTTCATCAAACACAGGAGTCCAAGCACATCTGAGGCCGACTATGCTGTCTTGATGGCTGCTACTGGCGTTGCTGAATTTGAAGAGGGCATCTACAAGAACGTGGAGACCTCTGAGCATGTCCTTCTGGCTTACACACTGGATCTGAAGCAACTAACTTTCAGTGTTAACAAAATGGATTCCAGGGCTGGCACTGTGGCGTAGCAGTAAGCATCTGACGTGGGCGCCAGTTCAAGACCTAGCTGTTCTACTTCTGATCCAGATCTCTGCTATGGCCTGGGAAAGCAGTGGAAGATGGCCCAAGTCCTTGGGCCCCTGCACCCACATGGGAGACCTGGAAGAAGCTCCTGGCTTCTGATCAATGCAGCTCCAGCCATTGTGGCCATTTGGGGACTGAACCGATGGATGTAAGACACCCCTACCCCCCCCCCCACCCCGTAACTCTTTCAAATAAATAAAATGGATTCCACTGTGCCACCCTACAGCCAGAACAGAAGTGAGGAAACCAGCACCTACATTAAAAACTGGCAGGAGGATGGCACCCTGGCATCCCATATAGGCGCAGGTTCAAGTCCTAGCTGCTCTGCTTCTGATCCAGCTCCCTGCTATAGCCTGGGAAAGCAGCAGAGGATGGTCCATGTGCTTGGGCCTCTGCATCCCTGTGGGAGACCCTGATGAAATTCCAGGCTTCACCATGGCATAGCCCTGGCCACCACTGTCATTTAGGGAGTGAATCAGCAGGTGAAAGATTTCTCACCTTTTTTTTTTTTGTAACTCTGCCTTTCAAATAAATCTTTTTTAAAAAAACAAAAACTTATTTGAGAGGCAGAATTACAGAGGGAAGGAGAGTGAAGGGACAGAGAAAAGAAAGCGCAGGAGTGAGAGTGACAGCAATCTTTCATACACTGGTTCACTCCCCAAATAGACACAATGGCCAGGGCTGAGCCAGGCCAATGCGAGGAGCTTCCTCCAGGTCTCCCACATTGGTGCAGGGGCCCAAGCACCTGGGTCATCTTCTGCTGCTTTCCCAGGCACATTAGCGGGGAGCTGGGTTGAAAGTGGAGCAGCTGGGACTCAAACTGGTGCTCATGTGGGATGCTGACACTGCAGGGGGAGGCTTATTAACCTTCTACACCACAGCACCAGCTCTAATAAATAAATCTTTTTAGAAAAAGAAAGAAAATTGACTACAACCTTTTCACCAATGGACAAACCGGTGGTTGGAATCGTGGTGACAACCTGCTAGAGCCAAGTGCTAACTAACAAGCCGTGGCTCAAGGGATGGAAAGTCACCACATGGCACATACGGCAGTGCCAGTAGAGCCACATTCCTGGAAGCCCTGGATTGCAAACCTACCCTCGACTTCTCCAACTGACAAGTCCTTGTGACTGCCTCTACAGATGTGTACAAAACTGGTGGGACTGGTACTGTTCCTGTGGGTTGAATGGACAATGGTGGTCTCACACCTGGCATGGTGGAAACCTTTCTCCAGTCAACGTCACAGCTGAAGTCAAAGTCTGTTGAAATGTGCCATGAAGCTTTGAGTGAAGCTCTCCCTGGGGACAGTGTGGGCTTCAACGTCAAGTGTCTGTCAATGATGTTCATTGTGGCAACACTGCTGGTGACAACAACAACAACCCACCAATGGAAGCAACTGGCTTTACTGCCCAGGTGATCATCCTGAACCATCCAGGTCAAATCACTGCTGGATATGCCCCTGTTCTGGATTGTCACACAGCTCACACAGCTTACAAGTTTGCTGAGTTGAAGGAAAAGACTGACAGTCATTCTGTTAAGATGCTGGAATATGGCCCTAAATTCTTAAAAACTGGTGATACTGTCCTCGTTGATATGGTTCTTGGCCAATCCAAGTGTGTTGACAGCTTCTGTTGACTATCCTTCTCTGGGTGATTTTGCTGTTTGTGATACAGAACAGTTGGTGTGGGTGTGGGTGTGACAAGAAGTGGACAAGAAGGCTGCTGCAGCTGGCAGGGTCACCAAGTCTGCCTAGACAGCTCAGGAGGCTAAATGAATGTTATCTGTTAAAACCTGCTACCCCAGTCTTAATCAGTGGTGGAAGAACAGTCTCAGAACTGTCTGTCTCAATTGTTCATTTAAGTTTAAAAGACTGCTGAATGAGAACAATGCATCGTAAAACCTGTGGTAGGATAAAGGAGAATATTTTGTGAAAGGGGAGGCAGTTTTAAGTTTTAAAAATTGGTGTATAATGGAAACAACTTGACCAAAAATCTGTCACAGAATTTTAAGACCCATTAAAACAAAATTAAAGAAGAAAAAAAGTTACATAGCGAGCAAAGAACATTCACTTATTTCTTACGGGGCACTTTTCTATTTATACCTAGAAGCTGTGCTACAGGTTAGGAATATGGTGACAGACACACTTAAATATTCAATCTAGTGAGGAAAGACAAGGACATGAGAACTTCAACAGACATTCACAGGACATTATGGTAATACAGTACCTGGGTGGAATGGCTGCTCTCAGAAGAAGTTAATGAATTTGGAAAATCAGTAAGTTGACAAAGAGTAGGGGAAGCTGGAGGGGGCTTAACAGTAGGCATGATGAACACCATATGAAAAAGCATAGAAATAAACATATTGATGCATTTGGGAAATCATAAAAATTCAATATGATTAGCAGACAGCAGTGCTCCTAAAACATTTAAAGTGCAGTCTAAGAGTTCTTTTGAACACAGATGGGTCCACATGACCAGTTATGGCCAAAGGACTGCAAGCAATCATGTGCATAGGCAGACGTTTGGCCTAGTGGTTAAGGTGCCAGTTAAGGCCCCGTGGTGCATACTGGGATACCTGGGTTCAATATTAGGCAAGAGCTCCCGAGTCCAGCTTCTTGCTAATGCAGACCCTGGAAGGCAGTGGGGGTGACTCTGATAACTGGGTTCCTGCCACTCACATGGGAAGCCTGGCTCCCAGCTTCAGGCTAACCTAGCCCCAGCTGTCGTATCTGGGGAACAAATGAACAAATAGGAACTCTCTATCTGTATCTCTGTTGCCCTGCCTCTCAAACAGGAGAGAAAGGAAGTGTAGGGAGCAGACATTTAGGCTAGTGGTTAATATGCACACATCCTATATCAAATTCCCAGCTTCAGTTCTTGACTCCAGCTTCCTGTCAATGTAGATCCAGGGAGGCAGTGGTGATGACTCAAGAACGGACTTCCTCTCAACCTGGGAGATTATGTCCCAGCTCCCAGCTTTGACCTCAGCCCTGGTCACTGTGGACATCTGGGGAATGGGGTGTTCTCTCTCCATCTAATAGATGGATGGATGGATGGATGGATGATGTATGATGTATGTTACTTCTCGCCAAAGCATCTCAGATCTACTATGCTACAAGAAGTACAACTACAAAATGTCTCTCTTCTCTCTGACTTTCAAATAAAATAAATAAATCTTAAAAAAAAAAAAAAAAAAAGATGCTACTTGGGACATGCTCACACCTCTTACTGGAGTGTCTAGGTTTGAGTTCTAGCTCCACCTCCCATTCCAGTTTCCTTTGAATGCACACCCATTGGGTTCTAGCCCACACAGAAAACAGATTGAGTTCCAAACTCCTGACTTCAGTCTGACCCAGTACTGGCTATTCCAGGCATTTGGGGAGTAAACCAGTAGGAGAGATATGTCTGTATTTTTGTCTTTTAAAAAAATAAAGAAAGAAAGATGGAGAAGCAGACAAGGACTAAATCATAAAATATTCACCTAAGATGTTTTCATCCTAACAACAGCATTATGGAAATGAACCAGAGCAAATATTACAGATGAAAAATGTTGAGGGCTTGCATCCAAGGAGTGGCAATGGAGAATAACAACAGGGGATGAAGTGGGGTAGTACAGACCAAGAGCCTTTGGTGGCGGGAGAGATAGCGATCTGGAAGTGATGAGATAAGTTGTTTTTTTTTTTTCTTTTTTTTTGACAGAGTGGACAGTGAGAGAGAGAGACTGAGACAAAGGTCTTCCTTTGCCGTTGGTTCACGCTCCAATGGCTGCCGCAGCTGGCATGCTGCGGCCGGCGCACCGCGCTAATTCAAAGCCAGGAGCCAGGTGCTTCTCCTGGTTTCCCATGCGGTGCAGGGCCCAAGCACCTGGGCCATCCTCCACTGCACTCCCGGGCCACAGCAGAGAGCTGGCCTGGAAGAGGGGCAACCGGGACAGAATCCGGCGCCCTGACCGGGACTAGAACCTGGTGTGCCGGCACCGCAAGGCGGAGGATTAGCCTAGTGAGCTGTGGCGCCGGCCGAGATAAGTTTTCATATTAATTTTCTGTTTTCCTTTGTTTTCTGAGGAATCACAGGCTAAATTAGAGGACATGAGATAATATCAAAGGAGTTAAATAATTGGCATGGTGTTCACAAGCAGTATGGGTCGAGGCACAGATTTAAGTAACCAGGATATAATAGGATAATATCATTCAGGAGGAATAAACAAAAGAAGAAAGTCAAGGCAGAACTCAGGAACAACAGCAACATAAGGAAAAGAAAAAAAGGAAACCCACAAATGAGATAGGAAAAACTAGTCAGAAAATTAACCAGGGAACAAAACAGTATCATAGGGTTAAAGGAAGAGAACTTCAAGGAGAAGTTTGTAAGCATTAAGATAAACTGATTTAAAAATTTCAAGAGTGGGGCCGGGACTGTGGTGTAGCGGGTAAAGCTGCCGCCTGCGGTGCCGGCATCCCTTATGGGCGCTGGTTTGAGTCCCGGCTGCTCCACTTCTGATCCAGCTTTCTGCTATGGCCTGGGAAAGCAGTAGAAGATGGCCCAAGTCTTTGGGCCCCTGTACCTGTGCGTGAGACCTGAAAGAAGCTCCTGGCTCCTGGCTCCAGATCAGCATAACTCCAGCCATTGCAGCCATCTGGGCAATGAACCAGCAGATGGTAGACTGCTCTCTCTCTCTCTCTCTCTGCACAACTCTAACTTTCAAGTAAACAAATAAAATCTTAAAAAAAATCTCAAGAGTGCACAGTAAGGTCACTACAGATAATCTTAATGTGCTGTATCTTTCAATATCAAGTAAAACTAGAAGAGAGCATTTGGGATGTTTTCACTAAAATGAAATTTTGGATGCTTGAAAGGATAAATGTTTACCTGATTGAACACTGCACAATGTATGCATGTAATGAAATATCACATAATACCAATACCCCATAAGTATGAGCAATTCTTATGTGTCAAAATATTTAAAATTTTTAAGTAGTGAATAAATAGTAAATAATAAAACCGAATGTTAAACAGAGTTCCCATATGACTCAGCAATTCCACTCTTAGGCATACAGCCAAAGGAACTAAAAACAAATCCCTACAAAATCTTGTCCACAAATGTTCAGAGCAACATTATTCACAGTAGCCAAAAGTGGAAACCCAAATGTCTATCAACTAATGAATATTCATATAATGTTTTAATATTTGACAACAAAACAAAGTATCGATTCATACTACAACATGGACAAGTTTTCAGAGTATTATGCTAAGTGAAAGAAGCTAGTCACAAAAGAAAATTCATATGAAATGCCTAGATGGGCAAATCCACAGAGACACAAAGAAAACTAGTGGTTCCCTAAGGCTGGGTAGGGAATAAGAAAACGGCTAGTAAATCTAATGTTTAAAAAACAAATTGGGAGCTGGTGTCGTGGCATAGCTGGTAAAGTTCTGGACTGCAAAGCCAGCATACCACATGGCCACGGGTTCATGTCCCAGCTGCTCCACTCCAATCCAGCTCCCTGCTTAATGGTCTGGGAAAAGCAGTGAAAGACGGCCCACGTGCTTGGGCCCGATACCCTTATGGAGACCTGGAAGAAGCTCCTGACTCTTGGCTTGGGTCTGACCTAGCTCCAGACTGTTGTGGGCATCGTATACCAGTGGATGGAAGAACTCTCTTATCTCTTCATTCCTCTCTTAGTCTGTTTCAAATAAGTAAGTCGTTTTAAAAAAATCCATTAAATCCTGCAAGCTAAGAACGGTAACCTTATCAAGGAAATTTTCAGTGAAATGAGGACAAACAATAGAATGTAGTGAATTTAATGAAAGGGAGATACACACAGAAAACAGAAAATGCCTTTTCAGAAGATACCTGAGAAGGAAAGCAAAAGAACAGATGGTAATGAGAGTCTGTGGCTTTTACACATGGGACAGCCCTTAATGAAAACACTTAGCAAAAAGGAAAGCTCAATATAAAGGATAAATGGCCCAGTTGATGGAAAGGAATCACCAAGACAGAAAATAGGTGTGACACTGAGACTAGAGGGAGCTGTATGGCCTCAAATTAAAAGCCTCTTTAGGCTTCAATATCTTTGGCTATGAAATAACAGCAGGGAAGAGATAAACCTCAATAATATTTTTCATAGATCAGAACACTAGATAATTTCATCCTGATCTCTGTAGGCTTCACATGTTAATAATTTTGCCCTCAAAAACCTACCTGCCTCAAGTAAAAGAGACACTTAACATAAGACCCTTATAGAAAAATTAAGAGCAGCACATATTTTAAAAATGGGTAGAGGTGTGCAAACAATCAATGTGCCAATCCATGCAAAGCTCTAAATGCTTCCAACACTAACTTGCAACTAACTACTTAAAAAAATCTTAGGTGGGCTGGCACCGTGGTATGGTAGGCTTTGCTTCTGCCTGCGGCACTAGCATCCATTATGAGCATGGGTTCATGTCCTAGCTGCTTATCGTATGATCAAGCTCTCTGCTATGGCCTGGGAAAGCAGTAGAAGATGGCCCAAGTCCTTGGGCCCCTGCACCCGCGTAGGAGATCCTCAAGACGCTCCTGGCTTCAGACTGGCACAGCTCTGGCCATTGCCACCATTTGGGAGTGAACCAGTGGATGGAAGACCTTTCTGTCTCTCCCTCTCTGTTACTCTGCCTCTGAAATAAATAAATAAAATCTTTTAAAAAAATTTCTTGGCTGGTGCCGCAGCTCAATAGACTAATCCTCCACCTAGCGGTGCTGGCACACCGGGTTCTAGTCCCAGTCAGGGCACCAGATTCTGTCCCCGTTGCCCCTCTTCCAGGCCAGCTCTCTGCTGTGGCCAGGGAGGGCAGTGGAGGATGGCCCAAGTGCTTGGGCCCTGCACCCCATGGGAGACCAGGAGAAGCACCTGGCTCCTGCCTTCGGATCAGCGCAGCGTGCCGGCCGTGACGGCCACTGGAGGGTGAACCAACGGCAAAAGGAAGACCTTTCTCTCTGTCTCTCTCTCTCACTGTCCACTCTGCCTGTCAAAAACAAAAACAAAAGCCATTTCAAGCTGTCATAGTAAGAACTGAAAGAAGCTGTAACCTATTTACCTAATTAAAGTGTTTAACTTTTAATACTTTTTTTCATCAACAAGACCTCAGTTTATAAAAGATACAGGGGGCTGGCACTGTGGCATAGGAAGTAAAGTCAGTCATCCCATATAGGCACCAGTTTGTGTCCCAGTTGCTTCACTTCCAATATAGCTCCCTGCTAATGCCTGGGAGAAGCAGCCAAAGATGGCACAAGTGCTTAGGTCACTGCCACCCATGTGGGAAACCAGCACTGGCCATTGTTGTCATCTGGGAAGCAAACCAATAGATGAATAGATTGATCACAATCTCTCTCTCCCTCTCAACTTTCAAATAAATAAGTATATTTTTTGTAGGGGGGGGGGGTCAGAGGATATAAGAAAAGAGGTTCTGGCTGATGTAAGTGAGCCTTAACAATGCTCTCATGCTCTCAGATCCCAGCTCTTTCATATATACATACATCCGTATCTATTATCTAATTATAGGTAGATACAGACATATATTAAGGATAGTTAGAAAACAAGCCGGCACCGCGGCTCACTAGGCTAATCCTCTGCCTGCAGCACTGGCATCCCGGGTTCTAGACCCGGGTGCTCCTCTTCCAGGCCAGCTCTCTGCTGTGGCCCAGGAGGCAGTCCTTGGGCCCTGCACTCGCACGGGAGACCAGGAGGAAGCACCTGGCTCCTGGCTTTGGATCGGCGATGCACGCCGGCCGTAGCAGCCATTTGAGGAGTGAGGAAGGAAGACCTTTCTCTCTGTCTCTCCCACTAACTGTTTAACTCTGCCTGTCCAAAAAAAAAAAAAAAGATTACACAATATGACCCCGACAAACGGCAAAATTATTATTTGAGGAGTGGCTAACTTATGGTCAACAACTGGCTTATCTTCCTCAAATTCAGTTATGTGGTAGCCAGATCAGGTATACATACACCACATGACTCTAATTATTAAAAAGAACTGTATCGGCCGGCACCGCGGCTCACTAGGCTAATCCTCAGCCTTGCGGCGCCGGCACACCAGGTTCTAGTCCCGGTTGGGGCGCCGGATTCTGTCCCGGTTGCCCCTCTTCCAGGCCAGCTCTCTGCTGTGGCCCGGGAGTGCAGTGGAGGATGGCCCAAGTGCTTGGGCCCTGCACCCCATGGGAGACCAGGAGAAGCACCTGGCTCCTGCCATCGGATCAGCGCGGTGCGCCGGCCGCGGCGGCCATTGGAGGGTGAACCAACGGCAAAGGAAGACCTTTCTCTCTGTCTCTCTCTCTCACTGTCCACTCTGCCTGTCAAAAAAATAAATAAATAAATAAATAAACGAACTGTATCTGTATCACACATTGACCAGTTATTTAACAGAAACCCAAGCTAATCAAACACAACTACTTCCTAACTACCTACAATTGTAGAAGTCAACTATAAAAGATCCTATATGCATTATTGTTAATATAGCTTATTGTTTTATCCTGTGACTTTACCTAAAACTACCCTGGGAGGGATACAATGTTTTTATCATCCCTATAGAAGTGAAATAAAGACACTTACCTAAACCAAAAGGGTTGCTAGTAGCAGAACCAGAGGTGGAGTTAGTATTAGGAGCTGATGATGTGCTAACATTGCTTCCAGTGGTGTTTGTTTGCTGAGCTGAATGATCTTGAGGCCTAGGGTAAACAGACAAACCACAGTGTAAACAATGAAGCTAATTATTTTAAAAGAGCCTCTGAAATCAATACCCAGATATAAAGAATAAGCTCACAGACCAATTCAAATTATCATAAAAACCATGATAATTAAGCATTAGGAATAATAATACAGTAAAACCTAACAAGCTCTAAAATACAGAAATGCCCCTCCTTTTTGATTATGTGTATAGACATTTGACTGCTTTCAGTCATGCTGATTACGTAAGACAGGTCACTACCCACAAGTACACACAAGACGATCAATGACTAGTCACACTTACAAATCTTGAATAAAGAAAAAAAAAACATTAAAAAAAATCTATTTCCTTTCTAGTTCTCAAGGGTTAGGGGCTAGTTTTACTGAAATTGTTAAAAATAAAATGAACTGGCCGGCGTCGCAGCTCACTACGCTAATCCTCCACCTGCAGCACCAGCACACCGGGTTCTAGTCCCAGTTGCTCCTCTTCCAGTCCAGCTCTCTGCTGTGGCCCGGGAGTACAGTAGAGGATGGTCCAAGTGCTTGGGCCCTGCACCCCATGGGAGACCAGGAGAAGCACCTGGCTCCTGCCTTCGGATCAGCGCAGTGCGCCGGCCGCCACGCTAGCTGCAGCGGTCATTGGAGGGTGAATCAACGGTAAAGGAAGACCTTTCTCTCTGTCTCTCTCTCTCACTGTCCACTCTGTCAAAAAATTAATTAATTAATTAATTAAATAAAATGAACTGGGGTCGATACTGTGGCGTAGCAGGTAGGGCCGCCATCTGCAGTGCCAGCGTCCCATATGGGTGCCAGTTTGAGTCCTGGCTGCTCCACTTCCCATCCAGCTCTCTGCTTTCCCCTGGGAAAGCAGGGGAGGACAGCCCAACTCCTTGGGCCCCTGCACCCACGTGGAAGACCCAGAAGAAGCTCCTGGCTCCTAGCTTTGGATTGGTGCAGCTCCAGCCGTTGTGGCCAATTAGGGAGTGAACCAGCAGATGGAAGATTTCTCTCAGCCACTCCTTCTCTCTTTGTGTAACCTTTTTTTTTTTTTTTTTTTTTTTTGACAGGCAGAGTGGACAGTGAGAGAGAGAGACAGAGAGAAAGGTCTTCCTTTGCCGTTGGTTCACCCTCCAATGGCCGCCGCGGCCGGCGTGCTGCAGCCGGCACACCGCGCTGATCCGATGGCAGGAGCCAGGAGTCAGGTGCTTTTTTCCTGGTCTCCCATGGGGTGCAGGGCCCAAGCACCTGGGCCATCCTCCACTGCACTCCCGGGCCACAGCAGAGAGCTGGCCTGGAAGAGGGGCAACCGGGACAGAATCCAGCACCCCAACCGGGACTAGAACCTGGTGTGCCGGCGCCGCTAGGCGGAGGATTAGCCTAGTGAGCCGTGGCGCCAGCCTCTTTGTGTAACTTACAAGTAAATAAATAAATCTTTTAAAAAATAATTTAAAAAAAGGGTTGGCGCTGTGGCACAGCGGGTTAATGCCCTGGCCTGAAGCGCCGGCATCCCATATGGGCGCCAGTTACAGTCCCGGCTGCTCCACTTTCCATCCAGCTCTCTGCTATGGCCTGGGAAAGCAGTACAAGATGGCCCAAGTCCTTGGGTCCCTGCACCTGAGTAGGAGACCTGGAAGAAGCTCCTGGCTTTGGATCGGTGCAGCTCTAGATGTTGCGGCCAACTGGGGAGTGAACCAGCAGATGGAAGACCTCTCTCTCTCTCTCTCTCTCTGCCTCTCTTCTCTCTGTGTAACTCAGACTTTCAAATAAATAAGTAAAAAGTCTTAAATAAGAAGAATTGGGGCCTGCATTGTGATGTAACAGGACAGCTGCTGTCTGTGACGCCAGCATCCTATATGGGCACAGGCTGGTGTCCCGGTTGCTCCACTTCCAATCCAACTCCCTGCTAATGGCCTTAGAAAAGCAGTGGAAGATGGCCCTAGTGTCTGGGTCCCTGCCACCCACTGCAAGACTTGGTAAAGGTCCTGGCTCCTGGCTTCAGCCTGGCCCAGCACTGGCTGTTGTCTCTGTCTTTCCCTCTAATTCTTGACTTTCAAATAAATAAATACATCTTTCAAAATAAATAAATAAAAAGAATCTTTTTGAAAAGGAGTCTGAAAAAATCAATGTGATTATTATTTTATTATATTTTTAAATAAAAGAAAACAAGACTTTATGCAGAAAGCCCTTCCCCATGTGATACCAGTTCTGAATCTCACTGCTGCTTTCACGGCCCCTAAGGCACTCAATTTCTCATGTTAACATCTCTGAGACCATTAGTCTGTGGACAGCCAGGCGTCAACTGCAATGCCTAAGGACACATGCTCTCTGGGACTTCAACTGAGAGACTACCACACTGTTACACTATACATGCTGTGCTGAATTCCAACAGAGCTTCTTCAGAATAATCACACCATTAATCGACACTGAAAAAAGTTATAGATAGAAAAAAGCACAGAATCAGGGACAGAAAGAATTTGCTGTTGGGGAATCAATAAAAACTTGCAGAATGAGTGCCCATGACTAGGAAGAAAAAAAAACTGGAGAACACACAGAGCACTCTTAAGAAATGCTGTACAACCAATGCTCTTGACAGATCAGAGCTTGATACCGTACGGGAAAAAATGGACACTGGACACACTCCTCTTCTGCTACTCAAACAACAGTAACACTATAAAGCAAAAAACATACCCAGCTAAATTTATTAATTTGTTTATTCTCTAAGTCAAATAATTAGCTATAATGACTATATTGATGAATATTCTAAAATGTTAAATGGTTATCTGGGGGCTGGTGCCATGGCATAGGTTAAGCCTCTGCCTAAGGTACCAGCATCACCCATAGGGGTGTGCCGGTTCATGTCTGGCTGTTCCTCTTCTGATCCAGCTCTCTGCTATGGCCTGGGAAAGCAGCAGAAGATGGCCCAAGTGCTTCAGCCCCTGCACCCACGTGGGAGACCCAGAAGAAGCTCCTGGCTCCTGGCTTTGGATTGGCCCATATCTGGCCATTGCAGCTACTGGGAAGTGAACCAGCAGATGGAAGATCTCTCTCTCTCTCTCTTTCTCTGTCTCTCTCTCTCTCTCTCTCCCTGTCTATAACTCTGCCTCTCAAATAAATAAATAAATATTTTAAAAAATTGTTATCTGACAAGCATGTAAACATTATCATTAAATGTACATCTATAAATATAACATTAAATACACATACAGCAGGGAGAGGCATTTACAGTCAAGACTGGCTACCATCTCTCTATGGTTTAAAGCTGAATGGGCTGGCGCCGTGGCTCAATAGGCTAATCCTCCACCTAGCGGCGCCGGCACACCGGGTTCTAGTCCCGGTCGGGGCGTCAGATTCTTTCCCAGTTGCCCCTCTTCCAGGCCAGCTCTCTGCTGTGGCCCGGGAGTGCAGTGGAGGATGGCCCAAGTGCTTGGGCCCTGCACCCACATGGGAGACCAGGAGAAGCACCTGGCTCCTGCCATTGGATCAGCGCAGTGTGCCGGCCGCAGCGCGCCAGCCGTAGCGGCCACTGGAGGGTGAACCAACGACAAAAGGAAGACCTTTCTCTCTGTCTCTCTCTCTCTCACTGTCCACTCTGCCTGTCAAAAAAAAAAAAAAAAAAAGCTGAATGTCTTCTAAAACCTTACCTGTTTTGCGTCTTGATGACAAGGTGAACAGTAAGTCCATCATGAATTCCATGTTGACTCAAAGTATCTTGATCTTTTAAAATTTTTCCAGCAAATATCAATACAAGTTGGTCAGTATGTGATTTGAAACGTTTGGAGATTTCTTCCTTGAACTAAATAAGAAAAAAAAGTATCTATTATAGGTGTTTGCTCAGTACAATCCAGTTTAGTTTCTACAGGTACTTCAAAGAAGCCCCATCCCAGATTATTACAACAATTTAAGTAAATATATATTTTTTCTGTGCTGATATCTTGATAAAAGAAATGATTACCACTTTATTGCTTACAGAAAAGCCTTATCATAGGCACATAAGTTCTATGTTCAAGTCTCTGCTAAGGCCTAAGGCCTAACAATTCACTGCTTTGCAATATGCTTATACTCTGTCAATGGGACTACATTACCTTTACCGAGTTCACAATAACCTTTTCCTTGTATTTCTATGTTCAATCCTATTTTCTTCATAGTTGAATATACTTGTATATACAACCAACCTCCATTCTCAGCCAGTTCTCTTGACTATCCTTCCCTCCTCTTCCAGTCATCCTTTATTAACAATCAGTACAATAGAGAAGCAAAGATCTGCCCTTGAAGGTGAGCCATCCAGTGAGAGTAAATCACAACCATCCATTCAAGTAAATCACAAAGTACAGAAGCAGCACACAGAGGGCAGATACAGACAGCTTTCCAAAAATGAAGACCGAAGAAAGATTTGGAAATAGGAAATTTTGAGTAAAGGTTTTCCAGGGACCACAATAACCTACAAAATCAGATGAGAAAAGAAAACATGATACTATAAAACTTATTTATACTCCGGTTGGATCACCACTTTTCAAATCTTTACCAAAATCATCAGTATGCTCAGGATTACTCAATTTTCCAAACCAGAAAACCTCAGAGTGGTACAGGAATCTAAGTTAACAAACTATTTCAGGAATCCCAGTGCAAATTCAGGAAAGAACCACACCTTCTGGAAACCACTCTACACCACTGCCCCACAGCAATGGGTCTCAGGAGATGATGGGACTATTACAAGGGGGTATTCTAGGAATACACAGGGATCTTTTGGTTATCACAGTTAAATATAAAGAGACATTAAAAGATACAAGTGGTTCCCCTATCAGAAATGTTTGGGATCAGAAGTATTTCAGACTTTAGAGTTTTTTTGATTTGGAAATATTTGCATAGACTTGATAAGGTATGCATCCCTAATCCAAAATTACAAAATCTAAAACTTACTCAATATCAAAAAATTCCAGATTCCAGAGCATTCTGGATTTTCAGATTAATTATGGATACTCAAACTGTATATATGAGATTTTAAAACTTGTGGCGAGGGGGGATCAGCATAAGGGAACTGCAGGTTAAGCCACCACCTATGACACTGACATCTTGTATGGATGACAATCTGAGTCCCGGCTGCTCCACTTCTGATCCAGCTCCTTGCTAATGTGCCTGAAAAAACAGCAGAGGATGCCCAAGTGCTTGGCTCTTGTCACTCCTGTGGAAAAGCTGGATGGAAACTCCTGGCTTCGGTCTAGCCCAGCCCTGGCTGCTGCAGCCATTTGGGGAGTGAACCAATGGAAGATCTGTCTCTGTGTCTCTACTCTTCCAAATAAATAAATAAATAATTTAAAAAAAACAAACAAACAAACAAACAAACAAACAAAAAAACCTCTCATGGGAACAGGGGAACAGAGCTGTAAGGGGTACAGATAATAGATAAGACAGGCAATATAACTTTTTAAAAAATTTATCTACTTGAGAGTCAGAGTTACAGAGAGAGAGAGGGAGAGAAAGACACAGAGACAGAGATCTTCCATTCATTGGTTCACTCCCCAAGGGGCCACAATGGCCAGGGCTGAGTCAGGCTAAAGCCAGGAGCATCATCCAGATCTTCCACAGGGGTGGCAGGGGCCCAAGCACTTGGACCATCTTCTGTTGCTTTTCCCAGGCCATTAGCAGGAAGCTGGATTGGAAGCAGAGCAGATGGAACACCAACTGGTTGTCCATGTGAGATGCTGGCATCACAGGCAGCAGTCACAATGCTGGCCAAGACAAGCCATATATCAATCATTGCTGAAACTGAGAGATGAGTGTATTAAAAAAGTTCATAACATTCTTCACATCTACACATAAATAAAATGATGTATAATCAAATTATAAGTCAATATAAACAATTGGGTTTTAAAAAACCCATGTTACTTTTATCAATTTATATGCACACCACTGAGATTTTTGCAAACTGCAAAAAAAAAAAGCATAGCAATAACATGAAATTATACTGCAGTAAACATTTTGGAGCTTGTCCGTTTGAGTTGTCTTTCCCCTATTTGAAATCATATGACACCTAATAGTTTTATCTAAGATAGGCAATTTCCAAGTAACTGAAAAGGACTTGGTAAAATACTATTTACATGATACCTTATAGATAGAGAAGTAATTTAACCTCCCTGTTATTAGACATCTCAGTTTTCCTCCTTGGTAACTATTAGAAAGTATGTAATGAACAGTGGTGGAACACATTTTTGTGAGGATTAAATGAGAACATCTAGCATCAGACACACATCAGACACGTAAGTGACAACCAATAAATGGTAGCTACTACTGTCGGCTCTCCTAAACCTGCAACAACCTTATAAGAAAGAAGATTCTTCACCCTACTTCAGATACACAAGAAAAGGTTAAAGATGTGTCCCTTCCCCCATGGAGACACATATAATAATAAAGTACTAGCTCAGGATTCAAATAGAGATCTGACCACAGACTTCATAAGAAGCCAATTTATCTCACATATAAAATGAGAATGTGTTCCAGGTTTATGCTTAACCTTACTCAGAAATTCTCAGAATGTTTCATTTCCCAGTTATTCTGAAATAAATTAGGTAATTTTGTAGCATATAATTATGTGGTATTTTATCTTATTTTAGGATTTGAAGGTAAGATGTTCCCACTAAACAGGGGAATTCAGTTCTCTCTAAGCTAGTAAAGCAGAAAGCTAAAGCTAATTCAATTTGTTCTGCAGAAGACTCAAAGCTGGTACTACCTGAAGCTGAGGGTGGGCGGGAAGAGTAAGGGTTGCTTAAGGGCTTACAGGGGGATTACTTGAAAATCTAAGAGGCAGAGGCAGACCTATCTTCACTGAACACTTAGCAGGCAACTGCCCCTTCTCAAACCCAACAAAAGCCTGGAGGACTTTGTTTCTGTCTTGGAGAGTGAATGGAAGCTCTCCAAGATAAAAGAGACAGCAATAACATTCAAAGACAACATACAATGCTAAAAACAAGGTGCAGTAAAAGCAAACATACTAGATTGCAGAACTCTTTCCCCTGGTAAACAGACTGTTGACAGCTAGGCTTTTTTTTTTTTTTTTGAGAGGCAGAGAAATCTCCCATCCTCTAGTTCACTCCCCAGATAGCCGCAACGCTGGAGCTGGACCAATCTGAAGCCAGGAGCCAGGAGCTTCTTCTAGGTCTTCCACAAGGGTGCAGGCCCCTGAACACTTTGTGAAGAAGATGGTTCAAGAGCTTGGGCTCCTCCCACCCACGAGAGAGACCCAGATGGAGTTCCCAGCTCCTGGCTTTGGTCTGACCCAGCTTTGGCTGTTGTGACCATTTGGGGAGGAAACCAGCAGAAGATCTCTCTGTCACTCTGCCTTTTCAAATAAATAAATATTAAAAAAAAAAAAAGTCTGAAACAGGTAATTCACTAACAAAAGTTAATAAACACATCCTCAATTGATGTACACATCCTCATTGATAATCAGGTACCATAAAATTAAAACCAGTGACATACACAAGATTTACAGAATGCTGCAGAGGACTGGAGCAAACAGAACCCACATGCATTGCAGGTGTCAGTATGAATTAATTCCTTTTAGAAAAGCATTTCACAGTAGACCCTATACTTACCCTATGACCAACAAATTCCACTATTTTTCTAAAACATGCCCAAAGGTACACCAAAACCACATTCAAGGAAGCGCAAACCAGTATAATTCATTATCAGCCAAAACCTGGAAAAAAAAATACCCCTCAACTGTAGAATAACTGTGTATTCATTTAATTATTATTATTATACATATCAATTCCATTATAGCCATATGACATCATGGATACCTCAATGCAGAGCAAAACACACCAATCACAAATGAAGATAAACTATGTAATTTCATTACAGAAAGCTTAAAAAGGAGGAGGGGAGTAGGGTACCGGAGCAGTAAAATCCAAGGTGCCAAAAGAAAGAACAGTGGTTACTTTGGGAGGTGGTTTGTAAGAGATTATGAGGTGATTTCTCGAAAGCTGATAATGGTCTACTTTTTTGACCTATGTATTAATATCTGGAGTGATCATTTATGATGTATGCATGCATTCTTCTGTGTTATACTTCAGTAAAATGCTTTTAAAAGTTAACTGTATGAGACCAGTCAAAGTACCTGCTTCTAGTTACCTTTTGGTACTGTTTAATTGCATGTTTAGCAACATTTTCATTTTCTGAAATATGCTGACTTGGCTTTATGGCCCAGAATATAGTTTAATTTTACGAGTACACGTAAAAAGAATATTATTCTTTAGTTGCTGGTGCAGTATTCTACATGCACCAGGGAGGCAGAACCTAGGGAGGCAGCAGGTGATGACTCAGTATTTGGGCCAATGCCACCCACTCAGGAGACCTGGATTGAGTTTCCAGGTCCCAGCTTTGTCCCAGCCCAGCCCTAGCCATCACAGGCCTTTGGATAATTTCCAGAGGATGGGAAGAGAACTCTCCTTTTCCTTCTTTCCCCTCCCCTCTCCTTTCCTCTAAAATCAGTAACATTTTTTTTAAAAAACTTAATTGTGAATACCCTAAACATAACAAACAGTAAGAATTCAAAACATTGTTAGCCAGCTTCTGAGCACTCCATTTCCCAACGATTCATTATCCACAAAGCTAATATATGCCTCCTATTGGGCAGATCACTGGCGAGGAATTGGAATGAAGAGAGCCCAGGTTTAGGGAGCAGATCAGACTGAACACAAGGCATAGGAATGACAACAGACATCGTCCAAGAATAAGACATGATCATCCACGAGCATCCCATCTAGCAGTCAAGGCCTGATGTCCAGAACAAGCACACCCTCAGAGGCGTCCAGAGCAGCAGCAGACAGCTCCGTCGAGCCCTCTGTAACACGCAAGGGCTACCTTCCTAACAGAAGGACAATCGGCCTTCTCAACAGACTAAGGGCTGCTCTGCCGTATCCTACATGCAGAGGGGTGAGATCCTACAGCACAGAGTTCAAAATTATTTGTATTAAACATTATTTTACTATGTAATCATGCTGTGCCTGGCACCACACACACATTATCTCCTTCAATTCTTATGAAAAAAAACCTCAAGGAATCAAACCAAAGTCATACAGACTTGTGAGAAATCACCCTCTCTCACAGAATTACAGAGCTGTTGACAGTATCACAGACACAATGATCCACCAAACTCATGGAGCTCTTTGACCTAGGGCTTTTAGGCTTGAAGTCTGAGTTTACGGCACTTAATGCCCAGTTAGAAAACATGTTAAAAATGGTGATGACGGAGCACAACTATACTTCTCGTACTACAAGGAAACTGCATAATCTACTGATTATATTTATTTATTTATTTTTGGACAGGCAGAGTTACACAGTGAGAGAGAGAAAGAGAGGAAGGTCTTCCTTCTGTTGGTTCACCCCCCAAATGGCTGCTATGGCCAGCATGCCACGCCAATCCAAAGCCAGGAGCCAGGTGCCTCCTCCTGGTCTCCCATGGCTTTGGATCAGCACAGCTCGCAGAGCCGCAGCACACCGGCCATAGCGGCCATTTGGGGGGTGAACCAACGGAGGGAAGACCTCTCTCTGTCTCTCTCACTGTCTAACTCTACCTGTCAAAAATAAATAAATAAATAAATAAATAAATAAAATAAACATGAATTTTCAAAGTACAACTTTTGGATTATAGCAGCTTTTCCCCCCATAACCTCCCTCCCACCCGCAACCATCCCATCTCCCACTCCCTCTCCCATCCCATTTTTCATCAAGATTCATTTTCAATTATCTTTATATACAGAAGATCAACTTAGTATATACTAAGTAAAGATTTCAACAGACTGCACCCACACAAACACACAAAGTACAGAGTATTGTTTGAGTAGTAGTTTTACTGTTAATTCGCATAGTAAACACATTAAGGACAGAGATCCTACATGGGGAGTAGGTGCACAGCAACTCCCGTTGTTGGCTTAACAACTGATGCTCTTATTTATGACGTCAGTAATCACCCAAGGCTCCTGTCATGAGCTACCAAGGATATGGAAGCCTCTTGAGTTCGCCAACTCTGATCTTATTTAGACAAGGCCATAGTCAAAGTGGAAGTTCTCTCCTCCCTCCAGAAACAGGCACCTCCTTCTTTGATGGCCCGTTCTTTCCCCTGGGATCTCCATGGTCTGTGTATACAAAGGCTGTTGATTTTTGTGCATTGATTTTATATCCTGCTACTTTGCCAAACTCTTCTATGAGTTCCAAGAGTCTCTTAGTAGAGTTCTTTGGATCCCCTAAATAAAGAATCATATCATCTGCAAAGACGGATAGTTTGACCTCTTCCTTCCGAATTTGTATCCTTTTAATTTCTTTTTCTTGCTTAATGGCTCTGGCTAAAACTTCCAGTACTATATTGAATAGCACCAGATCTCAGTGGAAATGCTTCCAAATTTTCTCCATTCAATAGGATGCTGGCCGTGGGTTTTTCATAAATTGCTTTCATTGTATTGAGAAATGTTCTTTCTATACCCAATTTGCTTAGAGTTTTCATCATGAAAGGGTGTTGTATTTTATCAAATGCTTTCTCTGCATCTATTGAGATAATCACATATCTGGTTTTTCTTCTGCAGTCTGTTAATGTGGTGTATCTCATTGATGGATCTGAGAACGCTGAACAACCCCTGCATACCAGCTGGGGTCCTAGCCGTGGGTGCCCATGCCCTCCACATAGATCCACTGTGTCCCTCTAATTCTGGCAGAGATTCCTCTGCCATTTCTTCCCTAACTCCTCCCTGAGACCACGCTATCTCCACTTTTATTAAACTATCTTTTCCTGGACTATCAGTGAGCTCCCTCCCTATTCCGCCATCTTGGACCTCCTCCTGATTATAATTTCTTACAAAAATGTTAAATTTCAAACAACGAATTTCAAGTAACCTAGATACTAAAAGCGCTTTGAAATAGGAAGTAGTATCTGTTGTTCTGAGGAAATGATCCAAAGCTTAGAACAGATCAAAAACCAAGAGATTAACAATTTTATAAATTCACATGTCTATTCTTCCATTTGATACAAAAGCAAATAATCTTACTACTGAGGGCAAAGTTGTGGCACAGAAAAAGCATCACCTGCAGCACCGGCATCCCATACAGACAATGGTTTGAGTCCTGGCTGCTCCACTTTGAATCCAGCTCCCTGCTAATGCGCCTGAGAAAGCAATGGAGGACAGTCCGAGTACTTGGGCCCCTGCTCCCATGTGGGAGACCTGGAAGAAGCTCCCGGTTTCTGGATTTGGCCTGGCCCACCTCTGGCCACTGCAGCCATTTGGGGAGTGGACCAGCGGATGGAAGATCTCACTGTCTCTTCCTCTAACTCTGCCTTTCAAATAAATACAATAAATCTTTAAAAATAAATAAATAAATCTTACTATGCCAACATATTGATCCATATTTTCAAATAAACTACATCATGGAAACCTAATTCAAATATAAGTAAATAGTGTTTTTATCTAAACAGCATTTGTAGGAGAGCCAAAAATTCTGCACACACTTTACATCCTTAAATTTCTATTAAATTCACATCTATTAGATTTCTATTCTGATTCCTAGAAAAATGAAAGGTAAAGGGAAATAGTTTCAGTTTATGTTGGCTTCAAAATTTCTAGCAATTGTATCTGAACTAGACTTACCTGTTTGTTTTACCTATCAAACTTAAAAAAAATTTTTTTTTTTTGAAAAATGAAATGACAGAGAGAGGGAAAGGGAGATACAGAGACAGAAAAAGACTATCTTCCATTCACTGATTCACTTCCCAAATGGTCACAGCATCTGGGACTGGGCCAGGCTGAGGCCAGGGGCCAGGAACTCCATCAACTCACCCACATGGGTGGCAGAGACCCAAACACTTGGTTCATTACCCACTGCCATCGTCAAGCACATCAGCAAGAAGCTGAATCAGAAGTGGAGGAGCCAGGACTCAAACCAGCACTCTTATACGGGATACTCATCCAAGTAGCAGCTTACCCACACACAATACCTGCCCCTACCTACCAAAATTTTATTGAACAAAATCAGAATCTAGTAATAATAACATGGGAAAAATAAGCAACCTTACAACATCTCAAAGCTGCTCTAGACAGAGGTAACCTACTAAACACAACAAATTAGAAAAAAATATTTCTCTCTCAGGAATAACAACGGCCATAAAAGAAAGTTTTGTAAATCTCCATTTGACAGTCCACCTAATTATATTTAGTTCTGTCCTTAAGCCCATGTGGCCACTATTAAGTCAAAATGAAAAATACATGATGGAATGTGTCTTTAAGAATCCAAATTTTGGGGCCAGCACTTTGGCACAGTGGGACGAAGCCCTGGTCTGCAGTGCCAGCATCCCATATGGGCGCTGGTTCAAGTCCAGACTGCTCCACTTCAGACGCAGCTCTCTGGTATGGCATGAGAAAGCAGAAAATGGCCCAAGTCTTTGGGCCCCTGCACCTACCTGAGACCCAAAAGAAACTTCTGGCTCTTGGCTTTGGATTGGCGCAGCTCTGGCCATTGCGGCCATCTGGGGAGTGAACCAGCAGATGGAAGGCCCCCCTGCCTCTGACTTTGTAACTCAGCCTTTCAAATAAATAAATAAATAAATCTTAAAAAAAAAAATCCGTATTTTCCTACTCTAGTCTTGTAATGACAAACTCCAATAATAACCCACAGGCCAGAAGAGCTGAAAACCTAGAATTACTAGACTCACAACCACAAGACTCAAAATTCTGATGAATCTCGAATAAGCAAGTCAATGATGTGAAAAAAACAACATAGAGGCCACCATTGTGACATAATGGGTTAAGCCACCACGTGCATGTCAGCATCCCATATTGGGTGCCCATCTGTCTCTCTGCTGCTCCAATCCAATTCCTGCTAATGCACCTGGGGAAACAGATGATGTTCCAAGTCCTTGGGCCCCTGCATTCATGTGGGAGACCGAGATGAAGCTCCTAGCTCCTGGCTTGGCTTGGTGTAGCCCTGGCCATTGCTACCACTGGGGAATGAACCAGTGGATAGAAGATCACTCTGCTTCTGCCTCTGCCTCTAACTCTGCCTTTCAAATAAACAAACAAATCTTAAAAAAAAAAAAAAAAGAAAAGAAAAGAAAAGAAAAAAGAAAAGAAAGAAAGAAAAGAAAAAGGCACGGACAAAACATTCAGTAGCTCCTCATTTTCTCAGCATCATCCAAAAGTAAGGTGTCTCACATAGTGGTTTCTCCAGCTAACTGAGGCGCCCTACGTGAAAACCAAACTGCTTTCCCTTCTGCACTTTCTGATAATGCTGACTTACTGGTGTGAATATCAACTACTGTTCAACAGTACAGTGATAGCTATTCCAGACTCTCAAGGTGTCCTGATATCCACTTTCTTGTTTTTTACCACTTGTTTTAACAACATACTTCCTCTTCTCCCCAAATTTCTTTTTAAAGATTTATTTATTTGAAAGGGGTGGAGGGGGAGAGACCTTTGATCTTCTGGTTTACTCTCCAGATGGCCACAACAAAGTCAGGAGCTACAAGCTTCATCCAGGTTTACCATGTGGGTGGCAGGGACCCAAACTTTTGGGCTATCGTCTGCTGCTTTTCTCAGGCTGTTAGCAAGGAGCTAGATTGAAGTGGAGCAGCCAGGACATGAACCACTGCCCATATGGGATACTTAGGTTGCAGGCAGCAGCTTTACCTGCTACACCACAACACTGCCCCTTTCTCATTTTTTTAATAAACTGCTGACACAAAGAAGACCTGAAATAATGCAGTTGGACATTTAATTAGACTAAGAATAAACATTACAGATTTTCAAGTAAATCACAATGTTAAATATTCCCGGAGCCAGCACTGTGGCATAGTGGGCTAAGCCTCCCATATGGGTGCAAGTTCAAGTCCCAGGTGCTCCTCTTCCATTCCAGCTCCCTGTTAATGGGCGTGGGAAAGCAGCAGACAATGGCCCAAGTCCTTGGGTCCCTGTACTCACATGGGAGACCCAGAGGAAGCTGCTGGCTCCTGGCTTTGGATCAGCTCAGCTCTGGCCGTTGTAGCCATTTAGGGAATGAAACCGGGATGGAAGATCTCTCTCTCTCTAACACTGCCTCTCAAATAAATAAATAAAATCTTTGGGGAAAAAAATGTAAAAATATTCCCAAATAAGTACAAAATGTTGTAAATAAATCTTTAAAATGAGGGCCAGCATTGTGGCTTCATGGGTTAAACATCAGCCTGCAATGATGGCATCCCATATGGGTGCCAGTCGAAGTCCCAGCTGCTCCACTTCCCATCCATCTCCCTGCTAATGTGCCTGAGAAGGCAGAAGTTGGCCCAAGTACCTGAGCCCCTACCACCCACATGGGAGACCCAGAAGAAGCTCCTGGCTTTTTCACAGCACGTGGGGAGTAAACCAGTGGACGGAAGCTATCTATTTCTACCTTTTCTCTCTCTCTCCCTCCCTCTCTCCCTCTCTCTCTCCTTCCCCAATCTTTCAAATAAACCAATCTTTTTTAAAAAAAAAAAATCTTTAGAACAGAATTCGTAGGGCCAGAGTTGTAGCACAGCAGGTTAAGATGCCACCTGCGATGCTGGCATCACATATGAGCACCCATTTGTGTCCTGGCTGCTCCGCTCCCAATCCAGCTCTCTATTAATGGCTTGGGGAAAGCAGAGGAAGATGGTCCAGAGTTTGGGCCTCTGCCACCCAAGTGAGAGATGACACTCCTGGCTTGGGCCTGCTATCTGGGAGTGAGCCAATGGATGGAACTTCTATCTCTCTCTCTCTCTCTCTCTCTCTCTCTCCCCCTAATTCTTTCAAAATAAGTATTTTTATAAAAAAATGAAACGAGACAGTATTTGTTCATTTACTCAACAAATGTACTCAGTTTCCAGGCACAATGGGAATAAGATAAAAGCTAAGCAGTCCCTACCTTTCTGATTGTTAACAGTTTCGGAAGGTGTGGGGCGGGGAGAAACATGTCTCTATAAGCATAAAACGGTATAAGAATTTTACCAATGATTTACTTCAGAGTGGTGAGTCCAATCACATGGTGCTGAACCAACACTGAAATAAACTTAAATAAGACCAAAAAGCCAGGCAGAGACAAATCAAGACAGTTTGTAGTGCAGTTAAGTGTGGATTTCAAAATTAGTCACTAGGTTTGAATCTACACTCCAGTACTTAATAAAGTAAAGGTTAAACTGTTTCCAAAAACCCAAAATCCAAAACCCAAAATTTTTTGAAAACAGATAAGGTGTTTTAGATTCTGGATCCTTCTCAGATTTCCAGATTAGAAATGCTCAACCAGTAAATTATGTGCAAGTATTTCAAATTCACACACACAAAAATATGAAACCATAAACACTTCTGGTCCAAAGAATTCCACACAAAAGACCTTCAACCTGTTATCTTCATTTTGAAAATGGGGTAATAACTCTTTCAAATAAACTAAATCTTGGGGAAAAAAAAAAAAACCTATCTTCAGTTCTATTATTTTAAGTGGCTATTAGAAAAACTACGTATGTGGCTCACACTATACTTCTATTGCACTCTAATGCTACAAAAGTCCTGGGGAATGTCCCAAAAAGGAGTTTTGGTGAGCAGTGTGACAAGATCTCGAACAGGTCAGCTGACTTCTGTAAAGGGCTACATGGTAAATACCTTTGGCAGTGCAAGATAGGGTCTCTTCTGAAAGCAGCCACGGACAATACATAAACAATTAGGCATGGTGGATG